>NC_133339.1:26112119-26445453 GCF_030506205.2 Paramisgurnus dabryanus
TATTTTACAAGGTGGCTAATTTCATACGAAATCGTCACCACATACACGCTAAAAATTCAACCCCCAAACTATCGGTATCAGCAGATATCACTGTGAAGAATTGAAATATCAGTGCATCTCTAGTTTAAACCGGCTTTTTTCGTTGAAACAACCCAGCATAGGTTAAATTACAACCCAACAAACTTTTCGTGTAAATATCCAAGTCAGGATCCCAGCGGTTTGAAGTCACCCTGAAAGCAGAGGACATGTCAGGTTTATCACAGAAAATAACATGCACCTGGTGTCTTAATTTTGCAGACCTCAAATAATTCATGTGCAAGAAGGGTGCAGTGTTCCATATACTGTACACCAGGAAACAAACATTACCACTTCAAAAAAAAGCTGACCACATGTTTCTCTTCTAGAGATAACCTTTGGTGCAGGTTGCACCGAAAGTGTCAAACCAGACTGCTGCTAGCAGATGTGGCCATGGATAAATGTGATTCAGGTTATGGAGGATGTAGATTATGATAAACTTTCCGTCAGCTGTCACTGGTGTCCTCTACTCATCCTTTGCTCTGCCCATCTCTGATCTCTGCTCGGTTTTGTATTTGAAATTGGCAAGTGTGTGTGTGTACGTTTGTGTGTGTGTGTGTGTGTGTGTGTGTGTGTGTGTGTGTGTGTGTCTTTTTCTTGGAGTAATAAGGAACAATATGAATTTTTAATGAAAAGCAGCATGGTTTCTTTTTGCTCTCTCAAATCGCTTTCCAGGACAAGGAGTCTCTCATCTTCACAGAGCCTTGTGCTGTGTGTGCATTTGTACTGCGTGTGAGTGTACAGGCTATATAGACAGCTAGTAATCTATAGAGCTTCAATGTGAAGTGTGCAATTTTTTTGACTCTTTATATATTGTATATTATGCAGAGACAAGTATAAGTAAGACATTTAAAGAGTGATTTCCTGAAAAGCAGTGGCTTTGTGTAACAGTATTTTTCACATTCATTTTGTCCCTAGGTATTTCACAAAATGACAGTCTTACGCCTTAAACTAAACCACTATGCTCTAAGATGAATCAGCATTATAACATTTCATTTAAAGAACCAGAAAAGCAATTACCTGTACTCCTATGCATGGTGTGATGAATGGTAATGTGATTGTGGATTAAAAGATATAGCATAAACTTATTATCTATACGTCATAATATACGTGGTAATAAGTGTAAATTACTGTATATTTATATTTATAAGTATATATTGATTATTGAATTATTGAAAGTGTAAAGGCATAGATAATAACATACTTCACAATGGCTTATGGGAGTTTGACTTATTCCTGTTTCCATAGTAGCAGTGACGATTGGTGGATCTCTCTTAATGTGATATACAGTAGTTCAGTTCTTCACTGGGATTTCAGCAATTACACACTTTTACTTTATTAATATAACATATTTTATTAAAATCACACTGACTTGTGGCCGCAGAGCCGCATATACCATTGCTTAACAACCTCAGAGCTCATGGTAAGTCGTGTTGAAAGGTTTATACAGCATCATTAAATATCCATTTCTCTGCGGAGAGAATGAATGAGATTTTTATCGAGAACCCTACCGTTGAACTCTTTTGCTCATTTTCTTTTGCTCACTTGTTAACCTCTGATTCAGTCAATGAGACCAAAAGGTTTGGCGTAGGACTACCTGTTTGATGAACCAGTGGAAGACGATGATGGCCTTTCTGTTTAGGGTTAAAGCACAGTAAGTTTAAGGGAATAGTCTATCCTTTCGCCTGCGCCATATTAAACTATGTTATTACCTTAACTAAGAAGAGTTGATACATACCTCTATCATCTTAGTGCCTGCACGTAAGCGCTGTGGTGCGCGGCGACACTTTGATAGCCTTTAGCTTAGCCCCATTCATTCAGTATAAACAAACAGAGATAAAGTTAGAAGTGACCAAACACATCAACGTTTTTCCTATTTAAGACGAGTTGTTATATGAGCAAGTATGGTGGCACAAAATAAAACGTAGCACTTTTCTAAGAGGATTTAAAAGGGTAACTATATTGGATGGCGGAATAGCACTTTTAGGAGTACTTCGACTCGGCGCAGTAACACTCTCCCTCTCATTATGAGATCATTAAACAGAGATAAAGTTAGAAGTGACCTCACACATCAATGTTTTTCCTATTTAAGACGAGTAGTTATACGAGCAAGTATGGTGGCACAAAATTAAACGTAGCGCTTTTCTAAGCGGATTTAAAAGGGTAACTATATTGTATGGCGGAATAGCACTTTTGGGAGTACTTCGACTCGCCATGTATGGTGCTATTCCGCCATACAATATAGTTACCCTTTTAAATCCGCTTAGAAAAGCGCTACGTTTTATTTTGTGCCACCATACTTCCTCGTATAACTACGCGTCTTAAATAGGAAAAACTTTTATATTTTTTTATACGTTAAAAATTTATATTCGCCACATAACTGTTGATTAGAGTATTAAAAACTTAAAAAGTGTTAAATTACGGTAAATTTAACAGATAAAAGTGTGTGATTAATTTGTGATGCATCGCTAGTTAAAGGTGCTCTAAGCGAATTGAAGCGTTTTAGACCATAAAACATTTTTTGTTACATACCAGAAACATCTCCTCACTATCTGCTTGCTGCCTGTCCGCTGATCAAACTGTAAAAAAACGCGATCTCTGTAGACAGCCCAGGCTTCACAAACGGCAATATCAACAAATGGCCAAACCTAGCCAGCACAAAACAAAACAAAGTATTCCAGCCAATAAACGACAAGAAGGATTTGGGAGTGGGGGTTTGGCGCGTTCATGAAAGCACGGAAGGGAGGGGGAGGGGGAGGAGTTACCTACGCTCTGTCTGTTTGAAAACAGTTCAAACATCAACAGGAAGTGACGTCGCACATTATTCGCTTAGAGCACCTTTAACTCATGACAATCATGCGATTAATCTAGATTAAATATTTTTATCGATTGACAGCCCTACTTTTTTCACTTTCATATTTTTGTCTCACATTCTCCAACACCCCCACATCCATATGCATACATACAAACAGAGACCATGCTCTAGGGGTCACAGCAGCAGTGCTGGCACAAAACATTCCCATGTGCCTTCATTGGTCATCTGCATGCTCATTCCCTGCGTTTCATGTTGCGTATGTCTGTGCCTGTATTAGGCATTGTCTCTGTGTTTGGAGGGGACCAATGGCAGACACACTACGTCAAACTGCTGTGTGTCACTATCAGGAAGTATTTGGATGAGAGGACAGCGTCACGAGTCACAGGCTCATAGCAACAGCAAGAGGAAGAAAAAGGAGAGAGAGAGAGAGAGAGAGAGGGTGGAGCGAGGAAGATTATGAGAATGAATTAACACCTTTAACGGCAGCAGCCTATTAAGGCTGCAGAAAACCAGACAGGCACGAAGAAAGAGAGAGAGATACTGAGAGACAGAGTGATGGAGAAAGAGACATGCATATTGATGGTAGTGAAGAAAATGCAAAGTGTTGAAATGCAGCATACGCGTGGCAGATGCGGGTTTGCTTTTTGCAATGCAAATCTATACATGCGATACAACAAAGAAATTGATGGATAATCAATGTTGTTGTGTTAAAAAAAAGTATTTTGACTGATTTTCCTATTAAAAATAACTGAACATCCTTAAACAAAATTTGATGAAGTATAACTTCTATAAAGTGGAACAAAACAAAAAAAAGTTTTACGTTCAAAACAAGAAATAACAATTTGCCAAGAAAGTAAGCAAACATATTAAACGCATTTTAAGATATTGTAAATTCTTTGAAAACAAGTCTTATTACCTAACCCGGGGTTAATTCATATTTAAAAAAAATTTAACTGGGGGAAAAAGAAAATACTAAATGAAAATGATTTTTTAGTGCTGCAGGATTAAGGATAAAGTCAATTAATTTTCACTTGCAAAATATTGGAAATAGAGAGAAAAAGTGCAAAAGGAAATGTGTGTGGAGAAAAACAGGAAGAAAACGAAAATAAGAGTAGATAAAAGAAGCAGAGGGGAGGTGGTTTGACGCATCCAGACTGCAACCATTGGCTTTTTTCTTCATTAGGGATCAGAGGGAAAAACTGCAGAGAGGCAGTGCATTGAATTCTGGATGCATTCATCTCTCTGTCCTAGTGTTCCTACTTCATATCCATCCATAAAGATCTATCTAATGTCATGACTAACGTCTTTGTCTGTATATTTTTTCCCTCTCTCTGTGTACACACTCCTTAAAGGGACAGTTCACCCCCAAAAATTACAAATTCAATCATCCTTAATGCATATCTTCGTAATGTCGTGGTCACCATTAATGTTCATTGTATGCATAACAGCCTGGACATCATCCTTGGTAAACTGCTTTGTATTCCACACAAGTCATACAAATAATATTGAGTTAAGCCAGTCAGAATTTAGTTTTTGGACAAACTAGCATCTCTTTTTTTTCTCAATCAACCTGTATATACCCATACGCAGCTTGAGCTTACTGTACAGTACTCACTCCTCTCTGAGAAACACATGCTGTCTTTAACTTGTTCATCATCCTCGAGTTTCTCTCTGTTCCTCTCTGCCCATCTCACATACATGCACACAGACGGTACGTGCCCCCTTGGTCGCTCTCTCGGCTCAGGAAAAGAAATCAATAGCAACAAATTAATCATTCTGCCTAAGGCAATCCAGTAGAAAGGGGGAGGGCTTGAGAGGTGTCTATGTGAGTGTGTGCGTGTGTTGCTGAGAAAGAATTGGCAGTAGTACATGTTCTGACATTTGATTTAAGCTCTCCTTATGGCTAAACCAACATAATTTCATATCGGGGGCATAACTGATTTTGTTATCCTTACAGTTTTTTGCTTGTTGTGGTGATGTTTTGTTATTGTTCTCCTTGTTCTTTCGGATCATGTCAATCAGGTTATTGTTATTTACAAAGACAGAAACTCAGAGGAGAGGCAGTTTGCACTTGCACTTATGTTTAAAGTATAATGTAACATATAAGAATGTGTATTGGCTGTCTATAGCTTACTCATTTTTACTTGTTGACTAGTCATTCAAAAAAGTACCTTGTATAATGTACCTTGTGAAGTTTCAGTGGCCCTTTATATTTCTGGCATATTTAAGATGTGAACACTGTGTGATTACATTGATGGGTACACTGCAAAAATAGATTTCCTATTTAGTATTTTTAGTATAAATCGAGATACATTTAATTAAGGAGAAACATAAGCTAAGATATTAAGTCCTGTTTTCTGAAAAAAAATTTTTTAATTAAGTTAGTGTGTACCCGTGGGAGGGACACTGCATCATTTGACGAAAAACTTCATCAATACAACAACTCAAAAACAAAAAGCTAAACATGTAACTTTGAAAAGCTAAAATTCTTGTGATTTAAATGATGTAAACCATTTTAAGATATACAATCAACACAGCAGGTACAATTTGTGTCCTTTTTAGGCATTTTTTATGAATATGGGTTAATGCAACGCTCAATATGGCCTCACTAGTGACTGGGGTGACTGGATATCTATTCAGTCACGTGAGGTGCTTGCCAACCTTTGCGCAGTAGCTGAAACGACCTCGAAAAAATGTTTTAACTTTAACCTTAAGAAACAAAGTTATGTACAGTCTGATTTAATCATTGATCAGAAATATGTTATTTAATTGTGATTTTTGCACATTAGTTTAGTGATGTCTGTCTTTCCCTATTCAAGTAGATAGGATTTTAGTCTTGCATGTCTAAAATAGCTGCCCGTAGGCTTTGCAAAAATGGCCACTTAGTGACTTCCCTAAAAGGACTTTGGTTAACCTTCAGTACTTAAAAAGAGTACTTGGTTTAACTTCTTACCTCTGTAAGCAAATTTTTACTCTTGTTTTAAGCATTATTTGGATAATTTTTTTCAAAAAATTATGTTTATGAAATTATGTTAGGTTCAATGGTAGAATAGATTTTTAACATTTATTAATTTGAAATTTTTAAATACTTTTGCATACTAATGCATTCTACATATTATTATAATACACAACAAATTACATTGTGGACAGTATTAATTATTCTATATATATATATAATGTCCACAATGTAATTTGTTGTGTATTATAATAATAATGTTTGTTTGTTTGTTCGTTTGCTTGTTTGTTTATTCCACAGGGCTGTTGAATGCCTCCACTTTTGCGTCATGCTGCAGTTCCACCCTGGGTTAGGGCTGGGTATCGGTTCAGATGTTCCAGATCGATTCGATTTCGATTCACAAGCTATCAAATCAATTCGATCTTGATTCAAAAGCTATCAGAACGATTCTATTTCGATTTTCGATTCAATTTATGATTCCGGTTCTCGGGTCGGTTTTTATACTCGATTCTCGATTCAACTCAGTGAATATAGATTTAATACAAATACTTTATTAATAAAAAAGAACAGTGAACAGCAGTTTACAAGTGGGTAATTAATAAAAAGAAATTTAAAGCCACAACACTATCGTTGTCGTCTTGCTTGCGAATGTGTATATACTCCGGTCCTTTGAATTATTTGAAAATAATGCACACCCACGGTGTAACCTTGGGTGTGCATTATTTTCTTATAATTCCATTGCCCGTCGTCAATTATTCCTTACTAATTCACCAGCCTGTAATTTTATTATCCCATATACGGGTAGAACAACCATTACTAAAATCATGTGATCCACAACTATTCAACACCTGTCTTGCATTCCCAGACATGTACAGTATATACCACACAGGAAGTGGATTACGATCAGAAGTGCTGTAATAACATACACAGTTATCCCATTCAAAATGTTTACCTGATATACACAGCGTTAAACAGATTTTACTGTAAAGAGCACTGCGGTGTAAAAACGAGACTACAAATGAGCTATTCAACCTAAGAGACAGAGAAAATTACACAGGAGGTATAAAAGCAGATGTTATTGATCCACCCCCTCAACCCGGCACCTGGTTAGCAGCTAACTCTTCCCGCAGCCCACATGCACCACAGGGCTCTGAAAGAAATACCTGAAGCCAGAACCAAAGATGTTTACACACAAACAGGGAGTAAAGCAATGTTCGCTCACACATTACATGATGTGGCTGTGATAGATTAAATGAGGGAGAATTTGCCCTCAAATGCTGATAGAGTAAAGCACTAATCTGTTTCATAATGTGCCCCCTGATAGTTCATTGACCTCACTAACATGTTAACATCTTGATGGTGAGTCTGTTTGTGGGTGGGAGTTTTAAAGTGGCTGAGAGCAAGAGTGCAAGTGTAATTTGTTGACTTCAGATCGTATGATTGTCAAACTGTTGATCAGCCTTCTTATTTGACTCATGCTTGTAATTTTGTGATACCAGGACCCTCATCTGTTGGGGTGGCCTTTTTCCCTGGTCTTGTGAGAGGTGGGGTTAGCTGAGGTTTAGAGTATTGCAACATTTTGACTCAGGGTGCTGTACTGATATTTTCATCCCAATAATTACATATTTGACATTTTTGTATATGAATATTTTAAAGAAAAAAAATTATAGAGTTGTTCAAAGCTTGTAAGACGGTAAAATGTGCTCAATTCGTTCACCCTACACTCTTTCGTCTTAAATTATGATTTGTTTTATTGTGTGTAGTAATGTTTATATTGTAATCTAATATTATTCAGTGGCAGCTGGTCTATAGGGGATGCTGGGGCAATGCCGCCTTAAAGTTTGCCAGAGAAGAAAGCTACTCACATGTTACCAAAAAGTTATCAAAAATGTATTTCATTGCAAGTGTTGTGTGTGTATGGGGAACCACCTGAATGAGTGTGTGTAGGTCAGTAAATTTGTTAAAAGCATGTGACTTGAGGCTTAGCTTTAATTGGCTTGTTTCAGATCCACCTTGGGGCGCAGCACTGTGCGCCCCAAACCCTCCCACATTTGTTGTTGTTTTTTTATGTTTTTGACCTCATGTGATTGGATCATTCTCAGAGTCTCATAACCGCGTTGCAGATTGGCATGTAACTGATAGTTACAGTGCTCATCAGTGGAAGCAAGAAAAATATGTCAAGATGAAATAAAATTAGATTTTACCTTTACAAAATCACCCTTTACAAGGTGTTCAGTTAAAGAATAAATAAAGGATTAAGGAGCTTGGACCAGATCGACAAGCTAACACGTGTGCTTGTCCACCACTTCTTATGGCAAACAGAGTTGCCTAACATTAGCTGGATGCTATGTAAGTCATGCCTTTTATTGTTTTCCCTGTTTGCTGTTTTAAAGTCTGACTGCCTGAAATCTGTGGTGCATTTGAGCTGGCTTTGCATGGACTTAATGAGAGTGAGAGCTTAGATAATCTGGTATATTCTGTGGCTTGGTTGACTTTATTGCTTATGGAGTTTACAAGAGCATACAAAGCATGCCACTGTGTTTAAGGGAACTTCAAGTTATTGGACTCTATGTTTGTTGACTGTTGTGAGGGAACACATGCTTGTGCTGCGCTATTGACAAGAAACATCCTGGCCTGTGATTAGGCACTGTGTGTGTGTATGTGTATGCGTGCGTGCGTGCGTGCGTGTGTGATTACCTTGATTAGTTCATTACTGATAATAAACCAACAGTGGACATTAATCATTAGCTGTGATTATTAATGATCAAAATGACTAAATGTATATTATGTAAAGCACCTTATTATATTAATGTTGTCTTACAAAGCAAATTTTTAGCAGCCGCACCTCTGTATTTTGACTATTGCAGAGCTTGCTGTTCTCTCTGCTGTGGTTGTAAACCAAATCAACAACTCCTGTACACCACCCCCCCATTATCATCTCTCACCCTCCCATAGTTATTTATTTACACTCATCTCTCTCTCTCTCTCTCTCTTTCTCTCTCTCTCTCTCTCTCTCTCTCTCTCTCTCTCTCTCTCTCTCTCTCTCTCTCTCTCTCTCTCTCTCTCTCTCTCTCTCTCTCTCTCAAATCAGAAGGGGACGATGCTAATTAAAGGTATAAATGGGGTGTGAAATGTTTTGAGCTCGTCAACTTACGACCACATTCAGAGGTAGTCGAAAACGCGATGTGTTCTGGAAAGTACAAAAAACTGCGTACCCTCTGCCTGACCTTATGTTTAATGTACCAACACAATGTTTTTACATCGGTCTTTACTTCTTGTGCGAACCTGCAGGGTCTTTAGCCTGTCATTTGATAAAACTACAACTGTCATTGATAAAAGCAGCTGCTCTCTGACTCTTTCAGTTTTGTTTTATTTATTTATTCAATTTAGAGCGCAAGCTTATTTCATGAATTGCTCTCAAATATCGGAGGAAGCTACTACTTATAAATGTACAACACGCTGTGCAGCATGTTTAAATAACAACATAAGCAGCGGTAATCTTATATAATATTAGTGCACGTCAACTTAAACCTTTAATTTCTCCCACTTTAATTTATTTCACGACTCACCCATAGACCATCCCCACGAAGTAATCAGTACAAAAGCGGTCCACATTGGACAAAAGTGATGAATTAAAACACCTAGTGTGAACATACATGCATCTTTCTCATCCACTTGTGATACGATCGACCAAAACGCATCTTAATATCTCTCTCTCTTTCTCTGGGTGGCTGCCTTTACAGTACTCTTTATAATCTAGGGAAGCAGCAACATCGATTGCCTTTGATTTGTGATCTTTTATGGTTACTCATAAAAGTAGTCCACCAGTTCCAAGCTCATGCATACCTGCTGCTATTAAAGCAGGCTTGCGAATCATCTGATTTACATAAGAGTAGACTTTTCCATGTGATCCATGGCTGGCTGTTTATATGCCGATTTATGTACCTGCGCTAACCGTGCACTTTTTAGTGATGATAACGTAAGCTAACTTTCACCATCAATCAAAAATGCGTCATGAAGACGAAAAAACGCACTAGACTACACGTTGCATTTATTTAGAAAATTATTTCACAAAATCCAAGCCGAGGAACAGACATTTAATCTGGAAAGGCAAGTTATTCAACTAAACAATAGCACACAGAACAGCAGGCTGAAAAGATGTCCGTAAATTAACGTAATACAAACGGTTATTTACACGATACACAATAGCATACTGAACATACCTGGAAAGCTAAATAGGCTAAATGAACAGAACAAGCCAATGAGTATCAAGCTCGCAGGCTCGTCATCCCACATCACTGAATCCATTGAATTACATAAATACAGGAGCAGCATATAGCGGAATGGAGATGGTAATGTTGTCTCTTGGTTCATATATGTCAAGATTTATTTATACTGACTTACAAGTCGCGCCTGACTAGAAGCCACAGGACCAGCCAAACTATGAAAAAAGTGCAACTTATAGTCCGGAAAATAAGGTAATAGGTAAATAGTATTCAGTGCTCAGTCATTTTGCATTTACAAAGTAATGCTGAAAGAATGGGTTTCTGAGATGCAGGATTAGAATGTTTGTAAATATTGGGTTTGAAAGAAATAAAATCCTATTTTTAAGAATTATAACCGGCTGCATGTACATTATCCTGCATATTACACGGCTATTTACCAGAGGTGGAAGTAACGAATTACAACTACTCACGTTACTGTAATTAAGTAGTTTTTTCGTGTACTTGTACTTTTATGAGTACATTTTTAAGTCTGTAATTTCCCTTGTGCTTAAGTACAAATTAAGGTCAGTAATGTACTTCGCTACTTTGAAAATCACATTCGTTACTAAGTACTTGTAGAATTTGAATCAAATTAATATTCAAATCTTTGACAGCATTTGGATATCCAATAGAAATAATTGATCGTGGGCGGGCCAATAAAAACCCTTGTATTTGAACCGGAAAAAAGCCCGGTCTCTGGAGAGCTATTCAATCGATCCTCGTGCGTCCTTCACTGTGACGTTGTATTTAGTGTTTTAATGTCAAAGAACTTTGGCGTTATGGACGCTGAATTAATTAAAAATTCAGAAGAAATACCGGATGATGAGTGCCCATGGCCGCACCTGGGAGTTGTTCAAACAGAGGAAGGAAAGGAGACAGCGTGTAAATGTAATGCAAACTTTGTTTGCCATCTGCAGTGCCTTACAATACTTCAGCCTCTAATCTCAAAAAGCACATTATGGTAAGAAGACTTATAACCATATTTATTTGATCGTTTTCGTTTTTAATGTTGGGTAGACCTCACGATAATTTGCCTGAAAACATCACTTGAAACATGTAGGTATGTGACAAAATGACGTAATACGCACGAGCGCTTTGTTCCCACGGCTGTGTTCCTAGCAGGTATTCAGCGCCAGACGCGTTGTTGACTTAGGAAATCTGTCATATCTTTGCTTTGTGAATACCTCTAAAGCCCATATACTGACATAAATTACTTCCTCACGTTGATTCTCACGTTCGAATTTCCAAGATTGCTGTTGAAGAAAGTTATAAGCGAAGCAAAATTTCTCTCGTGTTTGGCATTGAAATCCTCTATGAAGGCGAGTATTTTTTGTTTCAAACCAAATTCTTTTGATAGAATATACATTTAACTTGAATTAGGTGAAGTTTGGGATTGATTGTAACATTCGCATGTGCTTTTTTAAGATCCGCAATTGACGTTGTTGTCAAAAGCAGAATCGCCCATTCAATCATTTTGGCTTACAAAAATTCTCCGTTTTCATTAATCCGTGCATTATTTTTTAAAGTAATCATACAGAACGAAGGATTAGAATCTCTAGATTACATTATTGGCATAATTTTGTCAAACATATAAATAAATACATGCATGCAACATGCATGCATTTATTGAATTATTATTAATGATAAATAACATAATCATCAATTAATGTATTAATAATATCTGACCATTTAAATTGCTCGCCAGCAGTATTATTCAATTAAGAAATATTAAAGAAACAATGAAATGTTTCTTTAATATATAAAAATACAGCTTTTATTTGAGAGGGCTTTGATTTCATATGGAAAGATATGCGTGGATTGATGCTCTCGGTTTCATTAATTAGTGGTTAATCAAAAATAATAACATTTATATATATATATCTTTTAAAAAGATGTCATCTTAATCTTGGGCTTTTAATTACATACAATGTGGTGTTTGAATTATGCAAATAGACCAAGAAATGAGAAAGTTATGATATTTTAAAGTGTTTGGTCAAGCGGAAGTTTTTCATAGTTTTATAGTTTTAATTGGGTACAAAAATGCCCCCTAATTTTCGAGTTAAAAATTCCATATCTTTCTTAATAATTATCCGATTTTAATAATTTAAAAACCATTTTAAAGTTCTTTTTATTATCTATCATATGGTTATAATTATATATGTATTTATATTTTTTGTCACATACCTAAAACATGAGCTTCAGTTACCTAGGTGACGAGCACGTAGACCGTAAAAAAGATTTAACATTGTAAAATGGCGCTCAAAGTTAAATTTCATGTCATTGTCAACATTGTATTATTCATATTGAATCAGTGTTTTAAGCTTATAATAATAAACAGTCTAATAAGGACTCTTTTATCAAATTAGTCTGTTGCCGTGTCCCACTGGCGTAGCAGTGTAACTGCACTGACAGCCTGTCTAAATTACACATATGTCAGTGCTAAATCATAAATGCTGATAACTTTTGAAATATTGTAGTGTACTTTTGGAAAGCTTTCTTGTCCAATAATATTTTTAACTCTTTTCCCCGCCATTGACGAGTTATCTTGTCAATTAAGAAAAAAAAACATTTGCATAAAACGTGTTTCTGAAGAATTTATGTTAATGTGCAATACCGCGATTGTCCACTAGATAGCGGACTTACCCAATTTATGGATAAACTGAAGCCAAAACGTTATTTACTAATTTTATGTTTGATATTCGTTCTGAATCTGATCTCTAACTAAATTCCTTCACAAAAATGCAATTGTTTCAGCTTTTTGCTAAAAAAAATGTGTATTTGTAAAGAATAACACCAATATTTAAGAGTTTATAAGCAGGGAAAAAAATAGGATGGAACGGTTTTTCACTTTTTTTATTGTTTGTTTGAAAGTAGATGGTCTGTTCTTTCATTTGATATATATATTTTTAGAAAAAAAAATTCCTGGAAGGCATTTTGTAAAACTTTTGTGAAAATCATAAAAAATGCTGGCGGGCAACTTTTCGAAAAATGGCTGGCGGGGAATGAGTTAATGTAAAAAAAATCTGTTTTTAAATAAAATAACCCAACAAGCTTATTTATATTGTATCATAATTCATTAATAATAATAACATTAGACCATTTTTATAACTTGATAAAAATTATATGAAGAAACAATATGAAATAATATAGCTGCTGTTAAAATCATTTAACATTCTTTAAACAGACAAAATTCCTGTACTATGTGTTTATTCGTATAAAACACAAATTGCCTGTTTTTAATCCATTCATATCTCTGATTTCATTCAATGGATTTAATGTTTATTCAATAAATATCACCGGCTAAAAAGTAATTTGTACTTGAGTAGTTTTTAAGAGGGGTACTTTGTACTTTTACTTAAGTACATTTTTAACACCAGTACGTTTACTTGTAATTGAGTATTTTTTTAGCAACTACTTGTACTTGTACTTGAGTACAAATTTTCAGTACTCTTTCCACCTCTGCTATTTACCTCATTAGTAAGGTAAGGAACATTAAATATTGATTTTTGAATTATTTTATTTGCTCATTTTAACTAATGCAGAACCTCCGTGAGGGAAAACCCATTTACTTTTGGGTTTTAAGATAAGTCAAGACGTTCAAATGTCACGAAGACATATTTGGTTTAATCATTTGTAAATATAATGTCATATATGTTATTAAAAGACATATTTATATTTAATTTTTGTGTAATACCTGTCAAAATGATTTGCAACATTCACGTTACCATCTGTTATAGGTTTCAGGTGGCTGTTATCTCGAAATAATATACCTTGGAATGTTGCGACTGGCCAATCAGAATCAAGCATATTACAGTGCCGTGTAATAAATGTTCTTAAAGAGATAGTTCACCCAAAAATGAAAATTCTGTCATCATTCATTCACCCTCATGTTGTTACAAACCTGTATAGATTTCTTTGTTCTGATGAACACAATGAAGATATTTTGAGAAATGTTTGTAACCAAACCGTTCGTGGACCCCATAGTATTGTTTTTTCCTGCTATGGAAGTGAATGGGGTCCATGAATGGTTTGGTAAAATAACATTTTAGGAGCCTTTCTTTTTAAGAGTGTAGTTATTAAAAATTTAGTACACATGTGAAACATGACTCAAAAATGAACTGCTGTTGAGATTTGTGTGTATGATAACAGTATTACTGTGCGAATATTTTTATGGCATGTGTGTTTGTGTGTATGATATTAGAATTGAGGAGCAGGTTTGATGGCTTGTATCTCGGTGGTGGTGGAATGACCGCTGCGAGCTAAATCAAATTAGCACCTGGTCTGTGAGGGTTCTTGGCTGGGCAGTGGCTGTGTTAATGAGAGCAGCCCAGCCACAGTCACTCTGTGTGTTTTACAAAGCATGCTCCGCAGTGAGCCTACACACACTCGTACACATGCGGCGCTAGGGAAGTGTGAACACACCCCCTGTGAACCATGCGTTTTCAGAGCAATGCACGTGTGTATTAGAGCTGAAGATCTTTGCCCGAACCCGACTGGACCCGTCGGGACCCGACGGGTTCGGTCGGGTTCGGGCTTCATTTCTAACATTTTACACGGGCTCGGGCCGGGCTCGGGCTTGCGCTGCGGCTTTGCGTAGTAAATGAGCGGTCAAGTTCAATGCTGCTGGATGCACTATCAGTAAGCGCAGGACCACGCTGAGGCCATTTACAGTGGATTTAATAATTTTCCTCAACAAAAACATGTAGCCTAATCTTGGTGAGTAAAGGTTTTTCAATGTATAACTAAATATTAATTGAGTCTTAAATACATAATTTAGACAGAGGATATAGACTAATGTTGGCATTAATGGAGAGAAGTGCCGAAGCAAATCCCGCAGAGCCTTTATCTTAATTTCATTATTGCCAAATACCCATCTTAATTCAGAATGTATTATCTTTATTTAATTCGTTAAGAAATAATTATTTTTATTGGCATGTTGGCCTGTTTATAGTGTATTGCACAGGCCTATTTAGAGTGAGATGTTACAGATGACTTCTTTTATTTCTTTGTTTTAACTTCCAAGTGACGTTTAGCCTAGTTGGTCATAAATAAATAATGTTAAAACCTGTGTAAATTACTCATTCTTGACGAAAGCTGTGTACGTGCACACATTTAAATAAAGTCGGGCTGTAAACGGGTTCAGGCTTTACAAAAGCTGTCAATCAAAATGTACTTTCGGGTTCGGGCCGAATTCTGTCGGGCTTCGGTCATTTCGGGCCTAACTTTTAAGGCCCGATTACAGCTCTAGTGTGTATGCATTTTCCCTGTGACCGGATATGAGTCACATCTGTATGACGGAAAGCTGATGTTATATGCACTGTTAAATGCAGATTCAGAATAGATAGTGTCCATAATGAAATCTGCTATATAATGTTTTTCATGATCCTAGAAAGTTTTTGTTGGGGATGGTATAACATTTGTATTAAAATAAGTTTTTATAATAAATTACTTTTTAGTGCAACATTTTAGTGTTGGAATGGCAAAATTTCATACTGTACCATGCCTACCTTCAATACTGTTTAAAAAGCAGGTCAGGGTGACGTCTTAAGCAGCTGGATGTTAAAATGTCAAGTGTACATACGTATATGCAACGACTTACAATAAAGGTCCAGAAATATAACATTGTTTTGATATACTTTGGATTTTTTTAGTTATAACCATAATAATCATAATTACATTTATGTTATTCCATAGTTTGGATGACTTTGCTATTTTTTTAAAAGCGGATAAAGAATATTGCTAAAGAATAAGTATGTGACCCTTAACAGTTGACTGGTAGTGAATATAAGTGGAGAGCATGGTTTTACATGTATACATGAACATTGTATGTATTTTATAAATCTGATTTCTGTAAGTGTGTGTACTGAAATAATTTATTATTGATTTTTGATTAGATATTTTGATCTGAATCTGTTAAATAAAAAAATGCCTTATGTGCTAAAGTTAGAGGGACTGTCAGCTGGACACATCACTCTTAACACATTCAATATGTAGATATGGATAAATTAAGATTCATGTAGTTTATGTGAGATTATAAGAAACAAATAGGATCAATTCTAAATTCTCATTGGGTGAGCTGGATT
The DNA here is from genome assembly GCF_030506205.2 of Paramisgurnus dabryanus. NCBI lineage: Eukaryota > Metazoa > Chordata > Actinopteri > Cypriniformes > Cobitidae > Paramisgurnus > Paramisgurnus dabryanus. The sequence continues at coordinate 26,128,314 of NC_133339.1, forward strand.
TAGTGTTAATATAGCTAAACGTCAAAAATAAGATAATAATATTAACCGATTCTCTCAGCACGTATCATACATTTATCAAATACTTTTACTTAATCCTGGACTCAGGTCATTCCGAAAGATAGCTTTGTTGGCACAATCCAGTAAACTCACAACCCATTCCTCACCAAAAGGACTTCTCTTGAAGTGCACAGAAAAAAATTGGATGAACGACGGCATGCATGTCAAGGTGCAAATGTCTTTCATTCAAAAAAACCGTAAGGAGTGACTGGAGACATTTTTAGAAGTGGAGATTTTTGCATCTACTTGCAACCTACTAGGATTTTGAAACGAAAGACAGTCCACTTTGTTAAATACCAATGAAATGAAGTGACATTTGTGAAAAGAAGGCATTTCAATTATTGGCTAATAACATATTTATATTGCCATTTAAAGTAAAAGTACTGAACCTAAAAATAAGAAAAAAAATGCTTATTTACAAGAAAACAAGTTTTTTTTAGGGTTTTGCATTAGTGATGCATGGGTCAGGGTTTTTGCCAACCCACGGTCTTGGTTTTATGAAATTGTTTGGCCTGCACCACATCAATGTATCTATTTTTACACCCCACCCAGCATCCGCGACCATTAAATAGACATATGCATTGTAATGTAAATGAAAACAGGCTTTATTTTAGCTAAAAGTGCTTGAAAACACCCACTAAATAGTTTTGCCCTGTAAACTGGCAACAACTGCTATGAACCATAAAAACCAGCATGGTCATATTAATAACAAGATAGGATAATGATACACATTTTCTACAATTACAAAGCTGCGTATCTTTCATCTTTATTTTTATTTCTCTGTTTGTTTTGTTGTTATGGCTGGCAATGCAAGCTGCTTGGCACTTTTGTGACGTGAGGCCAACGGTTTGGGGACATTGCGTAATTTTTGTATTACAGAAAATTTCTGTAATTTATTGTGACCGTTAATTTATGGTATTTTTCCAGCACCCCAGCTGCCAGAATTGTAAAGCTTTTACGAATTTTTACAGAAAAATAATTTATTGTATCACAGAAAATTTCTGTAATTTATTGTGACCGTTAATTTATGGTATTTTTCCAGCACCCCAGCTGCCAGAATTGTAAAGCTTTTACGAATTTTTACAGAAAAATTATTTATTGTATCACAGAGAATTTCTGTAATTTATTGTGACTGTTATTTAACTGTATTTTTCCGGCACCCCAGCTGCCGGAAAATAGCTGTTTTTTATGGAATTTTTTTTACACTGTACATATGCCTACGTATTTTAACCTTATCAAAGAACATAATAAAAATATATTCCCGAATATTTTATGTAGGTTATAGGGAATTGCACGCAACACACGTTTTTTATTTTGTTTTTAATGACCTGCCCCGACCTAGTCTGGCTCCGCCCTCCTACGTGCTTCCGCTTATTTTTCATTTCGCTTCAGCAGTACGTCTGGGATTTCTCTATAGAGTTTCGTTTTCTCCTGCAAAAATCTGCAGGACCAATCAGCGAACAGATGGGGGTGGCTAAGAACAATGACGTTGAGGTCGTGCGTCAGTTTGAGTTGTAGTTCAGTAATGGCAGCGGAGAAAGACGTGAGAAAAGCTATTCGGTCCGTTGTTGCAAAACTGCCGAATATACACAAGTTAAAGCCGGAGCAAGAACCAGGTTTGCTAACTTTTGTTTGTTTGATTATTCTGACTTGTTGTTTCCAGACGGTTTCGGTGCATGATATACGTCACGACCACATGTTAGCGATTGGCTTTGGCAGATCCTGAGTGACTCTGGGCATATCCAATAGTTTTAAACTTCAACAATGGACCCTCCTTAACGGAAGTAATGCTTTGCTATGGAGCGTGGCCAGACTCTCTGTACAAATGAAATGAATGTACGAGAGTCTGGTTATACCAGGCTAGCCCCGACCTGCCAAGAAAGTAACAATTTCTTTACCCGACCCAATTTGACTCGTGGGTTATGAGACGACCCGCGCATCGCTTTTTTGCATCTGAACTGTTCATTCACATTTGTGACCACACATTCTAATCATTCACCATGTACAGTAGTTATGTTGTATGCATTACAGTGATTTTACTACAGTTATTATAAAATCAAAATCATACTAAGCCAGTGTGTTACAAGAATTTTATCACAGGTAAGGTGTGGTTAAAAGAACACATCTAACTTAATAAAATCACTGTAACACACTGCTTTGTGGCTTATTGCTTTCCTAAACAGCTTTCTGGCAACTTGAATGCAGAGTTCAGCAGCCTGATATAGATACAGAGAGGAAAAAGGGCAAAAAAGGAACAGAACATGCAGATCTTTGACCAGCTGTTTTTAGATCGCCCTCCAGTCCTCATAGGCTGTACAACCCATTCCTCCCCATTCTGCTCTCCTCATGTCCTCATTCATTCTTTGTAGGTAAGTTGTAGCCTCATCACTCCTCAGACAGTAAAGGAGTTATATAAATTCTCTTATCCTTCATACACTTTTTCTCTCCAAACATTTGCACATATTGACTTTACATTCAGTCTCACACATCTGGGTCTGCGATCGTCTTATGTTTCATGAATCTGTCTGTATCATTCATTCTGGGCTCTGTTCTGTTCTTTGCTCTTTGCTTGAAGGTGAAAAATAAATTGAGGATGACCCAAAAAAAGTTTGCCTGGAAACTAGGATAGGACAACTGTTGTCCTACTAGCGGCACCATCAGCGCTAAATAGACAGGGTGACATCTTCTGAAGTGTGAGATTTTCACCATTCCTGTTTATTTCGATTCTTAAATATTTGTATTATTAAAGCTATACATACTTTTAAAAATGTAAAGATTGAAATCTAAATTAGATTTTTGTGGCTTATAGTCTATGGATAAAAGTCATCTACATGCTAGTAGTGTACTAAAAGTAACTTTTACATTTCAAAACTAATCTCCTCTTTTTAAAAAAACAGACCAAAAATATTCTCATTCTGCACCACAAAAGCTTTTGTCCATTAAAAAATGCCTTCTGGAATGTCCTGTACGTAACTAGAAACAAGGATCGTGTTTCTCAGCTGTAAACACAAAATTTGAGTCATCATTATCCATCTAAGTATGGATGTGCAAAGATTAAAATGCACAGATCTGCTAAAGGTTTGTCAAATTTAGTACACTATCATAAAGATGATGGCCTTAATGATAATAAATATGGAATTAAAGCCACTAAATGTGCCGATCTTTTGCTCGTTCACCTCCTACTGGTGTCTCCCTTTCTTTAGTATTTCAACTTTTCTGACTTTATCTGCTCTGTGGTATCCAGTTTAACATACAGTATTTATCTCCTAAGCATCGTTTCCATCTCCATTGCTTTCTCTCTTTCCCTCCACTAACATGTCAGTTCCGATGACCTGATTCTTGGTAACTGGTCTGGAATCTCAGATTAGGAAAACAATGTTGGATCATCTCTTTGGCTTTGATGTGAATGTCAGCTGGGTCGGATACACTTGAGTCCAGCCCCAGTGTGTAACACCTACCAAACACACAATTTTTTATAAGCTTGGTTGAAACAGCATTAGCGATTCACACACTTAACATGCTGTCACTTGACATGATGGGCAGGTGATAACGCGAGGGAAGAGCGGGTTAGATATGCACGGTAGAGAGAGAATGCTGATTCAAGTGACAGAACTACATGCGAAGGGAATACTACAGTAAAGAAGAAACAGAACAGATGAGAAAGAAAGGAAAATGGCTTAAGATCAGGTTGGAAGAAACGTCTGCCTGAAAGAGGAGATTTGGTTGACATATAGAGAGAAGTGATGTGTGTGTGTAAGAAATAGAGAGAACCACAGGGATAGAAAAATGACGGTGGGGTGCAGGGCCTTTTTAGCTGAGCATCAAAGCTAATGCCCAGGGATCTCTGATCTTTAAAAAGTCAACGAAAGTACTGACAAGATTGTGTGTGTTTGTAGTAGGTTTGTATGTGTATGTTTGCACTGCAAACCTTCTAAAACCTTTTCATGCCCCATATCAAAACCTAACTAAATAGAATTGCTAACAAGTTCAGAAGAAGTCTGTAAACTGATTCTTCTAGCATGCCATGATCTCAAAAAAAGTATTTTATGACGTGGTAAATTTGCATAAATGTGTGTAATGCGAATCAGAAAAAACTGTACAAAAGCATTGAAATATTGTGATAAACAATAATGAATGGCTCCGCCCCAAAATGTCCTTGGGGCCAGAGATGAGGACTCGAGTTTGAGACTCGGACTCGAGTGCAACTTAAGTTGCACACACAGTGACTTCAGACTCGACTTGAGACTCGTCCTCAAAGACTTCAGACTCGACTCGGACTCAAGCCGCAGGACTCATGAACAATGTTTATTTTTAGGAAACGTCTGATGAGCTCAGAGACTTGTGTGAGCATCTCTGACTGTGGCAAAAGCAGATCATACTAAAACATACGAATGAGATTGAGATAGCAAAAAATTGTGGTGCCCCTATGCAAGTACTTCCTGTCACTGTTTAAGTTCAGGGATAAGAAGAATGTTATAGTCCCTTACAAAATTAACCATGGTTTTATTGTGGTAATAGTGTATTAACCATGCACTCTAAAAACAAACGGTGCTATATAGCACCAAAAGTGGTTCTTTGCTCGTAATCATAGAAGAACCGTTTTTAGTGCCATATAGCACCGGTGAAGCACCTGTGTAGAACCATATAGTGCTATGTAGAACCAAATGTGGTGCTATATGGCCCCTATATGGTTCTACACAGGTGCTTCACCGGTTCTTCACCGGTGCTATATGGCACTAAACACGGTTCTTCTATGGTTACGATTCAAATCAACAGTTTTGGTGCTATATAGCACCGTTTGTTTTTTTAGAGTGTGTTTTTTTGGTGTATTGATTACTATCAGCAAAACCATGGTTTAACTATGGTTATAACTATGGTTATTTTGTGGTTACCATGGTTTTGCTGCAGTATGTTTTTTGGGGCGGGGATGGTGAATTTTTGTAAGGGAGTGGTCGGGATGTAAACTCCAAGCAAAACAACTGTCATGAATCTTGTATGATTTTTATAAAAAAAAATCTATATTGCCTTTTTTTGAGAATCAATATAGTATTGCCAAACAAAAAATATTCACAATACTTGCATGGTATATTCTTAAATCCCTACCATAGATATTCCTTATGTTCATGAAACTACATTTTCCCTTGAAGTCTGTGTAATGTTAAGTTATTAACCCCCCCAGACAAATTTGAATGATTGAAAAAAAGGGCAAGAAATAAAATACGTTTTCAAAATCTTGGAAAAATAAGCAGGATTCTCTGCTCTCAAACGCTGGGGGCGTGTCCACTGTCAGTGCTCAAACCACGCCCACTCACTGGAAAAGATGCCGTCTCTCTTAACCTTCAAATGCAGGGGACGGGGTCATACTCATCTTTAAGTCACCATTTTAGACCTGCCCAAATAATCCTGAACACAGAAATGTGAAAAAAACCTGTTTAATAATCTTACTTCACAATTCACTACATAGTTCACAGTTTTTGCAGTACATTTCAAATTTCAGCAATACATTTCTAAATTTAATAATGTGTTTCGAAATAATTATCTTAAATGACTTTACCCAGACTTTAAGGCTGATAAAAATGTAACTTTTGGCTAAAATATATGAAAACACTTGATTTTGGTGACTTGCTGTTAAGTCTGATAGTCTGAAATCCAGTTAATCAATCACATAACCAAGGTTAGACCAACCATTGACGTAAAGTGACTTGTAGTTACACTCATAAATGCAGGTTGTTGCTGGATTTCCCACTAGGGAAATAGCTAAGTATCCCATTTTGGAGCTGTTACCTGGTACTGTCCAAAACACACACCACCCGAACACCATCGCAGCCTCATTGTTTATGCCATAACTCATACACACATACAAACACACACAAGAGCACCTGCTGGGTAGGGTGTGAGCAGAACGATGTGCTCCAGTACACAACTTACCACCAGGAAAACTAAGATTAATAACTGGTGATTATTAAGATGAATACAGCGATTATGGCTGTTGTTTAAGTGTGCTGTCACTGTCGTTAATTAAGGCCACATCATTAGCACACTAACGGCAGGTATTAACCCTACACCTATCCATCCCCATCACTGGGGTTAATGGTAACCAAGGAGTCCTCGCTACACTTAAGTGTGGTTTTGGAATAAAATCTGTGTTATTAAGGGCCCTATAACAATTATGAAGGGCAGTACAGTGGGTAGGACTGTTGCCTCACACCAAGAAGGTCCCTGGTTAGAGTCCCTGGGTCTGGAGGCCTTTTTTGTTTCTTCCCACAGACATGCAGGTGAAGTAAATAGTCCTTCCCCAATATGTGTAGCCTATATTCAAGACAACTTAAAACGTTTAAAGACCAGCAAACCACTGGTTTAAGCTTGGTTTATGCTGTTTGTTTTCAGTATGGTTTTATCACTTGGCTCATTCTGGACTGAGATATCTGCTTGATATAGCCATCCAATTGGTCTAAACTGTAACCATGGAAACTCGAAGGCTAATAATGCATGGCTCATGAGGCTGCTGCTAAACTTTTTGAAACTGCTACACCCACCTGCAACAGGCCAGAGATAAAAGACGAAATGGGGCGGAGCCTGATGGAAGAGCCATGCGTTCCATCTCTTCAAAAAAAATATGGCCTCCACCTCCGCCAAACTGAACCAAGCTGATCGACACCCCCTACACACACACACACACACACACACACACACACACACACAAAATACATCAAATACACACACAAACCCTCTTTAGCTCTGTCTTTAACTGTGTGGGCAACAGCATTGATTTTCTCTTGATCTGAAGGGATGACATCATTGTTAGATGGAAACAGCATGTGGGCGGCCTCTTCTGCACGCCAGTCATCAGTAGTGTGCTCTGTGATAGGACACTGGCTTGCACAGGATTACATGATGTCCTTCTTGACATCCGCAGAGGCAAGAAGAGAGAAAGAGAGGGAAGGTTTTTTTTATTATTTAACCATTAACATGTACCATGAGTGAGATGGACTGCATAGTGTCTTAACAAGCACACTGACTTCAGATATCTAATGAGCCAAATGAAGGGTGGAGATGAAGAGAGACGAAGTATAGAGAAAAAAGCTTGCAATTATCTTTAATAATCCGTCTGTAATCTTTCACACTGAATGGAAATTGTGCGGAAGGAGAAGCATGAGAAGATAAAGATTACAATTAAAATAAAAGTCACAATTTTTCGTGTAGTAATCTGCAATTGTTGGGCAATGAGCTTTATGAGTTTTCTGAGGCTATTCATCACCAAGACGCCAAAAGGAATTAAGTGGAAAATGAAACAATGAGGAGGACAAAGGAAGAAAGCTAGATATTGTTAATAGTAATAAGCAGGCCAGTAGATTTTTAAATTGACACTGTATGAACAGGCAAAGCAAAACCCTAGCAGATACTTGCACATAACTACTTGAGTAAGACCTATTGTACTTGAGTGGGAAAAGATTACAAAACAAAAGTAAGGCCATGTCAAAAATTTTAATTGAGCTTAAGAAAAGGTCACATGATTTTTGATAAGGGAACACAGGGGGCATCGATACTCCCTGGTTTTTGCGTGGCATTATGGGAATTTTAGGTAACAAATGAAGAGTTTGGTTTCAAAACGCAATAAATCCATTTTGACTAATTTGGGTAAAAAAATTTTTCTATACCAAGAAAGTGACAAGATGAAAACCACTACTTTCTGTATAAACTTTCACAAAGAATCTTTAGGTTATAATAACATTAAAAATGTAATCCATAATTTGATTTTCAAAGATTTGTTATAAAAACACTATGAATCTATTGAATCAATATATAAATGTGCATTCATCTTTGCCATGTTATATTCATTTAGTTGACTAGTGGTAATAGCATTAATCAAAACCTTTACTTTGTTATATTAAGAACACTGTCATTGCTGCTGTCATCCTTGGTTGTCGTTGGTGAATCGATCAGCTGTAAAATGTTTTGGTCCTGTTCGATTTTCATTGACTTCGAGTAAAATAATGGAAAGTTTTCATAAGATCCCCTGGGGTCAATGTGTTAGCATGACAGAAACTTGATGCTGTCATTTGAGAACAAGCAACAGCCGGCCTGAGTGTCTCTCACGTAAATTATTTGATTTTGATGGCTTACGTTTCTTCCCCGTCACAGAAAACCACCATTATTTTGGTATTATTTATGGTATTATTTTGTTTTGTTTGTTGATCATGAAGTACAAAGTAGATGATGAAAACTAGTATTCTGTGTGTATTCCGCATGGCCATTGTGGCTTACAATGTGTTGATTGGTGCGCTGCATTCTGCAGAGAAGAAAGACTGGCGTTTATCGCGTTTGGGAATAAATGGAAAAAAGATGACCGAGTAACACGGCGGAAATTGGATTGGGCGTAAAATTAAGATTTTACTTTTTAATACTGACCAGATACAATATAGATTTTGGCGGTAACTTTTTTTATGGCATTTATCGCGTCTTGGAACCAAACTCTTTAAATGTTCCAGTGCACTAAATCCAGATTACATGTCATCAGTTACTACCCAGCTCTGGATATACTTGTATCAGGGCTCGCAAAATCGCTAGCCCGACGTCCCGGGGCTATTGTGAATTCCTGTCGGGCTACCAAAATGTATCTCCGCCCTGCCCGTCGGGCTATCTTGGGGAGGAAATAATATTTTAATGTTTTTGCTTTGTCTCAGATTTAGTTAGGTCATTATATTGTATGTATTTCAGCGTCCTCTTGTCAGTCATTATCCTCACGTAACAAGTGAAACTGTCAGGAAATGAAGTGAAAGCATAAATAACTCCCATCCTTTAATGTGCGCGTCTGAAATGCGCACGACCCTCTGCATGCACTTCTCCCGGCTTCGCTCTTCACGAGCACCTGCTTGCTCTGCGCGAACTCAAGTCATTTAAAAAAATAACGTTTCATTTTTACCTCATAGACTAACATTGTTTTAGCGTTTCTTTTTTCTTTCTTCAGTTAGTAACTTAAATATGTGAGAAGGAAAATATATTTGAGGGATTTCTGATCGATTTGACACGTCTAGCCTATTGAGAGAATATGATGTTAGAAGCTTTTGATAGGTGACTTAACAGCAGTGGTAAGACATGTTTACCAAAAGCGGATAGAATGTTTATTTGTCATTTCGTTTTACCTCGGAGTCTAATATTATTCTAGCGAAAATAAACAGCTATGGTAAGATCTGTAAACCTAAAGTGAATTAAATGTTTATTTCTTTTTAATAAATATCTGTTTTAAATCTTCTATAATGTGTTAAAGTCACTGGTTGTTTATATATTTGATAAAATACTATGTTATCTAAATACAATGTGTGATGTGTTGAGGTATTTCATTATATTAAATTATATTAAAAATAACCTGTGTTATAATACATTCATATAATATTTCAGTAATATAACAATTCAATTATTCTAACGTTAGGGGGACGTTGAAATAACCTAAAAACAACATTAGGGGAATGTTTATTTTTTTTAAGAAAACATTCCTTGCTATTAACCAAAAACCTTGGAAAATAACATTCTAGAAACCAAAAACTAATGTTAGTGGTACGTTTTGGGAACCAAATTGTTAGCTGGGGATGGGCAGGAATAGTTGGCTTACATGGAAATCCAGTATTTATCAATATTCTACATTAAACAGTTTATTTTTATTCGGGCTACTTGTATTCATTTCGGGCTACCAAAAATGAAAGAGTGCCTGCCCGAAGGGCTACCAGGGATTTCAAAATTTTGCGAGCCCTGTGTATAAGACATATCTAGAAAAACATCCATTAAGCTCAACCTAAAAGTGAATTAATCACAGCAGTTTCTTCGAATTAATAGATCAAAATATTGAGAAGAGAACAGGAGAGATGATTAATAATAAACGGATGAACAGTGAGTTTCAGCAGAAAGATTATGCCACCGTAAGTAGCAGTGAATCCCATTCAACGCACCACAAGATCCAACACATACACAAGAAGACAGATGACAGAAGCAGGAGGGAGACAGCAAAATATGTGTAAATGCTCGAGTGTGTTTTTCTGTCTTCAACACAGAAATGTGCGAGAAGGGTGAATTAGCTAACTTTACATTTTAGCTAGTATAAATCAGTAGTATGAAGATCAAAAGTACAGGACAGCTTATGACAACAATGTTTTTTTTAAATAAGATTTGTCCACTATTCAGGTCACAACCATGAGTAAGCAGACAGTAGCATACTGTATGAACATACACTTAGTTATTAAAATGGTTATTTCTCTTTAACCAGAACCCAAACTCAGATCTTATAAGCAGTGAGATCTTATGCAGAATAGTTACAATTGACTAAACAGTCACAGAGCAAAAAAATATCACAATAATATCTTATCATGACCCAAATCTCGATATACGGATCAGTCCCTGGCTATTTCTGGCAATGCTATCTTTTTTAGCCTTTTTAAACTGAAAATTTGATCCATTTCTGTCTGTCTACATTTGTGTAATTAACTCTGCCCTCAGTCAGTGCGTCTATGTAAACTGAATATTCATTGTTGTGTAGGTAGAGAAAAGGATATGAAAGAGAGTACATAAGAGATGCAGGTTCATCGACTGATGGTGCCTGGGAAGGCCTTGTGCGTGGGCCGACCGGGGGTTTCTGCTGCACAAGCACTCATAAATTTGCTGTCCTCCTTCTCCACCTCCTTCCACCAATCGCTCTCTCTCTCTCTCTCTCTCTCTCTCTCTCTCTCTCTCTCTCTCTCTCTCTCTCTCTCTCTCTCTCTCTCTCTCTCTCTCTCTCTCTCTCTCTCTTATTCTACTCCTGGCCCCCCTCATGATAATGATAATTGCATGCTTTATGAGAAACTGAAGCAGGATGTGAGTGCATAGCTCATCTCCACGTCACTAAGATGGAATGGGTACGGTGACCCTTCTCACCCATTACGGTGATTAAATAAGACCGACTCTGTCCTTGTGTCAGTGATGCAGAACATAGGTTTCTTCATCCCTGGATGGACATGGGTCACTTGACTTGACTTTGGTATTGATAGATGTTTCATACCTGGCTAAGCAGATGCCTGTTAGAACTGCTCTTATGAAGTCGTTGATGGGGCTGATTTGACAATATGATCAAGAGAGGTAAGGTTCCGTTATATTACGTGGCGGTAAACCAGAGCTATAGAATCCATGCAAGCAGAACAGACGTTTTCATATTACCAAAAGTGAAATATCTACCCGTTACAAACTGTAAATGACCATATCTGACAATATAGATGTCACTGGGACGGTACCCTTTCAAAAAGGACACGTTTGTATTTAAAGAGTTCATATCTGTATACATGATATATACCAATAAACTCTCTCTTTCTCTCCCTCTCTCTCTCTCTCTCTCTCTCTCTCTCTCTCTCTCTCTCTCTCTCTCTCTCTCTCTCTCTCTCTCTCTCTCCCACTCTCTCTCTCTTTCTTTCATCTATCTTGCCCCTGCTCCAGCTAATTGCCGCAGAGCTCATTGATAGAAATCAATGTGCAATGTTTGATTGTGAGCCAAAGAACAGGAAGGTGAAGCATCAAACACACACAAATACACAAACATACACTCTCAGCACTTTTAGATTTGATTCACTGATGATTAAGGGATGCCTTGCACAACCCTGTATGTGTGTGCCTTCCTAGGGTTCCCACAGATATATGGCCTCCCTCCCAAATATCTGACCTTAATGCTATTACCAGTTCTTGACAAACATAACCAAATTAAAGATGGTACTGATATTTTATGTAATGCATACTAATAAATATGTTATGTTGATCTAGAGATTAAACTATAAGAAAATATTACATCACAGTTATAGTGACCAAAATCACCACGGTTATCAATATCATAATGGTTTGCAGTTTAAAGAAGTAAACTTTTGTTGGCATAAAACTTCAAATAAATAACATTCATATTGATCATGGCACATTTAAGGGCGTGAGATAAATGTAGTAATCTAGTTCAAATATACAAGTAAGTAAATCAGATTTTATTTAAACACAGGACAAATCAGCAAGTCATCTGTCTGTCTTTGTGAGAAATCGGGTGTACTTTATTAACCAGGAATAAGCTGCACGAAGTGCATCACCTGCGCTCACAGCAATTACGAAAGAAACAAACAGAGTAAAAAGGAGCTTTAAACTCATTCAAACACATCATTTAATGAAAATTAATAGAAAAGATGGATCTGTCTTAAGAAATATTAAGTTAACTTGCATCAGTATAACTATATTTCCTAAATGTTCGAATTTTTTGTATTTAAATTCAGTGAAGCACCGTCATCAAAAACACATGGGAGCAGACGTAAATGAATGTGTTTGTCTAAAGTTATTGCTTAAATTGGTTGATGCTTAATATTTTTGGCACGGTTAAACGGAAAATAAAAAAATAATGCAATAATACTAACAGTTGGACATTTTTATCACAGTTAACCATTAAACCGGCATTCGCGTTAAAGATCAATAACTATCAATAAAGTGAAGTGTGAACTTACAACCTGCTTTGTTTCTCATACAAATCTAGCTGCTTAAAATTTTTTACTTTATGGATCTTAACAAATAGTAGAATTTTCAACTGGAACTGAATGCAGACTTGGTGCCAGACACAAATTCATGGACGGGCATTTCATTTTTCAGAGGGGCACAAATGAGATCAAACTGCAATGCATAATATCATTAATTATTAATTAAATGGAAAAAAAATGAGGAAGAACTGACGTACCTCTCCATTGACGCAATACAACGGATGAGTCGTAAAGATTGGACCTAGCCTACTGAAGCAGTCTAAACACACATCGCAGGGCTCGACATCAACGCTTGACATAAACACTTGTCCGCTTATCAGAACAAGTGGATTTTTTTAAATGAAAGAGAATTTTACTTCCCTGACCGGACAAGTAGCCTAGCCTGATTAAAACACCAATGTATATCCAAAGCACTGCCACACGAGATCGCTTTTTTATTACAACTAACGTTAAGCAGTGGCGCATCAAAAATTTCCGTGCTCACTATCAACAAACCAATAAAATACGTTTAATATATATATTTTTAAATCAGACCAAACACACTTTTATATAGGAGTTATATATAGATATATATACAAAACAATAACGTTTGATAACAGTAGCCTATTGATAAAAAAATATGCAAACAGCAAGGACTGTTGATTTGTGGGAAAGCTGGTATACATGTGAAAGGAGACCGCAGGCCCGCCCATGTCGCCGAGACTGATTGAATGGAAAATAGCTGTGTGAAAATTCTAATGAAATATTTTGTATTATATTACGTTTTTTTAAAGGTACAGTATGAGTTTTCTCTATTGGTGAGATTGCAACCAACCTTAATTTTAAAGCTACGGTGCAAACATGAGACAGCATAGGGACAAAACGTGGTCTGTAGAACAGTTAGTTTAGCTGTCAAAACATGAGGGCAACTTCCATGTACATGTAAGGAGACCGGCAGTGTATGTAGATAAAACCGGCTCATTTTAAGGTAATAAAAACAATACAGTTCATTATGTAAAGTCTTATACACCACTTATTATATAGTTATGTTTATTATATTACGTTTCTGTCAAGAGATCCTTCTAAACGTTACACATTGCACCTTTAACGTGTTTTTTTTACATTAAATGCTGTCCAAAATGAAAACCAATAATAAAAGCCAAAATAATACAGTGTCTTTGTCTCAGAAGCAGAAGGTAGTGCTTGTCTTTCTTCTTGCCCTCTAAATCTAGTGGAACAGACTGTATAGACTAGAGAGAATCGTGTAAATCTGTCTCCTACATGAAGGCGTCTTTGATAGGCCTCTGCTCTCATCTCCACAAGCATGCCGCTAATGTTCTGCCTCCCAGCCAAAATATCCCCAGCAACACCTGGCACCACGAAGAAGAAAAAACTGATTAAATCATTAGAGAAACACATGGGAGATAGAGAAAGAGAGAGGGAGAGGAAGGAGGTAGAGTAGTGTGGTAATGGGGTAGGGATGAACGACTTCATAAGCTTGGCACCAGGGTCCTGGTGCAGTGCCCGTTGTTTATGTTCACACACATCAAAGGTAACAGTAATTGCTGCTGTTTGCAGGCCCACGTCTCTGTTCACCTTGACTGACCTGTTATACACTATGGGCCAGCGCAGTGGTTTAGCGGTTCAGGTTTCTTTCTGAGTAGACCAGGAAACGTCTGAACCTGGACATGAAACCTAATGAACGAACATCAGGAGATCAACTTCCCATCGCATGGCTGAATTGTAAATTCAAGTTGATTAAACTTTAAAATTTAAGTGCAACAAGGATTTCTTACAGTGCATACCCTTAAGAAAGAAAGATATAGAAGTTGTCACTGGGGGAGTCCATCTGTATAAAAGACCTTTATAAAGGATATCATCCCAGTGACAGCTTTTGTACCATTTTTCATTTAAGTGTAAAGTCAAAAAGGAAGAGCTTGAATGGAAATTGTGGATATATACTGTAGTGCTTAAATGTACAAACCTAACAGCAACTGTTTTTCTCTTTCTCTGTTACAGGAAACTTCAAAGGACTGTGTAAACAGATAGATCACTTTCCAGAAGACACAGATTATGAAGCAGATGCCTCTGAGTACTTCTTGCGTGAGTGACTCTTTAATTTCTGGGAAAAGTATTCACATTCTCAACAGTATCTTCTGCCTCATTCAGTTTTATATTTGAGGTATTTAAAGCAGTATCTTTTTCACTATTTTGACCTACATGTGCATTCTTGGAAATCCAAAATGTTTTGGGATGCTGATTTCAACCTGGTTGATGCTGAGAAAGAAACATGGTCTGGAAATGGATGTTGTAGAGCTTTATTTCAAGCTGTGGCTTAGCAAAATCACCTTCATTACCTGTTACCTTTCCAAAAGAAAGTTTTTTTAAAAAAGTGTTGTGCACTGTCAAAAAAAAAAGATTTTAAACTATACCTTTTCTGTCGCTGGGTTGGTACCGTAAGGGGTTGTGCACACCAAAACTTTTAAACGCGACTGAAAACGCCTGGACAACGCCGAGTGCCAGCTTTCTTCAGCTAAGCACATTAATAGCTCTGATACGTCCGCTGTGAGACGGTTTGTTGCTGTGATACTTGTCCCGCCCCTCCTGCACTGTGATTGGACGGCCGCGTGAGAATTGACATTGACGAGCGTAGCTTTTCATCCAAAGTTTAACATTTTTCAACTCTCGGCACTGAGCGAGGAAAAAACGGATGAAAACCGCTAACTTATGGCTTATTTGAAATCTCAGAGCTTCCATTGGAAACAATTGAAAACATGCGCCGGCCGCGGGCGTAAAAGTTTTGGTGTGCACGCCCCCTAACCCTTCAGTCACATTAGCTACAAAAGTGAGCTACACCGAGCGACACGCACTCGCTTGATGGGCGTTCCTTGGCTAGTATCTAAAAGCGGTATCAAAAGTCACTTCAGAGGTATTGTTTAGTTACAAGAACAATGTTTTGGAATTTAAAAGTATTTATTTCTCGATAAAGGTAACAAAATATATGAGATAAAATGCCAAACTTACAGAAATACGCATTTTCCGCCATCTTTAATTATTTTCTTCGACTCGGCCACAGACCTACGTAACGCTGCCCCTTCACTCCGATTGGCAGTGGTTTTGTCGCATCACTCAGCATTGCATAAAATAGCCTTCTTGTCTATTTTGTTGCCCCACCTTGCTCGCAAAGCGACGAGCTCGTCGATAAATGAGTAAGCACACAGTTGAGAGTACCCATTAAATTCCATCATATTTGTTTTTCCTACTATGGAAGTCAATGGTTACACTCAGCTGTGTGCTTTCCATCATTTATCAAAATCTCTTCTTTTTTTTTGTTCATCGGAAAAACTTTTATTCATACAGGTTTAGAACAACACGAGGAAGAGAAAGTGATGACAGAATTTTTATTTTCGGGTGAACTGTCCCTTTAAGGTACACAAAAGGTCCTTAGGGTATAATATTGTACCCCAAAAGGTACAACATTTCAATGTGTTGTATGCCGACAAAGGTACAAAAATGAACCTTTGAGGGTACCACCCCTGCAACAGAAAAGGTACAGTTTTGTTCCTTTTTTCTGACAGTGTGGGTTCCTCCTGGCCCAGTAGGCCCCTAGAATCAATATAACCTTTAACCTCAGCAGCTATGGCCCTAATCGCTTTCAGAAAGTAAGCTTTCTGTTTTTCTTTCTGTTTAGCCATGATGCTTTGTTTTCTAGGTGTGATAATTAGTGTTGGGTGATATGCCCCACTTTGAGATCGTCCTATCGTCAGCCTGTGAGATTGCCGATACACGATAGTATCAGGGGGCGGGCAGTAGTTTACTCATTTCTTTATTTGTTCCTTTTTTTAATCATTTATGACAAATCACTTGATTGATAGACAAAAAGCAAGCAAGGGCAACACTGTCATGACCGCAACCTTCTTAAAACTGATAGCATTAAAAGCCCAGGCGCTCTTAATTTCCTGCGTGCCAGGTAGCGGGAACAAAACACTAGCTGGTTTTAACCCTCTTCGCACTTAATACAAGGAAATGTCAGAGGCATATTACAAGCTCAAGTGCTAGGAAGAGTCAGAATCATGCTTATTACAGAAGTAGTACATGCAGAGCGCATTCAGGTCCGTGCATCCGGGACGCGTGCATTAAGTCCAGGTGCATGCCAGAAGGAATCTGCGCATAGTGAAACCCACACACCCTCTCATGCGAGGAAATACATGCAATATGAATATGTGAAACTATGATGATAATAATAATAACCATCGCCAACTATCGTCATGAAAGCTATTGGCGATATGTCTGACGATCGTCGATACACGATACTATCATCTATCGGCACAACCATAGTGATAATGTAAATTTCGCTCGTTCTGCTTAGACTTTTAACCAACGCAGCTTCTCGCTCATACAGTACATTTAAACCGGGCCCTATTACGGTACACTGGCTCCATCGTAAACACAGGGCATTGATTTCCACTCTTTTTTCGTCTGCGCAAGCAGACCCAGGAAGTGTGTGTCAAACAAGCAACACGCATCAATCCTAAACTCACAAGCAGGTCTATCAGTTACTGTCATCAAAACAAGGGCCTGAATTGACCGGAAACAACATGGTAACAACCCAAACTAATTAAAGATTCTGTAACTAGAAAGCACAAAGGTGGACTGTTGGACAGCGATGAAAAATGTATCTAATTTACCCTTATCTGCATATAGGAGCTCAAAAATCTCAACAAAATGTTATTCTGTGCAGCTCAGATCAAAGATCCACCTACACCAGCTAGAACTGGCAAGACAGATTTGAGATATTAAATGATCTATAACCAAGAGCCACAGGAACCAGATCTAACCTTATCTGTCAGATGTACTCAGAACCATTTATAAGAACACGGTTAGATGATAACATTTGATAAAAAAACATACAGTTATCCCAGTATAGGACCCACTTTAGCTTCATGCATCACCTGTAACAGGTAGCCGACCTGCTGTAATTGACTCTTGACTGGATCTATGATTATAGGTTAAGCAGTTATAAGGTATAGGTTACACAGTTATGTAATTGACACTGTCATAATGATCCACTATATATGTGAAGTCTTTGACTGAATATCATATCCATTCGAGCAGTATGTGATGCCGGATGGGTGCCGAGCTCTGAACGCATTTGAGTGGGGCACATTGCGTGCTAACTCTACAGATAACGCTTTGCCCATAAGTGTCTACTACCATAAAAAGCCATGTATTGGTGGATATTGTATAAAGGCTATAGCTGCATTCAAGGGGCCTAAAATTACTAGCAGCACCATAGATCCACCACAGACCTCACAACCTTCATGTGCATGTGTATAGGAACTCGTGTTTGTCCTTTTCTTTTGCTGCAATTGGACGAATAGGCCGCAATGCTCCCAGTGGCTTGTGAATTAGGACACTCACTTCCATAAATATTTCAGCCTCTTTCTTATATAGGTCAGTTTCTGTCTCTCTCTCTCTTCTCCTGCCTACTTTTCATCTTCCTGCCGCTCTGTCGTATCGTCTCAGACATCTGCTCTGTAGTACCTTTGGACACCGACTGTGTCCTGGGTTGAAGTAGTGATAGATGATTTGAGGTATAAACAGACTGAAATCCTTTCTCAATTAGGGATGGGCACGAGTACTCGATTGCTCGAGTACTCGAACGTGGCATCGATGATCGATCACGAAAACGATGATCATGTGGGTTTATTTATTTATTTATTGTGGATATGGCGGCATTTGGATGTCTGGTTAGCATTACAAGCGCATGTGGTAGTAAAGACTGGGTCTGGAGATGCGTGTTTGACGTCGTGTCAAGCTACGCAGACCGACGTATGACATCAGTAACATTACCATGCGTGATTCAAAAACAAACAGATAATTCCGCGCGACCGCGCATCAGCAACCCGCCGGTCCACGTAATGCGCGGCAGCCCGCGAGCCCACGAAGCTGGTCACACCTCACATCACTGAGGCACTATGGTTTAAAAGGATGTCGTGATTTTCGGAAATACAGTCAGTCAGGTGCAAAATGTACAGCGCCGTCAAAAGTTCAATGGATTATCATCTCATATTTAAACATCAAATGTCAAGAGATACCAGAGAGCCAAACGAGCATTACCATTACATCTTGACTGAGGTAAGAGGACGACACGACACAGCTAAACGCGCATGATAGCAAAACACTTAAAGCTGCTTAATGTTATGAAGCTTGAACTTTGACTGGAGTGCGCTGTTTTTGATGCACATCCACAAAGGGAGTTAAACTTTCTTTTTTTTTAGATAACTTAGTTGAAGTCTTGCATTTTATGCAGATAGATGCACGTTGTATATTTATGTTGTATAAAGGCTTAATATTATGCAGAGTGCGTCAAATAGAAAGGGCTTCGGTTTGTGTTTATTAACCCTTTAGTTTCACTTCATCACGCAGCTTTTCCTGTTAGAGGTTTCTGTTAAAAACGTTTAATTCATTAAAAATCTAGTATGTGTTCATTGTTCTGTCGTAGTTTCTTCAAAATTACGTTTTATTTGAGTTTTTTAATCAAAATATTTTCATTTTCACCATGACGTGTACGCCCCGCCCCTTTGATTGCCCCGCCCCCAGTTAATCGAGTACTCGTTCTTCAGACCTATGGATTAATCGAAATGAAAAAAAGACATAAATGCACATCCCTATTCTCAATCTGATGACTCACACAGCAATTTTTTATTTGAATTTATAAACCTCTGTAGAAGTTTAGGCTGAAATGGTCTAGTTCAGCATTCCCATCATGGAAATGTAAAGCAGTGGTTCTCAAACTGGGGTCCGGGGCCCCCAGGGGGGCCGTGAGATGGTGCCAGGGGGGCTCCAGTTTTATAAAATTTTATAAAATACATTAATTTATCATGAATTCTGTGAAATTAAACCTAAAAAAATAAGGCAGCACTACATTGTATAATGTAATGTTTTGTTTAATTAATTTGTGAAGTTTTAGAACTGTTTTTTGTCATAAATTTTCTTTGGGGGGGCTACAAAGGAATGCACCGTACACAAAGGGGGCTGCATGCTGAAAGAGTTTGAGAACCACTGATGTAAAGAAGGACCATAGATAGTTCGATTTGGAGTTATTTTGTAATATGCTAAATTAGCCAGGGCTTGAACAGAAAAGTGCAGCTGATAAATGTAATATGTGGAGCTAAAAAGCCCTTGTTGTGAATTCCTTTTTGAATTTTGAATAAGCTACATTTTCTGATGAATTTTATTAAATACTATTCTAGGCCTGTCAGGTGTAGTATGGGTTTGTGCTTCCAAAGATAAAATTCAAAGATAATTCCAAAGTAGTGATCTGTAGCTGCCAGATATGGGTTTTATTTGAATGTGTAACTATTAAATGCTTTTTCATAAAGAAAAATTGACTTTGAAGTACTGAAACAATTCCAATCACCAAAATTTGAAACAATGATTTCTTAAACTGCCCATCTTATGACTGCTTTTCCACAAGTTAAATAGGTGTACGAGTTCCACAAAACAATACACTCATTTTCCCTGGACAATGCTAACATATTCCCATTATAAAACATTTTCAAGTGCATTATTTTCGCAAATTACAGAAATTAAGACCCGCCGGGGGATGTATACTGCTTGTGGACAGCATGCTAATTGCTAGAAGCTAGCTGGAGGTCCGGACCGTATCTTGAGAAAGTGATAAGAGACTTGGGGGTACGTTAGCTTCGTCGGAAAAGCCGGGTCAGTAAGGCCCGGTCTTGGTTAGTTTGGCAAAACACTATTATTTAGAAAGTTCATGTAGAATTGTAAAACAAAGCAGTTAAATATTTATTTCTTTTCACTTTCGAAAAGTACGGTAGCTGGTCACTGGCTTTGCAGGAGAAACCACGCTGCAAAATAACTAGCATACCGGTTAGCCACCTCATCGTTCTCAATGGCAAAGGACTGCTAAAACACACACACAAGTTCACCCACTCGACGTGCACCAATTCGTGGGCGGGATGACTTCAGGTTTTTACGCTGCTAACAATATCTATATGGCCTACTGTCTACAAACATTAATAATATTAAAATTTACTATACATTGTTTAAAAGGTCTATGGGTTTAGCATCAGTGTATGGTCTCTGTTTTGAGATACAGATGCTCTAGCATCATAAATGTAGTATTTTGTGACAGAAGTCCAGATGACAACATGCAAAATATAAACGTAACTTCTTACCTTTATGTTGATATAACGATCGCAAATCGAATCCAGTTGGTTTCAGATGTATGAATAATCCATAAAAGTCCAACAAAAAAATATCCAATGACCATTTTTGTCCACAAATGCATATAATCCGTAAAATATAGATATATATAGTCTGTTGTTTACATCAGATTTCGCATGAACGTCTTGTAATAGTATAATATCTCCTACAATCTGAGGACTATTTGCGTTTGTAACACACTGTATATGAGATTACACTTTAGGTTCCTGTAAACACATAAACACGCGTTAAAACTTTGTTTTTAAAAGTAGGCGGGAGTATAATCCATAATACCCAAATAGCGCTGTTATTTCCGTGAGACATAATAACAGTATAGAGGATATCAGCGAAGTGACTGCTCTGTACTCTCAGAGGACATTCAGAAACCTGTATCTCACTCAAAACAGCATGGATGGATTTTTTTCCAAGTTTGTATGCGTGTGGAAGCACCAGAGACACAAAATAACACCACGAAACCCAGAAAAAGTGAGTTTTTCATAATATGGGCACTTTAAAAATCAGCTACAACATTCTCAGACAAAAGGTACACAAAGGTAAAAGTTGTCACTGGGGTGGTACCTTCTTATAAAGTACACTTTTGTGCCTAATAGGTGCATATTGGTACCTCAAAGGTACACATTGGTACCTTAGAGGTATATACTGGTTCCTCAAAGGTATCTCTACCAAAATGGTATTGGGACCTTTTTAAAAGTTACAATCCTAGTGACAACTTTTGTACCTTTTATTTCTGAGAATGAGACCGCTGAGTGTGTGCCAAAGTCAGAAATTAGCTTGAATACTTGCCCCAGGATTTTTTGAGGGGCATTATTTTATTTTGCCCCGTAATAAAAAAGCTAATTTCTGACTTTGGCACAGACTATGGTTTAACAGCATATAAAGCTGTTATGTAGAAATCTGCAGAGCCACATTAGTGAAGTAATGTCTTAGGTGACATCATACAAAGAACTGAACATGTATTAAACAAATACTGTGATAATGTACAAGCTATGAGAAACAGGTCAGCGTGCACATCTGAACACACGCTGCGTGTGCATGTATATTCATGCCTGTATTTTTAGACCCCAGCATTTGCATATTTATAAAATTACTGTATGGATTCATGCAAATGTGTTAATGGGGGGCTGATTCTCAAGTACCCATAGGCATTGGCTTGTTGACGGTTATCATGAAAGAAATATCTCAAACGTAGCGACAGAATCATCTGCATATTTACAGCATACACAATGGAAATACACACACGTGCACAAATACCCAGGAGCGCACACGCATTAACACAGGCCCTATCCGTGGCAGGCTTCTCTTTGCTGGAGTGATCACGAGAATGCAGCCCAGGCAGCAAAACCGGGCAGTTCACACATCCACACACAGTTATATAAGAGTGCTGAAGCATTTTGAAGCGCCAGTGGGTTTTTAGATCATGCCGTGTCAGAGCTGCAATCTTCCACAGCGCTACCGTACAGAGGACCAAACAGCACTGGGGGAAGGGGGGATGCTGATGAGAGAGGGAAAGAGAGAGGCGCCAGCTGGTTTAAGGGACAGAGGCTATTAGACAGTGGAGATCTAGGTGTTCCTGTAGCTCAACTGGTAAATCATGGTCCAATGCTGAGGTCGTGGGTTCAATTCCCAGTAGGCACTGATAATGAATGTACTTTTTGATGCTTTGGAAAATGCTTGAATGTGTATAATGATAAACACTGAAATAAATAAAGGCTACTGCTTCGTTCCTTCTTTATTACTACGGTTTTGTTTCATCTCCAGACAGCTAATGAGATCCGCAGCATTACCTTAAGTCTGATCTGTTTAAAACAAGTTTTGTTTGTTGCATGTAAAAAATTGTGGGAGTTTTAAATCATTTGGGTAAACTATTCCTTTAACAAAATAAACTGTAGAAGGTATGACTCAATTAGATTGATAGACATGTTAAAAATGTTAGCTTTTTAGACAAACCTAAAATGCTTGTTCAACAATTACTAAGCTTATTTACTTTTTGGAAAAATTCGATTAAAATCCACTTGGTTCAGTTTTTGTGATTTCAAGATAGGGAATTACACTCCTGAAATGTAATTCAATAAAGACACTTTTATAACCTTCCTGTTGCACAAATGTGACCCTGGACCACAAAATGTTTGGGACATTGAGATGAATGAATAACATGATGTATGGTTTGTTAGGATAGGAAAATGCCAAAATACAACTATTTGAGCATCTGCAATCTGAGGGAATTTATATTTATGGTAGGAAATTTACAAAGTATTTTCATGAAACATAATCTTTACTTAATATTCTTATGATTTTGGGTATTAAAAAGGTATAATTTTGACCCATACAATGTATTGTTGCCTATTGCTAAATGAAGAGTTTGGATCCAAAATGCAATAAATCCATTTTGACTAATTTAGGTGAAATGGTGTTATCTATACCAAGAAAGTGACAAGATGAAAACCACTATTTGCTGTTACAAACTTTCACATAGCATCTTTAGGTTATAAAAAACATAAAAAATTCAAATCCATAATTTGATTTCAAAGATTTCTTATAAAAACTGATAATTTTTTCCGCAAAATGCAATGAATTCAGTTTCTTTTTAAATGCTATAAATCTATTGAATCAATATATAAATGTGCATTCATCTTAGCCATGTTATATTCATTTAGTTGACTAGTGGTATACACTGATTAAAAAAAAAAAAACATTAAATGCATTAATCAGAACACTTACTGTATTTTGTCATGTTAATGCTGCTGTTATCCTTGGGACGTCGTCGCTAAACTTTTTTGACAGCGATGAGCTGTAAAATGTTTCGGTCCTGCACGAGTTTTGTTGACTTTGAGTATATAATGGAACGT
This sequence comes from Paramisgurnus dabryanus, assembly GCF_030506205.2. Lineage (NCBI taxonomy): Eukaryota > Metazoa > Chordata > Actinopteri > Cypriniformes > Cobitidae > Paramisgurnus > Paramisgurnus dabryanus. The sequence continues at coordinate 26,151,970 of NC_133339.1, forward strand.
TTTTCATGAGATCCCCAATGTGTTAGCATGACAGAAGCTTGATACTGTTCAAATAATCAAAGTATTATTTTGTTTTTGTTTGTTTGTTGATCACGAAGTACAAAGTAGATGAGGAAAACTGTGTTTGTGTGTGTATTCAACGCGCTGCCATTGTTGTTTACAATTGTGGAATGGTGCGCTGTGATTTGTTGAGCGGATTTATTGCATTCTGCAGACAAAGAGGACTGGCGTTTATCACTTTTTGAGAGAAAGGAAGAAAAGATGACAGATTAACATGGTGGATATCGGATTTTGCGTAAAATTAAGAATTTACTCTTTAATACTGACCTGATACAATACAGATTTTGTTGGTAACTCTTTTTTTATCGCTTTTTTAACCAATTTCTTCAAATATTTTTTGGTTTTGTGGTCAAGGGCTACAAATGGTTCTCCGTAATGGATAAGTGATTCTACAGACTATAACAAAATAAAAATAAATAGTTATTTAAAAACATTTTAAAATATCTTTGAAGCACCAAAAATGGTACTTCTATGACATCGCTGAATCTTTTTCAATAGTGCATAGAAGTTTCCTAAAGAGCAAGCATTTTTGTACATTGGTCTGTGAAAACTATACGAGGCCCATCAGCAGGCACTCAGGAGTATCAGTGACTGTATGGCTGTCACCCTCACGGGTACACGGTGTTGATCTGACTCTGGCCAAAACTGGCTGTGACTGGATGACCCAGACACACAAACAGACGCACACATACCCAATGAAATCAATGAGGCTGGGGCAGACCGAACAGTGGGTTTGCATGTGCGGAGGTTGCAGTGGGTTAGCTGATGGACTGGTCCTAAAGCAGATGGGGTTAAAAAGGAAAACACTGGCCAGTGAATGCCCTGATCGCTGTGGCAAATAGGAATTTAATGAATCTTTAGCTCTCTTTCTGTGTCTTCCATCTTGCTTGAATTTTCTTACTTTATACACGACAATCCATCAAGCCTGGCGAGGGGGATGGGGCACATGCCACTTAAGCTTGGGGCATTGGATGTGAAGCGTACTCACATGCATGATCACACATGCATGCTCACACACATGGGAGTTCAGGCTGCTGACTGTGTTACCTGATATGACATTGCTTAGCCTATAGAGAATGCATACAGGCCACACGCCCAGATCATGTGATTGTAATAGCAAAGGTCTGCTTTATTAGTACATTTTGACCACGGTAGTCTTGTACTTTTTAAGTCATGTGAATTGCATCACTGTATTTTGTACTGGGTTCAGTCATGTTTCAGTGCATCTTACCCTAAGCACTTTTTGTTTAGTCAGACATACGCAAAGTATGCGTGTGATCTTTTCTGTATAGTCAAATGTATCAAGTAATGGGATAAAAAGATGAAGCAAGTCAAATAATGTATTTATAAGATAAAGCATTCCTAGGCATGAATGTCAATAACACTTGATGTTTGGGGAAATATTGGCACAAAGCAGTAGATTGTAGACATAGAGCATGTGATAGAGTTGGGAACAAAAATGATGTCATGAACGCCAGATGCGCATCAGTCTCTAGAGCTTTTTCCTTTATGAGCTGTCTTGCAGGCTCATAGCTGAAGTACTTTTTACTTTCGACGTGTTCATAATATGTCTTAAAGCATAACCTACTACTTGTTTATAATGAACTAAAGCCTTCACCAATCAAACTTTCACTTTAATGCAGAAGTGCTTTAACTGTGTTCGTGGCCTTTCACACTTACACAAATAGTCATAACAAGACAAATCTTTTAGAGTCTCAAGTGACTCCTTTGATTGGTTTGAATAAAATTTTGCTCTATAACTTCTAAATGTGATTCATCTACACTCTCAAAAAAATTGTATAAAAGATATCGCTGGGATGGTACCCTTTAAAAAGCTCCCAATATGTATCATTTAGAATGTTGGGTTATTTTCAACCCAGCGTTTGGTCAAAAAAGGACAAACCCAGCCTTTTGGGTTTAATTTAACCTATGCTGGGTTGTTTCAAACGAAAATTTGGTACCAATATGTACCTGTGATGTACTAATACTACAGACTGTAAAAAGATGGACGTAGGTTTGTGAAAAGCTTTTTTGAAAGTAGGTAAAATGACAAAATTTTCAACAACCCCAAAGCTCAAAATGTATCACATGACTAGACAGAGCAGACCTTCCAATGAATTACAAAGATACATGGAATGTAAAAAAGTTACATTAACTGTTAAAAATTTATATTTTTAATATTAGAAATCAGTGAAAAAAGTTTTATATGGATGTCAATGGAAGATGTGTGACCGAAAATGCTGCTTAATCACATATTTTTGCTTGTAACTTTCTCATTTCATCAGATATTTGCATGAAATTTTAACAGAAGGTAGAATTTTGTTAGTTCTTTCAAATAAACATATAGGGCCCTATTTTAACGATCTAAGCGCATTGTCTAAAGCGCATGGCGCATGGTCTAAATGGGCGTGTCCGATTGCTATTTTAACGACGGGAAAATGGTTTGTGCGCCGAGCACACGGTCGAAAAGGGTTATTCATATTTTCCTAATGAGTAATGGGTGTGTTTTGGGCGTAACGTGCAATAAAACAATAAGAGTCTTATCTCTCATCCCCTTTAAAAGCCAGCTGCGTTGGCCCTATGTCTAATCCCTATTTAGATGACGAACTTTGTAAACTGAAAAACTAAGCAGAGGAAGAAGAACCCCAGATTAAGAATAATGTTAAAAAATTTGTTGTTTTTTATTTTTATTGACATTTTTATTTTTTGGATTAAAACCTTTATAAGACATTTTCTTTCAGAAGTACAAATAGCAGGCTTTTAATTGCTGTAAATGTATTGATATCCAACATAATCATTGTAATCTCATAAAATAATTTTCAAATATGCAAGAAAAGGTTTGTACTAAAATACAAACATGAGATAAAGAATTTGCAAACGCGCGGAGAGCCGAAGCGTTTCAGCACTCGAACAGTGCCATGGGATTTTTACAAAGCATTACTTAAAATGTTTTTCATCTCACCATATCCACAGGTACAGTGTCATCATGTACAATAAATCCGTAAGGTAGCATTTAAAAACATTTAAAAATAGATGGATTTGTTTTAAGCAAAGCATTTATTTACTTACCAGGCTACAGGTGAAGCAGCTCTTTACGCCTTCTAACGTCTCATAAACGGTCCTCATTTATGTCCAAGAGATTCAATAATCATCTTTTATATTCAATCCTTTAATCTTTCATATTTAAAAGCATTTTTGTGCTGCTGTATTATTTTCTCCTACTATGGAAGTAATTGGGGTCCACAAACGGTTTGGTTACAAACGTTTCTCAAAATATCTTCCTTTGTGTTCATCAGAACAAAAAAAATGATATGGGTTTAACACAACATGAGAGTGAGAATGATGACAGAATTTTTATTTTTGGGTGAACTATCCCTTTAACATAATTTAAACGGATGAATTACAAAAAAAATCCACCCTCCTCACAGTTGTCATTAATGGCAAAATGACTCCCTTGACTTCCTTTTGTAGCCAGCCTTTAGCGGCCGGTCGATGAATTGCAGATTAAGTCACTTCCGTATTGGCTTCATCAGACAGATCGGAAGGTTGCCCCTCGACTAATACATATCTAACTAAAAGTCTAATAGGACTAATCGTCAACAGAGTCACAAAGTCAGCTGTGACTGATGTCCCTATCCCCTTGTCCAACAAGGGCCAGGCTAGGGCTTAAGTGTCTCGGACCGAACATAGGAGTCACATGACAATGAAAACATAACGGATGCAGTCCAGAATTTATGCATACTGCACCCACACATACTATACAGAACATACTGATTTAACAGTTGATTCAGTATCCATTTTCGGTTTGGGGGGTCTGTTAGCAAGTCTTAAATCACCAGGGGTATACCAAAGGTGAAAGAGTTTAAGTGCGATTTGAATGCATTAAGTTTGGTATGACTCAGGTATATGTGTTTATGGTTAGATGGGTGATGATAGAGCAGTGGTGTGTGTATGTGGGGTGTTGAGGCAGGGCTACATTAATAAGTGTTTGTAGTATTCAATCAATGTGCCTGCAAGCTAAAGCACCTGATAAGCATGACCCTCTCCTTCACATCAGCACATTCAAGCCTGTGGGAGGCTGATTAAGTTTGAATGCTAATTTTCTTCCACAATGCTGTCAATGAACGAGAGAGAGAGAGAGTGTGAGTGAGTGAGTGAGTGAGTGAGTGAGTGAGTGAGTGAGTGAAGGAAAGATGAGGAAAGCAACGAAGATACAAAGTTCAAAGACGGCCTCTGTCAAGAACGTGCATCAATTTGTGTCTGTATGAGAGAGTTTTGCTTCGCAGCTTGGCACGATTATTCATAAGCAGGTGTTTGTATTTCATACATGCAGCATTATAAGGACATGGCAATGAGTTATGTTGTGCTTTCAGGGGGTCAGGGTTTGGTAAGTTAGCATGAGTTCAGTTAGCCTTGGTAGATGCTGTTACCAAACCATCTGGATCCAAAAATAATTGTTCTTTATATTGGAGGACATATATTGAGTTGAATAAGAAAGCTAACAGACCTATACTTCAGGTTTTATAGACATGAATCTTGTCTAAAAGAGCTGTGAGCTTTCTAAAGCCGCAACTTCACCCCAGGGTTCTGCTTGAGCTGGCAGCGTCTTTGACCTCCACCTAAATCAAAGTTTTGACCTCTAGTTAATCACCCGCTTTATAACCTCCCCGCTCTGATCAGGTTTCCCTTGCTTGCTCACTATGAAAAAGAAAGTTCATTGCCCTCACCAGCTATTGCCAGGGAGAGTGTGCAAATTATAATTTGGACTGTGTCATTGCTAGCTGGGCCGGAATTTCGGATTGACAGTTTCTTCATACTTAAAACCCACAGCGCACAGTTTTGCATGACATGGCATCCTTGCAAGTGTAATGGCAACAAGACACTACTTCACGAAATGGCTACAAGTGGATTAATGATATTGTTTCTTTGAACCCAATTGATAAAAACATTTCGATTTTTATTAATTTAAGCGTGATCCTTTATTCAAAATATTTTGTACTTTATTGTAAAAGTGTTAAAATTAATAAATGTTCAAAATAGTGCTAAAATATACATTGGTAATATCGTGTTTTTTATGTACCAAAGCAACACCATAGTATTTAGGCTACCATAGTATACTTTGGAGTATCAAAATTCCAAATATCATAAAAATAATCATTATAATCAAATTTTAGCTTATTTGTAAGAGCATTGTGTTATTTGAGCAAAAGTTTGTGGGTTCAATTGCAGTGGCGGCTAGTAACTGCTCCGAGGGGCGCAAATTGAAAATAAGGCCCAATCGCATTTCTCTGTTTACCCCTTACCGTGCAAAACTAATAAGGGGTAAGGGGTAATCAGAGAAATGGGATTGGGCCTAAAGGTCTTGACACACCGGGACGATTTTCGTGCGCGTTTATCGTCGGCGTTTAACGTGACGTTTTTTGCTTTCACACCCAGACGATTTTTACTGGCGCTGAGCCGAGTGAGGTGCAAATTCACCCCTGGACGTTAGATGGCGCTTAATACAAAACAGATTTATGCCGGTACACAAGGGGGCGCAGCGAAACTTTATGCTTCTGTTCTGACACTCACTTGTCACACAGAAGAAGAAAGCCACACGCTAGTCAATAACAAGTCATGTGCTTGCTTTTAACAAAACATGGATATTACTAGTAGCAGCTCGATTTCTAACAGCAGCAACTATACAAAGACTACTTCAACTCACCATCAGGATTCACCATCAGGACTCACCACCAGCTACTTGATAGTATGATCATGTGAAACATGATCTTCTCAGATAAAAGCAAACTGTGCATTCGTGTTATAGTCATTATAATTGCCATTTTGAAAACGGTGTGTTTAAATATCTCCGTGAACTTAAATACATTTGTTAAATCAAATCTATTTAATCAAATAATTCGATTCTATTATCAGCACTCTCCACATAAAATTAACTATTTTGATAGAACACGTTATATCAAAATTAAAGCTCTTTCACAAAATATAAGGTAATGGGTGATCCGATGTGTGTATTTTTGACTACTCTTTTACAAGCACTTTCTCTTGTTAACAATTTTCTCACATTTCCTCCCAAATGTATTGTATTTTGTGATTTGGCTAAAGAAGTAGGTATGTAGTTATAACAATAAGAGGTCAACAATACTGATGTACAAATATATGCATAGTGTCAAAATGGCACGTTATTTACAATTCGTTTTTTAATCAAACATTTATTTTTGTGAATGAACTGCAGTTTGCAATAACAATCAGAGACATGACACTAAAATCAAATAAAACAGGAGTCAGAAATGTTGGTCCAGAAAAGTCACAATGACTTTAGTGCAACTGAACGGTAGTGCAAATCAACATTTAGAAATTAGAAATTTTCAAATGAATTTCTTAAATATATAATCACTTAAAATACATAAGTAAATTGGTATATAATAAACATTAATTTGTGTGAACAAGAACTGGCAGAGCTGTAGAGCAAAAAAGTCACAATGATAGAAGTCTAAGTGAACTGTAGTGCAAATAAACATATGTATGAAATGTACATGTTCAACTGTATTTCTTGAATGTATAAACATAAAAAAAAACTAAATAAAATGATATATAATAAACATCTATAGGTGTGACCAAAAACTGGCAGTGCGCTCCTCCTGTGCTCCTCTTTCTTCTTTGCACTGCTTTTAATTTTTTCCCTTTAGCATCTTTTAATAAGAGGTACTTCTCCAGAGGTTTGTCTCGGACTGTTTTCTTTTGTTTAGATTGGACCTTGTCACGGCTGGTGCTGGATGATCCTGAAGACGTGCTTGCTGGGGCCTCCTCACTTTTGCTCACATCATTTTTAGCAGAAATATTGCTGTGAACACTGTAAAGATAAATGTAGTTTTCATCAGAATCAATCTTTCACACCACGATATCCATGAGGTCAATATTTGATTACAAATGTAATTTAGATTCATGGTATTTCATCTGACTAAAACTAGGTTACCTATACACAGAACACAAATTAACCTCTTAAAACCCGACCTTTGGTTTGGCTTGCATTTTAGATTTCTTACAGTTATTTTGGGGTTAGGAAGAAGCAATGAATATAATAACCAAATATTTTTCTTTGAACATGAAGCAGTGTAATTGTCCACGTTTGTGTACAACAGGTTCCAGTTACACACAAAGTATTGTGGTGCAAACAACAAAACGTGATATCACACGGTGTACAGGGAACATGCATGGTATGAAGTTAATCACTGTTCAATGTCAGTGCATTACATATCATAATGTAATGCACCAATATTCATTTTTATTACTTGCACAGTTATAATGTAAATTTGCACTACTGGTCCGTTCAATACACTACTGGACTGTCTATTTCATACTCCCTGTTCATTTGCACTGCTGGACTACTTGAAATGCATCGTTTACACCCCTGTACTATGTAATGAATATTAGAATAACTATTCACTGCACAATAACTTATGCCATTGCACTCTTAACTGACTAGTTACAATCCAAATTCATTCATGCACTACCTAAATATTAATTTCACTCCTGGTCTGTATAGTTTAATTTATTATGTACATATCCATTTGTAAATTTCTGTATATTATGTTCATAGTACCAACCACAGTAAATTGTTCCATCGTATTACATAATCCTGCACCTATGCAAATACTGATATCCTGCACTTTTTATACTGCTTTTGCACTTCTGGTTAGACCTAACGTTAAACTGCATTTTGTTGCCTTTTACTTGTGTAATGACAATAAAGTTGAATCTAATCTAATCATATAGCCCACACAGCTATGTATTGTTATGTTCTTATATATATCACGTTACCTTCGAAATTCAGTCGATGTTGTGAGGAACTCCGACACCTTCATAAACCTCCACAGCCTCGATGCTTCCTTGTGTGTTTACCTGTTCCACGTGCTCCGCAAGACCATTTTGTGCTTGAGCGCCACCAAGTCGTGTTTTACTGGAACTTCAGCAGCGCCAGGCACGTGAACAAAAGCCCCAATCTCATTGGTCGGCCAACTTTTAACGCGCCGCGTCAAACCAAAAAAACGTGTCCCACGCGTTTTTCTGAAAATGACGCATTTGCGCCTCGCGCTTTTCGCGTGGGTGTGCGCACTCACATTGGCGCTCGTTCTTGAGTCACGAGGCATTAAACGTCGACGATAAACGCGCACGAAAAACGTCCCGGTGTGTAAAGACCTTAAGTGTGTCATGTGTGCAGAGCTGTAAAGTACTTGAGTAATTTTACTTGATTACTGTACTTAAGTATTATTTTTGGGGATTTTTACTTTACTTGAGTACAGTTAAAAACCAATACTTTTACTTTTACTTAATTACATTTTTTAAGAAAATAAAGTACTTTTTACTCCTTACAATGTTATTTACAGTCAAAAAGTACTTATTTTTTAGAGATCAATTCATTCTATTTTCCCTTGCTCTTACCAAAACAACTGAATTGTGCTGATGGCTAGTTTAACTTAAATGTATTTCATTCTGGATCCTTTGCACCATTCTAAGGAATTGGCCAACAGTTCATCTGATAATGAAGACTTTTTGCTTCTTTGAAACCAATAACACATGAGGTGTGTTCCTGTGTGACACGTTCCCTGCCATTTGCAGCTTCTCTATCAAGACTGAGACCTTGTTCACACTGTCAGTCCAAATCTGATTTTGCTGCATATCCAATTTGACAGATTCGCTATCCATATTGTGTATGACAACTGTTTAGATCTGATCTGTGCGTCCTGTAGCGTTCTGCCATTTTCCGGATTATCTGCACTGTTTCTATGGCAATGACTTTGCGCTGGCACGGCAATCTGCCTCGACTTCTGACGTGTTTAGGTGACGCAACAGCATGACATAACCGAAAAGCTACACAAATGCGATCAGGGCGGTCAGACTGAAATGGATTTCCGGAAATGCGATTTGGAAAAAACCATTTCAAACCACCACTGGATGTAGCCTGAAACGGATTAGAAAAAACGGATTTCGTGGGGTTTTTGGCCGTTCACACATTCTAAATGTGATTGGATTCCTATCAGATATGCACCGAAATCGGATTTGGACTGACATTGTGAACAAGGTCTAATACACTGCATTGGCTGCCTGTGAGAGGCTTGATAGAGCTTGAATTTTGAAAATCATCTTCTGCTTAAGTTCAATTCGAGGTTTTACAAGTTTGAGTAGCATGTTGCAAACTGAAATTAGGTAGCCTTATACTGTAGTTTGATAAGTAAGGAATAATTGACGACGGGCAGCTGAATTATAAGATAATAATGCACACCCAGGTGGTAAACGACGCAAAGCAGAGTGCCGTTACCCCGCGGATGTGCATTATTTTCGAATAATTCAAAGGACTGGAGTCATTTATTCCGCTTATACCACGGTTACAACAAACATTGCTTTGGTGCCTATTTTTAAGACATTTTAAAGTTAAGGTGTGCGGTTATCAAAAAATAATCAACACCCATGGAACATTTCTCAGCCAATCAGAATCAAGCATTCAACAGACCGTGGTATAAATAAATACAATTAAATACAAACTGTTGTAAAGCAGGATAAAACCTTGTATGTGTTCCATTCACTTCATTTTTTTAGAGATTAAAAGCTAACAAGAATATCTAGTTTTCATTCATCCTGATACTTTTACTTTTTTAATACTCAAGTACAATTTTAATGTGGTACTTTGTTACTTTTACTCAAGTATGATTCTGGCCAGATACTTTTACTTTTAATTGAGTAAAATTTACACTCAGTACTTCACTTGAGTAACATTTTTGAGTACTTTTTACACCTCTGCATGTGTGTTGCTTGCGTTTTCAAAATATGTGTTTGTTGCATCATGTGAACCATGTGCATCACGTGTTTTGTCAAAATAGGTGCCTGCTGCACATGCGTCAAAACGGTTTATGATAAAAGAGACGCTCACATTCACAAAATACACGCAAGACACTCTCTTAACAGTAAACTCTGATTACGCATGAGATTATGTGAGTATCTGGCAAACGAGAGCGTCTCTTTTATCATAAACCCTTTAGACGCGTCTGCAGCAGGCACTTATTTTGACAAGACACGTAATGCACATAGGATCACTCGACGTGCAGAACACATATTTTGAAATTACGAACCACACACGTGACGGGCTACATACATGTTGTGACGAACTTCGCATCGAGCGCCCTCGAAAAAAGAAGTCACCGGCCGCCACTGTTCAATTCCCAATGTACACTCATATTGATCAAATGTATAGCCTATCTTGAATACATTGTAAGTCATATTGGATAAAAATGTCTTCCAAATTAATAAATGTAAACGTAATGCGTAATAATTTCCTCATTTGAGATTTTTTGTGATGGTGAGTAAAAGTGATTTTTTCTTTTTAGGTGCGCTATCACTTTAAGGACTGATCCTATGACTTTAACAGTAGCCCTGGCTGTGTAGAGCCTCTGAGACTGAGCTTGTAAATGCTCCAGTTCAGAATCATCTAATAGAAGCTGGCATTAGAAGAAACGCTGCCGCTTTGCTCCTCTCTTCTGCACTTCTCTTCGCTTCAGGCTCGTCTTGCCCCTTCGCCTATTTACCATGTTAATACCATCCTCAAGGCACTGTTTAGGCCTCTGACATACCCTCAAACGCTGCCCAGGGCTTGTGTGAAATTTTCCCTGTTCTCTGTGCCAGTGTCATGACTGGGGAGGTTGGGCAGATTGCCGAGCGAGAGATGTGCCTGTCCTGGGGCATCATTATCAGTCCAGGTCCCTAAGGTTTCAAACTAAAGCTTTCATTCCACAATGCTCACACACAAAGAGCGAAAACCTTTATCAAAGCGTTTGGAGATGTTCTTGTGGATTTAATCTGCATCACTATTTTCTGTCTCTGTGTGTAATGTTAGATATCTGTGAGATCTCTGTGTGGGCCATACCATCTGTTGTATGATATATATAAATACATATAGCCGTTTTTTTAAACGCATATTTTTTCCTGTAACAAATAGAAGTTATTTCATTTTGATAAAAACTCCTATTGTGCTTCATAGGAGAGATACTGGGATACCCTACCACCTTAACTAGGTCATCCAAAAAAAATTCCACCAAACGCCACATGGCCCAAATGAGAAAAAGACATGGTCCGTCACTGTCTGGAGGATAACTAGCCTGCTGAAAAAACATTTAATTCATTAATAATCTAGTATGTGTTCATTTTCTGTCATAGTTTCTTCAAAATTGAGTTTTATTTGAGTGTTTTAAATAAAATATTTTCATCATGCCCCTATGGTTGCAACGCCCCCGGCCTGCCCACCTGCACAACCATACCACCTTAACTAACAAATTTTCTGTGGAAAACCCTGATCAGGATTATATTTTCACAGAATGCTCTTTACATTATGTAACGATTGTTGTAGAAAACAGTAAATCACAAAAAATTACTTAAGATGGGCTTTTACAGATAGGGTCACAAATGATGAGGCGAAGCAGTTGACAAATCCTTTTTACTTATGACTATGTCTGTAGAAGCTTCAATTTGTTTTATATGTATTGTCTATTTATTGTACATCCACACTGTAAAACAATAAGCTGTAGTTATGCAGCTGTTTGCCAGTAACTTGTTGTAGATTTAAATTGATGTTATTTACTGGCAACATTTTGTTCAACGTTAAATAAATATTAAACATAAAAAATTCTTTACAGAATAAGTCTATAAAACAACAGCCTCATACAAAGCATTCTGGGAACCAGAAATCCTCATCAACCTTTTCCTGTTTTTTTCCTTCAGATTTTGGTTCCCAGAATGCTTTGCATAAGGCTGTTATTTAAGTTTTATTCTGTACAGATAAAATGTTTAATGTTCATTTAATTTGAACAAACTGTTGCCAGTAAATAACATCAATTTAAATCTACAGCTGCCAGTAATACTGTCATTTTTACAGTGCAGTCATAGCACTTCTGGTATTTGGAGTGGAGTGTAATCTATCTACGGAAAACACTCTTTAACTAAATGAAAGGCAAAGGCAATCTAGCTGTCCCCCGGTAATGAAAACCAACCCAGGAGACTGCTCTGTCAGGACACTTCTGTCACCTTCAGGACTGTCGCTTTAAACATTTCTGATGCTCTCACATCAACAATCGATAGATTTAGGTTATTATTGTTTTCATTTTCAATTCCACCATCCGTCTCGCATCCTGACCTGTCCCCTTTCCCTCTGGTGTCTTCGTGAATGAGGCTGATGGATGAGGAGGAGGTGCTATGTCGTCTCTGTACCGTTACTGCCATGTCAATATCCCCTATGGTTAATGTCAGATTGGGAAAAGTGTGTGAGAGAAAGTGAAAGAAATTTGGCAAAAGGTTGTTACAGGGCAACAGAAACATTAATATTTAATCAGACCATTTCCAGCAACTCTACACCATAGGGGGGTGGGGGCAAAATGGGACAAAGAACATGCAAGGACATCCACCTAAAGGTTTATTTATACACTCTCAGAAATAATGATACAAAAGCTGGTACCCTTTAAAAAAGTACAAATGAGTGCATATTAGCAGTGGTGGCCTGTGACTTCTTTTTTCGAGAGCGCTCAATGCGAAGTTCGTCACAACATGTATGTAGCCCGTCTTGTGTGTGGCATATGTGTTTTGTGCATCGAGAGATCATGTGTGCATCACGTGTCTTGTCAAAATAAGTGCCTGCTGCAGACACGTCTTAAAGGTTTATTATAAAAGAGACGCTCGCGTTTGACAGATACTCTCATAATCTCATGTGTAATCAGAGTTTACTGCTAAGGGAGTGTCTTGTGTGTATTTTGTGAACGTGAGCGTCTCTTATCATAAACGCATGCAGCAGGCACTTATTTTGACAAAACATGTGATGCACATGGTTCACATGACGCAACAAACACATATTTTGAAAACGCAGGCAACACACATGACACTCCGAACACTTTTAAATTAGTGCCCCTCGGATGAGCAGTCACAGCCGCCACTGCATATTAGTACCTTAAAAGTGCAATTTGTATAATCTAGCACCGCTAGAGAGTGCCAGATCAAATCAAGTGTAGACTGATGGGATTTGTTGTCTTTAACTCAAACACTGATGGCCATCAATCAGACGGGAAAGAGAAATCATGTTACACATGAGGTAATCAAGTTTTATAAATGTTGTGTTTGATGACATCGTTTTTTTCATTATGTAAGGTTTCATGTAATGTTCAAAACCCAATTGTTAGTCATAGATGTTACAGTATTAGTCCAATACGACGGTTTGTTAACACAGCACAGAATTAAATGTTCAGATGAACAAACTTACCACAAAAAAGCGAGTGGCCCGACAGACGCTATTACTTCCACATTTGTCTACGACACTGTTGTCATGTGGTTTTTATGTCAGTAAAGGCGGTAACAAAGGGTAACGATATTAAAGTCAGTTACAGGCCACTGCACTACCCCGTGTCACCGTTTAGGGCAGCAATTTTCTCATAATTTATAAGTAGTTGAAAACATTATAGATATTGTTAGTAATCAGCTGGACAAAATATATAACACCGGACTAGTGGTTTTTGGATATTTTACTGCAAATATCTTACAAATTGTACCTTTAAAGGTATAGGTACCAAATGTTTACATAATACCTAAATGGTACAAAATAGGACCTTTTTATAGGGTACCATCTGATATAACAATCACCTATATTGCAGAGGCTGATATATTGGCCGAGATATTTTTTATTATTGGCATCAGCCGATAAATCTTTTTAATCAGTCAGTAAATTTCTCAATTACTTTAATTTGATGTTTGTAATAAAAAAGACACTCAGTGTCACTCAAAGTTAAGCCAAAGTCGTTTCAACACACTTATTCAAACCGTGAGATGTCAGATCCACATTGATTATGTCTTGTAAGTACTTCAAAAGGAGAGGCTAATTGGTGTTTCACCAATTTTTGTTTGTCTCTTATTTACTGTAATAACATTTATGTTACATCGGCCTCATATCCGCCACACAGCTTTCTTAATATCGGTATCGCCATTGGCCATAAAAAAACCCCCATATCGGTCGACCCCTACCATCCCAGTAACTGCTTTTGTACCATTTTTTTTAGAGTGTTTTTTGCTAACAAGGCCCACATTTTTGCCAACTCTGCTAATAGTGGTTAAATTTAAACCATTTATAGGCAATATATTTTTACTGTGCAGTATTTCATTGTTTAAAAAATATATTTCCCTTTTGGAAAGAAGAAAGGGTGCACAATTTTTGAAAAACACATAGGAAAGGGAGTCGGTACTACCAAAACACACTTGTAGCCAATCAGCAGTAAGGGGCGTGTCTACTAACCGGTATCATTGCCCGGGTTGTGTTTGTGGGGGGCGGATCTATCAAAAGAAGGTCCAGATTCTATTGGGGTAGGGGCGTGTTTGTTTACGTGATTCAAATGTCAACATTGGCTTTCAGAGATCATCCACCCCCCATTTAAGTGCTCAAGTTGTTATATTAGAATTACAATACTAAGTAATACTTTAATGTGTGTTATCTGCAGATGTCACTTGACTAGACTGACCAGATTCTGACACATTCTGATTCATAACATTGTAGACAACAATATTTTCACGTACGATTATCATTCACTGTTATTTTTGAGTGTACAATTTTTATGCATTATAGTCCCACTTATAGTATGTATTAAATAGGTATATATATGTCTGTATGTGTGACAATTCCTGCCTCAAATGGTCTTACTAGATCAACATTACAGCAGGAAAGTGAAAAAGACACTGAGAATTATTAAAGTTTCTGTGAATAGACAGAGAGAAAGTCGGAAAGATAGGAAAGGACGGAACAAAGTGAAAGAAAATTAAAATGCCGTTCATCACTTCAAGTCTCGTTTATGTTTCTCTGGGGGGGAAGAACTGCAGCAAATGCACTAAGACCATCTTACCTTATATAACACATAAATAGATTGAAAAGACGTTGCTTTTCAGCAGGGCGCATATTTTTTCATTTTCTTCAAGTGAAATATTAATAGAACAATTTGAGATCTGTTTGTTTGTTTGTTTGTTTGTTTGTTTTTGTCTACAGTATTTGCTAATGATGCGTGCAGAAATGCAGCATAATTATTTCAATAGTAAAACCAGCACATTTGCGTTAAGTGGGTTTGGATGTTGTGATCTGCAGCATATGGGACGAGCGTGGAGGTTTTCTTGTGCTGAAGGAGGGCAAACCTTTAGTCCCCACTTAAACCAGCATGAGTTCACAATGCTGTCATGCTGTCCGCACATCAGCATTTATGAGAGAGAGAGAGAGAGAGAGAGAGAGAGATCGACAGAAAACTTGCTGAGGTTGCAGACTAGATGGGAGTGCTGAAATTTTAACTAGATGAAAGCATAACTTTGCATGTCAAGTATTTTAAAACAGCGATAGAGAGCTTTGAGTATCAGGGATGACTGGTGAAGAGAAAAGAAACTACAGTGAAGGAACTATACTACACTACTAAGTGGAGATGAAAGTGTTTCTTATGGACTTTTTCTAGCATTAAAGATCTAATTGGCTTGGCAGACTGTCCTAAAACACTCATTAACACTCACTTCTTGTTTTAAGCCAAAATCCCCTTGACAAACATATTTCGTATAAATAACACAATCTCCAAATTGCTGGGTTTCTCTGGTCCTGTTTAGCCATGAACAAGTATGAGTGTTAAGCGCAAGTCTTTGGTGAGACTCTTGACCTCAGATTGCTCCTCTACAGGCATTTAAAAGGGTGTGCGAGCTGTTTACTCTACTGGCAAAGTGTTGATTGGCTGTGGCGCTTAGTGCTGAGGAGAACAGCTGCTAAAATCTGCCGAAATGACAGCTTCTCGTTTTCCTTCTCACACTACACTGTGTTCTGAACTCTGATCCATTCAACAAGTCACAGTATGGATTGAACATCGTCTCTCGTGTTACCTTACTCTGAATTTTCAAATCTCTCTCCATCTGTAGGGGCCGTGCGAGCGTCTAGCATCTTCCCCATCCTCAGTGTCATCCTGCTCTTCATGGGTGGCCTGTGTATAGCTGCCAGCGAGTTCTACAAGTCCCGTCACAATATCATCCTTAGTGCAGGCATCCTCTTCGTGTCTGCAGGTGAGTACATGCATAACGTCTTTGTTGTTTGGATCTGTGGCACTTATATGCTCGCCACGTTTTATTTTGTGCCACCATACTTGTTTAACTACTCATGTAACCGTCTTTAAATAGGTAAAACATGGAAGTGTTTGTTGGCTTCTTAATTCATCCCTGTTTGGATCCTAAGGAATGAATGGGGCTAGGCTAAATGCTAACACATTCACGACACACTGTACAAAAATTAAGTGCACGCATTGAAACAAGAAAGGTATTAATTTCAATTTAAAGTTGAACAGTAAAATATTGAAAACGGTGGTGTTTTCCTTTAACAATTGTCTCATTTGTTTCTATTTGTATTAGAGATGCACCAATATATTGGCCAATAATATGTGCTACAAAAGAGCAACCACTGACTGAGCAATAAAATGTTCCCATGAGACAAGAGTTGATGGTATTTATGGAGCTGTGTTTTTTAAATCCAGCCCAAATCTTGACCATTCCTGTGTTTAGACAGTCTAGCATCACTTCACTCAAGGCATCGGTTATAACGCTCTTCATCTGTTGTTGAATAACTGCTGATTAACATAAAATGAACAAAACATCCATATCAAATTCTGTTTACCGCCTCCACACAATCCAGACACAAACTGGATTGTGAGCGGTTGTGAATAAGGCCCAGGTTTTGTGCCACACACCAAAGTACCACAAATTTGGCCTAGCATCTCGCACAAGACTAGTTTAACAAGCTGCCCAACTTCTATATAGTAGACGGTTAGCAAGTCGATTTCTTTTCTGTCTCTTTTAGCTCTTGATTCTGTTGCTCGGCTTACAGAAGCCTTTTGGGATTAAACTCTAAAAATATGGTGTCCCTGACACACTTTCCCAGTGATCCATCATTGTGGTTTCAGTCTGTCACATACAACTGTAGCAGAGTGTGACTGAAGTCACAGATCATGACACAGATCATGTTCCTGTGAGGTCACCCACGTAATCTCTGATTTTAAGATCAATCTCCTCATTTACTTCCTCACCCTGACAATTAAATAAAGACTCACCTTTCAGCTTATGATTATGAAGTTGGCTGTTAACCTTGCTATTTAGAGGACAGATGCACTTTATTTTACGAGATGTAGAGATAACAGAATGACTATTTTGTGCTTCTTTACATCTATGGTCTAAAATGTACTTTTAGGTGCACCAATGCCATGCAAATTGAGATTGACTTTTTATTATTATTATGATCCACTTTTTCATTTTTAATTGCATTGTTCCTTGTTTTGTTTGAGCAGTTTTTCAGTGCATGTTTGTGACAACCTAGTCACAGTTCATTGTGTCACACACAACAACATTATATATTATGAGATGAACCGATCTATGCCTGTCAGTTAAACTGCAGTCTTGTGTTTCTCACATTTTCATGGTTGCTCAGTGCAAGGTTTAGATCTACATTTGTTTCATTGGGTGTTGAATTGCATCAACATTGTTATGGTTATACAGTCTAATGCAGTGGTTCTCAAACTGGGGGCCGCGAGATGGTGCTAGGGGGGCCCTAGTTTTATGAAATTTTACAAAATGCATTTAGTTATCATAAATTCTGTGTAATTTAACCTCAGAAAAATAAGGCTAGTAGCCAACAGCACTACGTTGTATCATTTACTATGTTTAGTTTATTTAAAGTTTTTGAATATTTTATAATCATAAATTTTTTGGGGGGATGCAATGAGATGCACTATACAGAAGGGGGGCCGCACACTGAAAAAGTTAAAGAACCACTGGTCTGATGCACATTATAAAATAAACAGGTCTGCTCTGGGATGCTGACTGGTCAATACAGCATGTGATAATACATGATACAATAAAACTATTGATGTAAAACAGCAGTTCATCTCCCTCATCTGTATGTGCACAGGACCATTTAGGGACAACTATTAAAATTGGTTTATTTGTCAGAGACTAAAAACTTGAAGCACTAAATGTGTCCTTAATATTTTAGTACAGTTTGTGGTGACTCTGAAAAGTAACAAGGTCATGTTAAAGCTGAGGAGATTTATGCTGCGTTCACACCAGCCGTGGTAGAGGTGTCAAGCACAAGTGATTTCAATGTTAAGTCAATGTGAAGACGAGTTGACGCGCGTCTGGACGTCTCGCAGCACGAATGAAGCATTAAGCGCGGTACGATAGACACGATTCCGCCTCATTAAGCGTTGTCGCGGCAAAGCCGCAAGTTGAAAAATGTGAACTTTGGCGGAAAAACGCGCCACATTAACCAATCAGGAGCTTGCTCTAGTAGTGACGTGATTACAGGAAGCGAGCAGAGTCGCAGAAGCCCCTCCCATGTCACAAATTTCCGCATGAATGTCTCGATGACTAGAATTTCACGCGCGGCTTTCAAGCACGAATGAAGCAAATAAACTCAAAATGTTCAAGATACAAACTAGACGCAGTAGACGTGAATTTGACGCCTCAAACGCAGCGGGTTTGAACCCACGGTTAAAGTCATGGTTTCGATCCCTATTAAACACAAACACATAACTTCAATGCACTGCATTTCCAAATGAATTAAAATAACATATGGAAACCCTACGGAAAAATCCAGCTAAGACCAGCATAAGCTGGTGAGCTGGTTTTAGCTGGTCTCCCAGCTTGGTTTTAGCTGGTATTGCTGGTGTAGCAAGCTGGTCTAGCTGTGTTTTGGTGACTTTTTATGCTGGTCTAGCTGTGTTTTGGTCCCTTTTTAAGCTGATCTAGCTGGACTTAGCTGGTCAGGCTGGAAGCCCAGCTGACCCACCAGCTTGACCAGCTTTGCCAGGCTGGGAGGACCAGCTACTGCCACCTTAAACCAGCTAAAACCAGCTACCAGCTTATGCTGGATTTTTCAGTAGGAAAGTTACGCACGACTGTATGCAAAGCATTAAAGTATCTCCTCTCTTCTCCACAGGCCTCAGTAACATCATTGGCATGATCGTGTACATATCAGCCAATGCGGGGGATCCCTCAAAGAGCGACTCCAAGAAAAACAGCTACTCGTACGGCTGGAGTTTCTACTTTGGTGCTTTGTCCTTTATCATGGCGGAGATGGTGGGCGTGCTGGCCGTGCACATGTTCATCGACCGGCATCGAGAGTTGCGTGCGGGCGCGCGAGCCGCAGATTACCTGCAGGGCTCTGCCATCACGCGCATCCCCAGCTACCGTTACCGCTATCGACGCCGCTCCCGCTCCTCGTCCCGCTCCACGGACCCCTCGCACTCCCGCGACGCCTCACCGGTGGGCTTGAAAGGTTTCGGAGCTCTGCCCTCCACCGAGATCTCCATGTACACGCTCACCCGTGGGGGAGACACCCTAAAAACCGGTCACGGCACCCCCACAGCAACCTATAATTCCGAGAGGGACCACAACTTCCTGCAGGTCCACAACTGCATCCAGAAGGACCTAAAAGACTCATCCCACACTAACACAGCCAACCGACGTACCACCCCTGTATGAGGCACAACCTTACCCCATGCAGACAGCTGGGAGACAGGAGCTGGGTGGAGGCGGCGATGTGGCCCGGAGTATTACAGATCAAACGTCATGTACCATGAGTTTTCGTGATTAAGAGGAAACGGGAGGCTTTTTACTTTTCGATCAAAGATTACACATGTATGCATGATTTTGCCATTTGCCATTGACAAAACGAGTCTGGTTTGAAATGGATGAAAGGTAATTGCAGAAGGGTTCATTCAGGCTGTGACGTGGGAGCTGTAGCTTGTGATGTTGATTTGACATCATTTTTGTTTAGAAAACATTTCACTACTCTCGTCGGTCTACGTGAAACGACAAGCTACCGCTCCCTCATAATGTTCTTCCCCTTTCCGCTGTACTCATCATATTTACGTTCATTTGTTATTTGCGTAAAAACTGTGAACCGTTGCAGTAGGGTATTCAGTAAGAAATAGCCCAGTCTGCAATCTCTCTTACAAAAGGTACAATATATATATACATATAGTATATATAAATATGTATGTATTAATTTTATAATTAAATAAACCTAATAATCAAGACTTTTCTGAGGCAAAAAATTAAAACAAGAAAGGGAAATACTGTTGTGTGCTAGGTGATGATGATCTGTTGGAACAGAGACTCGTGAGCGGCCGTGGACAATAACATCACAAGAGAGTCTTCACTGCAAAAGCTGCTGTAACAACAGACTAAGACATTCAACCTTTGACAAAATTATATTCTTTTAAAAGAACCTTCTCATCTTTTTCTCAGTCCCTGTTTGCTTCCTTTCGTTTTCCTCTCACATTTGGTCGTCACGGGAGCGAGAAAAAACGATGCGTACGTCGAACCCCTTCAACGACACGAGCGACAAAAGGGGTGAGAGTTCACTGTTAAAGACTCCGGAAACGACTGCCAAGACGAAAATAAAGGAAGGACGAGGGAAAGAAGAGGACGCAGAACTTTAAATAAATACTTGCAAGAAAGCAAGCCAACAAATAAAAGTACGAAATATTACGAGAAACAAAGCTAAGTGACTCACGAATACAACGATTAAATGCATGCTATAAATTTACAGCAAACCTGCTCTTGAAACTTAAGTTTTAAAGGATAATGATAATTATAAAGGGAAAAGCGATGTTAAAAAAGCTAAATATTAATGTTTTGTGTACTCTTTTGTTTTAATTACTCATTATAATAATATGCTTTGGTGATAAACCAAACGAACAATTACGACGGAACAGCTTTTTTAATTCTGAGTTATTTCTTTATATGTACTTGTATTTCTTTCATGCATTTGTTTTTCTGAGAATCACACGCCTTAGCCATTACGTTGATTTCTTTGGATTCATTTTAATGTGTCGTTTTATTTTAAATGAAATCTAAAGGTGCCAAAACAGAATGATCTTGAACTTGGATGCATCAAGTCCTGATGAATAAACAGACAAACCCAAGGGGGAACAAACTCGCTGCTTCTCTGTGTTTCTACATTACCCAAAACCTCACGCACCTGACGAGGTTTCAAGCATCATTTAAACCAGCAGGAAAGCAGGCAGTGTTGTGAGTGAGCATGAGGCTTTCCAGATGAGTCAGACGTGAGTAAGTAACAGTAGGGAAGCAAAGTAACAAGCCACGTAATTACTCATCTGTTCAAGGCTAATCTATATGTGGGAAACAGTCTCTTAAGTATGTAATGTATCCGCTGTTGTTGTGTGTGTGTGTGTGTGCGTGTGCGTGTGCGTGCGCGTGCGCGTGCGTGTGTGTGTGTGTGTACCTGGTAATTATCACGTTGTGGGGACCAATTGTCCCCACAAAGATAGGAATACCAGTGTTTTTGTGACCTTGTGGGGACATTTTGATGTCCCCATGAGGAAACAAGCTTATAAATCCAACAGAATGATGTTTATTGAAAATGTGAAGTAGCAGAAATGTTTCTGTGATGGTTGGGGTTAGGGAATGGGGTAGGTAAGGGGAATAGAATATACAGTTTGTATGGTATAAAATGCATTACGTCTATGGAATGTCCCCACAAAACATGGAAACCAGAATGTGTGTGTGTGTGTGTTTACGTGTGTGTACGTGTGTGTACATGTGTGTACGTGTGTGTAATTAATGACAGCCACATTCACAGCGAAACACTGACTTTTTCTTTTGTGCAGTAAGTTGTTGCGTATTGTTGTTTTGCAGCAGTTATAATGAATGGGGAGTGATTCTTTCAAAGTTTTTAAAACTATCCCAGACCCCAGACGTCTCTGGGCCAGATCCGCACCAGATCTGCACCAAACTTGGATCTGTTTACACAAAAATATGGATCCAGCCCAGAGAGCAAAGCACCATACTCTTACATAAAATGGTCTTCACGGCCTTCTTGAAGTCTTTTGATAGCTTTGTGACCCCGAACTTAACTGAATTTGAGAACTGAAGCAATTGAGGCTTTTTGGTGAATTGTATAAACCAAAATATTTGTTCATGAATCATTACTACATTTTGTGAATAACAGTTTTTTAAATCTGTTTCTTATGTAAAGCTATTCCAACAAATCTCATGGCAATTCGTACGACCACATTCGTATGTATTTGTATGATTTTCTTTTTTTTTTGTTTTTTTTTTTTTTTTTCCTTTATTTATTTGAAAGGGACAATGCACATCAATCAACATTTTTTGTTTGCACTCAAAATGTAAATGCGCCAGAGTTAGCTAAAGAGCTATTTTTCATCTGCAGTCCCTTGGCAGGTCAACACAGTACAAAAATACATAAAAACCACAAAACAAAATAAACACTAAGTAGATAAATAATAAATACAATACAAAAATACAAAAATGGGCAGTACCTAAAATCAGATTAACTATCAATGATTGCATTTTTGAGAGTTTTTAATCCATTTCTTAAGTTTAAATTTAAACGATAAATAGCTGGTGCTCTTTCTAAGTTCAGTAGGGAGACAATTCCAATAACTCGAGGCCCGTACCGAGAAGACTGCCTGGCCAAAGTTACTTCGCCTGTACTGTATAACACAGTCTCCCCTGGTAGCTGCCCTATTTGCCCTCCCATTGTTGTCCTTCAGTTTTACAAATTCACCCAGCGGTGGAGGTGCAAGCCCATGTGTAATTTTAAAAACTAGACAGGCATCTGAATAATTTAAAAAATTCTTGAATTACCCAACTCGTAAGGGCAGTGTATTTTCAACGCTATCTCATGAGAATTCATACATATTTTATAAATTGGCTAATTTGTATTAATTCATACGACCACATTTGTAGGTTTTTGTAAGATTTGCCTTGACCCCTGTGACTTTGGGGTTAGGGGGTTAGGGTTAGGGGCAGTGTTGGGAACATTACTTTAAAAAAGTAATTAGTTATAGTTACTAATTACTTCTCAAAAATAGTAACTGAGTTAGTAACTGCGTTACATTATTATAAAAGTAATTAATTACCAGGAAAAGCAATTATTGCGTTACTTAAAAAAATCTAATATTTCAAATAACTTGAATACCCCTTACAAATTAAATATGTTAAATGACTAAAATGGATACTAAAGAGAAATCACTAATTTTTTGGCAGCATGTGACGATTTGAGGTGCTTTATTAGATCAGAATTACTTGCCACAGACGTGGAGAGACTTTTTCTTCATGGGCATAAGTTGCACATTGGGCATAAGTTGCACATCACATCAAAAATGGAAAAGTAGTGCTTTATACTTCGTGTTTGCGATCGCTACCTTTGAGCTTGTTGTACTTGCCATCACCCTGTCGCCTGTGTTTTCCGAGTGATTGATGCGCGATGACCGGGCTGCATGTCAGTGCTTTGAGATGGGGCACAGCAGCAGCACGCACCGCTGCTCGTTGAGAAGAGAAAACGACGCGTATTTTCATGTCAGTCTACAAATGTCTCCAACCACGTCAGAAAAGATCGCTAGATTAGTCCTATAAAGTCGCTAAAGTGATAGAAAGTTGCTAAATCTAGCGACAAAGTGACTCAGTTGCTCAGACTTTTTTACACTGCTCGCTCGCTCAGACTCGGAGTCGGACTGTGCGAGTGGGCGTGCCTGTTTGTGAACTCTGCCTCTGGTTGGCTAACGTTGGAAACTAAGCCAATCACCATCAGCTATGTGGTTCTCCCACCCATAGATATGTATAAAGGCTAGATGGCTCGCCCGCCCTGCTGGCCAATTGAGTGGAACGTCTGCATTTTGGCGGCCATCTTAGGACAGGGCGCTCGCTCACTCCTAGCATTGAGTTTTAATGATGCAGGTACTTTTAAATGACCATAACTTGCTTAATTTTTTACCGATTTTCAAACGGTTTGGTTTATTATAAACGTCAAAGATGTAACTATGACACTGCATACCTATACTAAAAATATATAAAAAAATCATGAAACATGTCAAAGCATCCAGTATTATAGCCACGTTAATAACGTTTGTAAAAAACCAAACCGTTTGAAAATCGGTAGAAAATTGAGCAAGTTATGGTCATTTAAAAGTACCTTCACCATTAAACTCAATGCTACGAGTGAGCGAGCGTCCTGTCGTAAGATGGCCGCCAGGTGATGCCATTAGGGACTCAGCGGTAAGCCATCTAGCCTTTATACATATCTATGCTCCCACCCCCTCTAACACAGAGACACACCAATCATCATTAGTTATGTTTCTCCCAACACACACACAAGAGAACAACAGTGTTTGGCTGAGAGAGTGAGCATACGCGGCTGAAAATCACTTCAGTGAGATCAATTTTAGTAACGCGCAGCATTTTAATGTCAGTAACGATAACGGCGTTATAACGGGGGAAACAGTAATTTATTTGATTACTCGTTACTGAAAAAAATAACGCAGTTACTAACGCCAATTACTTATAACGCCGTTATTCCCATCACTGGTTAGGGGTTGGGTTTCGTTGTAGTTTTTTCATGAGAATTGTACGTTTTTGCAGGATTTGCCTTTACCCCTGTGACATTGGGGTTAGGTGCGGGGTTAGCGGTCGGGTTTCGTTGTTGTTGTTTTTTCATGAGAATCATAAGTTTTTGCACAATTAACTTTCTAAGAATTCATACAAATTACCCAACTTATAAGGGCAGTGTATTTCCAACACTATCTCATGAGAATTTGTACATATTTTACAAGTTGGCTAATTCATATTAATTCATACATCCACATTCTTAAGCTTTTGTACGATTTGCCTTTACCCCTGTGACGTTAGGGTAAGATGTGGGGTTAGGGGTCGGGTTTTGTTGTTGTTTTTTCATGAGAATCGTAAGTTTTTGCAAAACTAACTTTGTATGAATTCATGCAAATTACCCAACTCGTAAGGGGCAGTGCGATTCCAATTCTATCTCACAAGAATTCATACATATTTTACAAGTTGGCTAATTCATATTAATTCATACGACCATGTACGTTTTTGTACGATTTGCCTTGACCCCTGTAACGTTGGGGTTAGGTACAGGGTAGGGGTTGGGTTTCGTTGTTGTGTTTCATGAAAATCTTACATTTTTGCATGATTAACTTTGTATGAATTCATACGAATTACCCAACTCGTAGGGGGCAGTGCATTTCCAACACTATCTCATAAGAATTCATACATATTTTACGAGTTTGCTAATTCGTCTTAATTCATACGATCACGTTCGTAATTTTTTTGTACGATTTGCCTTGACCCCTGTGACGTTGGGATCGAATCGAATGTTTTTGCACGATTAACTTTGTATGAATTCATACGAATTACCCAAATCATATGTACAAATTCTTGTGAGATCATGCTGGCAATTCATACGAATAAGCAAACTCGTCAAAAATACATTCCGGTGAGATCAGGCTGTCCATTTCATGTTTTCAGAATACTTGGAAAGACTAGGGAAATTTTTTGTAATACTTTTAATTACTTGTATTATTTTATTGAAAGATTCAGTCCCCATTAAAGTTATATCTATTCAAAAGAGTGACCTGTACAGTTGCAGTTTTTTTTTACTTGTGTTGTGTTTTACAGAAGAAAAAACTCATTCAGTTTGAAACGACATTGTTGTAAACCATTCCGTTAACATGTTTTGTTTTGCCACGATCCAGTGCACCTGCACATTCCACAAAAGAACCTGGCAAAAACGGATATAAAAAGGATGACAAGTGGAATACGTGCAGTGTTCCCGAGAAACCGAACACAGGTTTGTAATAAAACATGTCACTTTGGGCTTGAGTGACCTACTCAAGCATTCTCCTACAAGCACAATGTTAAAAGCATCGCTTTCATGATCCAACAACCTTGCAGGTTTTTCCTAGAAGATGCATACGTAACAGGTACCAGGATTCATGCGTGGGAAAGAATTGCTTCAGAGAGCACCAAAGGACTACAGTTTTATTTCAAGAATTACTTCTTTTAACCAAGCACAAAGTCATGCTCAATAAGAGTATGTGTCAATCAAGACAACAAGCTTCATTGTGAGAAATGAATCTTGGAGTCTCAGCGGTAATGCAGGCTGAGAAATTTTCCTGACACATTGAATTCATGCCTCCTCATTATATGCCAACATCTGAACCATCTATAGGCGACAGCCATTTTGCAAGACTTCTCTTGACAAGAGAAGCCAAGAAAAAATACAACTACAAACAAGCAGTGTTTTATGCGTTTCTCTGAATTAAAATGCTTCCCTCGTTCTCCCACTCTCTATATTCACTCATCCATCTCCTTTCATCTCGTTGGGCCAACATGCTTGTCCTTAATTTGCCTCCCCTGCACAATCTTTCATTTTTGTGAATTATCTACTTGCATACTACACTCCCTCCCCCATTCCTCCATCTATTGCTATCCATCCTTTCTTTCCTCTCTCTTTCTCTTACACATTCATCACTTGCTTCATCCTTTCCCTCCTCCATCACATTCTGACATCTTGCTCATCAACTTTACCATTCTTCTCATCTTTCTTCTTTCCCAGCAAATCAAATTCCCTCTTTCTCCTTATTACAATATTGTGAAAAAGCAAAAAGAAAATCAACAGATTTAAACAGACAAATCAATCATCGAGTAATAGCCTCTTCGTTCCCGAGATCAAGATTAGCGACTGATTAATGAACACTCTCACTCTTCAGTTTCTTCTAAATGACTTGCTGTCTCTTAAGACTGTGGGCTGGCAGTACATACTGAACCAATATATTTGCTGCCTCTTTACACAGTTTTTTGTCCCATACTTCATAAATGTATCTTTTTAAATACCCATTATATATATATATATATATATATATATATATATATATATATATATATATATATATATATATATATATATATACGTACATGTGCGGACACGTGTGAGATTACTAGTTGCAAAAAGTGAGACTTAGAAATTCTAAATTCTCTATTTGAACCTCACTGTTGTGAAAGATATCAAAAAATATTTTTCTTTCCAATAGGTTGGCAAAAATCTTTAAAAAAAATTTAAAATCTGATCATTCTGATTTTAAAAAACTCTCTGCTCCTGTAGTATACATTGTGTTTGCAACACAAGAGAACACACATGGGTGATTCTCACAAAATCCAGTTTTAGGAGCTGTCCAGCATCAGAATTTTTAAAAAGCCCTTGAAGCCATTTTTTTTCCGATTAAGGTCTGAACTTACTATAACCATTATTTTTAGAGGATTTAAAAAATATTTCCTATAGAATTATTTAATTTTTTTAGATTATCATTATCAAAAACGATCATTACCACAACATATATGCATTTATGTTTCTGTAATGAGAACTAAAAAGTTGTCTAAGTACTACGACAAATTTTAACTTTTATCTGGAGAGAAAAAATAAGAACTGCTTACCTGGTAGCCATCTTGAGTGTCACAGTCAATTATGTCCCTTCCAACAGAAGTTTTTTTTTTAAATGTTAGTTCCTTGAGGGCTTAAACAATGACTGAAAATTGTTGCGGAGGATGAGAAAATTGGTCTTGGACACATTTATATTCCTTATTATTGTCTCTACATTTACCAATGATCACCAAATACCACATGTTTCTTTATTGTAAACGTTTATAGTATAACATACACTGAAGCTCTTTATTTTATTAGATTTTTTAATTATAAATATTTCCATCTCAAAGAACCCAAATCCAGTCATGGACACATTGTGGTAATGAAAATGTTCCCCTTAAGTGTGGAAAAAACAACAAAATTGGTTTCTATGATGTCATTTGAAATCATGTGAAAAATAGTACATGAAGAGGTGTTTGTAACTGTATGCTTCTTATTGTGATTTTTTATCAAAATGTTTCATGACACCTCATAAGTCTAATTTCGCGAGAATCACCCAGATACACTGTATATGAACACACAAAACGTGTACCCCAGCTGTCAATGTGGCTGGGCCAGTTAAAGAGCTTCTAATATATCTACCATTAGATATAAATATTAGGGCTGTCAAAAGATTAATCGCGATTAATCGCATCCAACATAAAAGTTTGTGTTTACATAGCATATGTGTGTGTACTGTGTATAAATATTATGTATATATAAATACACACACATTCATGTATATATTTAAGAAATATTTGCATTTAAATACTGTATATACATTTCTATAATTTATATTATATATAAATATAAATATTTTATATATAAATATAACATTTTTTTCTTAAATATATACATGATTGGGTGTGTTTTTATATATAAATAATAATTATACACAGTACACACACATATGTTATGTAAACACAAACTTTTATTTTGGATGCGATTAATCGCGATTAATCTTTTGACAGCCCTAATAAATATACATATATATTTGTTTGCAATATGAGGTACTAATATGAACTCTTTATGTCCAAATTTTCTTAAAGGGTACCACCCTAGTGACAGCTGTGTACATGTTTTGTCTATTTTCTCTGACTGATAACATGTATACCATGAATGGTTAAAAGTGCCAACTGCATAAAAGTAAACATAAAAACACACTTCTGCAGAGATTCAAGCGTTCATCTGAGTGTGTGGGGTGTCAGTGTGCACTGTATGTCTGTGGCTGAGGGCGTACAGCGAGACCTACATTTCCTTCTCCAATGACCCTCTTCTGTAGCCGTGAGGCACGAACTGTCAAGTCTGAAATCGAGTATTGCGTGTGTGTCTTTTCGCTCTACAGCCCAAATCTTTCTTACAATTCCCTTTCCATTGGTTCTTTCTTTGGATCTCTCCATCTCTCTATCTCTGTGTGTTATTCCCATCTCTTACACAGAGTGTCAATATCTGCATCTTGCTGTGAGACATGATGTTAGATATTAGCCCCTTGCTGTGTACCTGTCAGTGACTGTCTACCTGTCTACAGCCTTCTTCATCTTGCTACCTCTCCATTTTGACACCTCACACTCTCTCTTCTCGCCCTTCATTCTTATTTTCTGTCAATCTGTATGGCGATGTTAAGAAAAAATGTATTCATTTGTCAGACGCTAAATATAAAGAATAAAACGTGTCTTAAGTTACAATGCAATTGGGTATTAACCAGTCCATCTGTTTTAATGGGAACTGAACCTATGCCCTTGATATTGTTAACAACATGCTAGTTTATGACTTACGAAATATTGAGCAGTATACATTTTATAGTATTCATGCAACAGGAAATATACCATTATAAAACATTTTCATGGAAAGCTACATTGATGTCACATGACCTCATCAAATTGCATGTGACATCAGTTAGATACAGCCAGTTATCATCATAAAAATAAACCCTTTACAATTCTGTGCCCACAACATAAATTCATACTGTACATACTGCTGCATTACTTAGAGTAGTATGCTGGTGAATAGACATTCTCTCTCTCTCTCTCTCTCTCTCTCTCTCTCTCTCTCTCTCTCTCTCTCTCTCTCTCTCTCTCTCTCTCTCTCTCTCTCTCTCTCTCTCTCTCTCTCTCTCTCTCTCTCTCTCTCTCTCTCTCGTTGTGGTGATAAAACGTGCCTTGTGTGTATCTCTGCAGTGCTGTGTGATCAGAGTGGAGAGTGAGGTAAGACATACCAGGACACAGAAACTGTTTTGTTGGTTTATGAGAGACCCAAGTAGGATGCTGCCCCCTTCTGGGTGGGAATACCACATTTGTTTGGGTTGTGGCATCAAACACCAAGACGAAAAGGAGAGGAGGTAATGCAAGTATGTTGCCCTGTATGCTGATATGTCAATTTGTTGCTTTCTTTGAAGTCATCATGATAATAACATTTACCCCATTTGGGTAGTTGCTGCATGTTCAATTTCAACAAATCACAACAATTTTCCTATAGGCCTTTACATTTATAAAGCGTGTGTAAGCACAGATTTGATTGAAAGTCCATATTTATAAAAAACTTTGAAGTGGAAAAGTGCTTAGCGCCACGTCAGGTTCTGAGCAGATATACGCACTTTTGCTCGTCAGATTGCTGCAGGTTTTTGGAAATATAAGCCATTCTTGCTGTTCGAAAAGGATTTGAACTTCGGCAGGCGCTCTTTTATATGTTGATGACATTAATTGGGCACTGTTTAAATGCTCAGAAACTGCTAAGATGCGCACAAGTTCAAGATCATTTGCGGTTTATAGATTTCACATCTGAAGAAAGCGCAGTCAACAATTTGATCTCTCAAGTGAAGTCAACATGAGCTCACAAGATTCTCATATTTTGGTCACGATGTGAGGTCATGGTACACTCAGAGTGAGCTCCTAATATGGTCACGATGTGAGGTCATGGTACACACAAAGTGAGCTCCTACTATGGTCACTATGTGAGGTCATGGCACACTCAATGTGCACTCTTACTATGAACTCAACATTCTGAATTCACAATAAGCTGGCATAATACTCACACCGTGAGAATCTCAGAGTATAAGAATGGTGTGATGTCACTGTGATCCTCCAATATAAACCTTTTCCTACTGAGATAGGAAGTAGAATGCCCTTGATTCTGATTGGCCAGTCGGAACATTCCAAGGTATGTTAGGTAAGGGATATATGGATATAGAGGCAGCCGGTAGTTATCGGGAAATAAGCCCCGACAGTGAAAAGGGGCTTATTTCCCGATAACTACCGGCTGCCTCTACATTATCCCGCTTATTACACGGCTACTTGCCACATAAGAAAAAAAATGGACATGAATATGAATTTGAAACATTTTATTGGCATATTTGTTTTAAATTAACATTTTTATCCTTCCGCGAAACTTTGCACAGATGCATAAAATGATCGTAATACCATATTAAGATCCTCTGCTTCATACTTGTCTGTCTCCATATTTTCTGTTTTAGCCAGTCTTTGAGAAGTTTTAATGCCCATTTTGTATTTTTTTGTGTGTTGGCTTCGTAGCTGTCATGCTCTATTTTGTCAAGTTCAGTCTCGGTAAGCTCTCTCTGTCTTGTCGTTGTTTGTTCTTCTATCCACTGTTTAAATGTTTTGTTTTTTCCGTACATGTTAAAATTAATGTCAAAATGTTGTGGTTGTCCAGTGTTTGTCACAAGATGGCGCCAAACAGAAATCTTTATTGGCGCGGAGCGATTTTAATCGTACAAGTAGTACCGGCTATGCGTTATTACTTTGGAGCGGTTATTATTTGAAAAGAACGAACCTACAAATGTCTCAACTGACCAATCAAAATCAAGCATTCCAGAGAGCCGTGTAATAATAAGGGATAATGTATAGACGGTTTCATCAGACAGTTTCATTAGTGTGGTGATGCTATTACGCATGGTCCAAACTTTACTTCCGGTTTCAGGTTTTGTTTAATGGTCTGACTAGTTGCTAATCTTAACTCTTGAACAAATACCTAATCGAAAATAACAAATGTTTTGGTTTCCTGGGTTTTCTACCTGTTGTTTATTTTGCTTGTTAAATAAACTACTTTAAAGGTGCTTTAAGCGAATTCTTGCGTTTTAGACCATAAAAATTTTTTTTGTTACATACAGCAAACATCTCCTCACTATCTGCTTGCTGCCTGTCCACTGATCAAACTGAAAAAACGCGATCTCTGTAGACAGCCCAGGCCTCGCAAACTGCAATAAAAACACAGTGGCCAAACCTAGCATCACGAAACAAAACAAAGTGTTCCAGCCAATAAACGACAAGAAGGATTTGGGGGTGGGGGTTGGGCGCGTTTATGAAAGCACGGAAGGGAGGGGGAGGGGTTAGCTACGCTCCATTTGTTTGAAAACAGTTCAAACATCAACAAAAAAGTGAAGTCACACAGATTCGCTTAGAGCACCTTTAAAAGGACTTAGCGAGGTTTACTGGAAGTTATGCGTTTCCACAAATGCCACTTGTTTATGGTGTTACTGCTGAAACCGTCTATAGGCAGCAGCAGAAATAAACCATAACAGTGTGATCAGGATTAGGATCTTGTATCGCACTGGTTGGGCTTATTCCGTGATAATACATAATCCTGCTTTTTACATGGCTATTTACCTCATAAGTAAGGTAAGTTACATTAAATATTAATTTGAAACAAATGTATTTTTAACAAATGCAGCCCTTCCGCGAGAACAATCAGGTTTTAAGATAAGACGTTCAAATGTCACAAACACACTATTTGGTTTAATTATGTAAATGTTTATATACATTTTGTGTAATATTAAATTGTACCTGTCAAAATGATTTGCAGCATCCGGGTTACCATTTGTTATTATCTGGTTGTTTTCTGGGACTAGCCGTGCACACTTGTTTGGGGGGTAGTCTTCCGCTAAAAAGACGAATTATCCTTAAAGGGGGACATATCATATCCTTAAGGGGACATATCATGAAATTTGACTTTTTCCGTGTTTAAGTGCTATAATTGTATAAATGTGAAAAAGAACAACCCAGTAACTTAGTTTTGGTAAACCATTCTCTGCAAACGTGTGAAAAAATAGGTCATTGAAATTTGGCACTCCTTGTGATGTAAGAAGGGGATAATACCGCCCCTTAATCTGCACTATCCAACCACAACACTGCCATTTAGTGCAGATATCATCATATATATAAAAATGTGTTCTGAAATGTCCCCTTTAAAATATCCAAAAAGGTAGATTGCGGCAAATTTCAAAAGTCTAATAAAGAAAAAGAAATGATTTGACAGAATACAAACCCTATAACTAACTAGGAAGATTGATTTGATAAAAAAATGGGGTACCTTTAATATAAACTACATGTGAATTTTGACGCACATAGGCCATCTACCTCACAGACACACATAACCTAAAATTGAACAGCTCATGCCATTGGTCAGAGAGGTCATGACCATCCCTTTCTTTCTAGATACAAACAGACAGCGGGACCCTCTAGTGGTGCGTTGTGAAAGTGCGGTGGTCTTCTCTCCTGCTCAAGAGTCTGGTGGTGATGATGCTGCTGCTGGCTTTAAGATTGCTGTGTCCATAGGAACCAATTCAGAATACAGATGCCACAGTGCGGTACTTGTGCATTAGGGCTGCAGTCAGGCAGACTAGCCAAGGACTGTCCACTCTGTCCTCTCTCATTTTCAAATGAAAAAAATACCTTCTTCAATTCAATTTGCCTTTTATCAAAATTGCTAATTAAAGATTAAGAAATAAATAATACTAAAGAGAGAGGGTGTGGAAGAGTGGTTTGTGTTAGAAGATAGGACAGCTGAATGCCCTGCCTGAGCTTCTTATATAAGTGCACATTGTACGGATGGCACCAATGCAGTAAGCTCACGCACTTGCCCCTCGGCCACAATGACATACTGCTTTGGCCCTTTTATCTCCACGCTTCTATTTTTTTATTATACACTTCACTTTTCTTAGTAAAATCTGGGCCTGCTCATTGTCACTCCAAGGGCATGCACCTTTTTCCCCTCTCTGATGTGTTGTTAAAATAGTCTGATGTTTAGGAAGCTTTTGCCTTTGAAAAAACCAAAAGACAAGCAACAAAAATGTGATGACAACACTTCAAGGTCTAAGCTTATCAAAATGGAACAAGTCATCTTTGATAAAGCCTTATAAATATTACCAGAAGGTTGCTGGGGCAATTCTTGTCAGGCGTGCAGAATACTTATTGTGCATACTTAACACTGTTGAGGTCTAAATAATATCTGAAGATGTTTCAGGGTTTTTAGTATGTGGTGAAGCATTTTTGCAAAGAGGTCAGATGCCTAATTAGGCGAGTTCCCTTTGGACAATGTCATAAACAAAATCCTTAATCCAGTGCTCAATTCTCAAGGACATAATCTTTAAGATATGTAAAGCAAGCCAGTGTTGCATTTCTATATGAGGCATGGAGTACAACAGGTAGTGTAGATCAGTTTCTCTCAACCTTTTAATCACCTATTGTCCACAACAACTCCAACTTGAAAAAGCGTTAATATTCTCAATGGCAATATATGCTAGAGCTCAGAGAAATGTTTTTTTGGGATCAATTTCGATTTTAAACAATTTAAGGTCTCCTAAACTCCTTTTATACTTAACGTACTGGTCTCAATTCTTAGTGACATTTAGGTACCACAGAAATGAATACACCATACAAAATTCAAGTTCCAATATGAACACAACAAATTGTGCAGGGGAAATTTCATGGATTTTTACAACTTTCTGCCATGGGGGCCAGGAGAAAGACAGGCTGAGATTTAGCTTGGTCATCTTTAACCTCATTCTGAATTAACTTCTGTCCTCTAGAGAAACCTTGTGAATGTGAAAATAGTAATTAAGGGTATATACAGCATTCATTATCGACTATGCACCTTAAGGCAAGGAATTTCACCGTCAGCAAGATCTACAAGGCCGCCATTGATTCATTTCCTGCTATGCAGCACTGCTTAACTGGATCAAACTTTCTTAGAGGTCAGCCACACAAGCTTATTATGTAAAACACTTGAAGATATGCCTAACTAATGTGGTTTAAAAACACTTTAACCCTTAGATGTGTTTTTGCAAATATAATTAACTGGACATTTAATACGATTACTGAAATAAATGCTACAGAGGTACAAGAAAAAAGCACATTTTACCCTGGACCACAAAACCAGCCATTGGGGTCTTTTGAAATTGAGATTTATACAGCCTAATTTAAGCTTCCCATTGATGTATGGTTTATTAGGAAAGGACAATATTTGGTAAAGACAATGCATTAAAATCTGGAGAAAAAAAAAGCAAAGCACTACACAAAGCATTAAATCATATTCCCCACCAAATAATTAATGCCAAGAACTCTACCTAAAAACAAATCAGGACAACACAGTCGTTTTCACGTTTTTATTAAACTCTGCAGTACTGCATAATAACACCACCACAGACAAAATGTGCATAACACACTTATGCAATTTCCTCCTTGGCAATACGGTCTTTCTTGAGGGGTCCCTGTTAAAAGAAAAAACAAATCGATTAGCAGCTGTGGTCACGCTTAAAGATAACTTAATCTAACTGGCTTCATGTCATCAGAGAGTGAACAGGGAGAAAGCACAAATGGGGCACTACTCCCCTGCCTCACTGATTTTACTTTTGCACTGGAATGGAACCCAATTCTCAGACTGATGGGCTGAAACAGGTTACGAACAGTGCATGGGGATGCACTGAAGGCACATACCCAAAACTTGCATTCTTTGACTAGTCAATGTACAATTTCATGCAATCACAACCATGAAAGCATAATCATAGGAGCAGTCTTTACAAGAGTCACACCAACCCTGTGGTAAAGTGCCTCGGGTTTATTTGCTCGAGGCTGAATGTGGGCAACTACGCAGGTGCAATATTATTCAGGATGTAAAGCACCGCTATACAGCCCAGGGCAAAAATCTTCCAATTAGACTTTAATTTAAAAAGGCAGTGCCTTAAATGGGTGCTAATGCAGTCAGACATAGGCTGGTGAAGCCTAGTAAACATACCTCAAGTCTAATATCTATAGACTATGATTGAGGATGCCTGAGGCACAGAACAGATAATCTGCTCACTGACAAATCATCTCTCCCAAAGCAGTCAAACTCTTA
The DNA here is from genome assembly GCF_030506205.2 of Paramisgurnus dabryanus. Lineage (NCBI taxonomy): Eukaryota > Metazoa > Chordata > Actinopteri > Cypriniformes > Cobitidae > Paramisgurnus > Paramisgurnus dabryanus. The sequence continues at coordinate 26,187,479 of NC_133339.1, forward strand.
CCATAAACACTTTCTTCTCCTCGATGGTCTGGAATCGTCCATGACCAAATTTGGAGGTGGTGTCGATGAATTTGAGGTCGATCTTTTCCTGGGCACGGCGGCTGGTCTGAACCAGAAGAGACTTGCGCAGAGTCAAAACCCTCTTCTTGGTTCCAACCACGCAGCCTTTCAGCATGAGGAAATCATTGGTCACCTCACCATAGTGCACAAAACCACCCTAATAAGGAAACAAAACAGTCAGTTTATAAGTGCTTTAGGAAGTATAGGATCAATAAAAAAAAAACTGCACTCACCAGAGGGTTGATGCTTTTGTTGGACAGATCATAGTCCGTAGCAGCGTTGTTTTTCACTACTTTGCCATCCTTTGTAAAATAGCCTGCACCAATCTTGTAGATCTAAAACAAAAGAAAAACCATGAGAAACAAGCAAAACTCATTATACCAGAAATGTAAAAATGACTCTTTAGGGCTTACCTTCTTGTTGATCTCAGTGCGGTGATGGTAGCCCTTCTGACCAGCACGAGCCACAGAGAAGGCCACACGGGCAGGATGCCAAGCTCCAATACAGGCCACCTTACGCAGACCACGATGGGTCTTGCGGGGCAGCTTCTTTGTGTGCCAACGGCTTGTCACACCTACAAAAACAAGATTGATGAGCAAGTGGCCTTGTACAAGTTCACTAACATTTTACAGTAGATGTGCTGTCAGAAGGAAGGCAGCATGGGATTTTCCTCATGCATTTCGGGCGCCATGCCTGACGCTATAATCCATGTCTTTCATCATTAAAAGCACCACATTTAATAGGTCAATTATAAATTAGACACAACTAGACATTTAAACAACATGACCTACCCTTGTATCCGTGACCCTTGGTGACACCGATAACGTCAATCATCTCATCCTGACCGAAAACGCTGGTGATGGGAACAGACTGCTCAAGTTTCTCTCTTGCCCAGTCAACCTTATCAGAGATGGTGCCTCCGTTCAGCTGAACCTCCATCAGATGAGACTTCTTTTGTCTATGGGGCAGCAGACGCATCTGCAGAGAAAAGGTGAAGATTAGCAAATCATCACAAGATACGCATTGTAATGCATAAATAAAAGCAAAAAAACCTTGCATAGAGCACCAAAGGTTTATCAGACACTCCACGTACCTGTGTGTGGGCAATGATGCGAATGACCTGGCAGTATTTCTTCATAGAGGCAAAGTCTTTCTCCAACTGCTTCTTGCCCTCTTCATCTTGCCACCTCTTGCAGTACTTCGTAAAAGCCTTCTTCTTGGACTTGTACCTGTGGATGGCAGATGGGGCCAGGGGGGCACAAAGAGAGGTTGGCACACAGTCCCTTCATAGCCTTAAAGGCCAGAGGAAGGAAACTGGGCACGGCTGCTTGCCCATCCTTATGAGAAAGGTGGGCGTTGACAGCACTAGGTCTTTTCAGCTCATGGCACGGTTTCTAAGGAGCCCTTTCCACCGGCCAGAGGAGCCCGGAGCTCATCAGGGCACAAGGCACCTGAGCGGAGCTGCACCACACCGACAAGGTTAGAATGGCTCAGAATAAACACTAAACTGTTTATTCTGGCCAACTAGTTTACGCTCCAATACATGCAATTACAACTTAATGCATAAGCAATGTAACAATTTTAGTACTGAATTCTTTTAAGGATTTGATTATAGGAGTCAAGCTTTACCAGTTTTTGTAGAAGCGACGTTTGCACTCATCACTGATGTGCTCAGCAAAGATGGTCTTGAAGGAGCGCAGACCACGAGGAGTCAAGACGTATCCAACAACACCCACAACGATCATTGGAGGAGTCTCCACAATGGTTACTGCCTCAACCACCTCCTTTTTGTTGACCTCTGGTAAGCACAAAGTAAAATATTAACTAAAGTGCAAAATAACTCTAATCTTACAAAATACAATTTTAGAACGGTTATTTAATTCACGAAACTGCTCTCAGTACTCGACATTCAGCAGGGGATTTAAAGCCCAATTATGTCCGCCCGTCGAGGAGATCATCACTGGCAGACACGTGTGTAGAAACTAAGGCCACGATAACAAACTCATTTTATTTCTCCGCAAGAAAACCCTAACGACTTACTTGAGCCAGGTCTATCGACCTCACGGACGATGTGGGTCATGCCAGCCTTGTAACCAAGGAAGGCGGTCAGGTGAACAGGTTTGCTGGCATCATCCTTTGGAAAACTCTTCACCTTGCCACGATGGCGACGGCTCCTCTTGCGGGGCAGAAAGCCCAGAGACCCGTGGCGTGGGGCCGAAAATTTACGGTGAGACTGAAAAACATGGTATAAAATGTTAGTAAGTTTTTAAATGCATTAAAATAACGGTTTAAAAACACTTAAAGGTATAAAAAGCTTCTGGCGGCGGCCATCGTACATTTCTAAAGGCCTAACGCACATGCGCAGATAGTATTACTACATAAATGCTAAAAGCGAAAATCACATCTACGAATAAAGTGGAAATGAACATTCGTAAGATTAATTAAATGTCCGAATTCGTGTTGTGTTTTATAAAACATTTAAATCATGACTCTAGTTTAGGGCTGAAAAGATCGCTGCCATTTTCCTCTACAGCTAAACAAGCATGTGCAGATAAACAGTTCAAATAGCAACATATCTAAATTATAATTACAGAAGAACATTCGTTTATGTATAACAAGTTATGTTTCGAAAAGGATGGATGGTTAATTAAACGGATGCGTTTGATAAAAGACGGATTCTCAAAGCAAGTCTACACTCACCATTTTGTCCCTAGTCCGATTGAAAGAGAGCGATGGGAAGGCGGCGCTTCCTTTTAAGGCAGTGGGGCGCTCGTACGTCATTGCGTCACCACGTACACGCCCCACTGTAGACTTTTTCGACTTCATACGGCGCTACAAGAACCAACAAGCAGATTACATCACAGTACCGCGAGAGCGAGTCGAAATCAGACGACTCCTTGTGATTCCTCGAATTGTTCTCGCGGTACTTTGATATCATCCGCTCGTCGGTTCTTGCTGCAAACAAGCCGCTTATCTATTTTATTTGTTTTTTTCTCTTATGATATCTCATTACATAAGAAATATTATTTGATTAATGTTATACTTTTGTTGGTCAAGTTTAGTATACATAAATGTAAATATGGTGATTATAAACCATTATTCCGTATTTTTCTATTAGAAGTTAAAGGACAAGTTCGGTATTTTTGACTTAAAGCCCTGTTTTCAGATTGTTTATGATGAAATAGAACGGTTTTGACTGAAATTAGGACATATGACGCTGTCCCGAGCATTTTCAGTTTCTGTGGTAGCACCCCCCCACCCACACAATGGCTTCATAGGTGCACTGGAACAATCCTTACTAAAATGCATTAAACGTTCGTTTACAAAGAGTGGTCAGGGGTGTTCACTGATATGCTCACACAAAAATCGCTGCAAAAGATGCTTTCCAACAGCTGTTTTAGCATTAGTTGTTAACTTGTGGACCTATTTTTCCAAACGCCTCACTTCCGTACATTCTTCCGCTGCGAGCTTGAATAATAGATACTCCAGCCCAGGTGGGGGCGATAATCCACCTTTGCCAATTGCGCGCAAACCACCATTGAATGAATACACAGAAAAAGCAGAAGATCGCTGTCTGAAAGCATTTGAAACAGCTAGCTAATAATAATGGGGCGATTTTGTGCAGTTCCAAAATGCGGGAAAATTCGTGGCAAAACAAGTTGTCACAGACTTCCTTTGAACAATCCGGAGAGGCTAAAGTTGTGGCTGGAATTTCTGGGGTTGGATGTGATCACACCTGTTGAGGTTCTGCAGAAAGCTGATCACCGTGTCTGCGGTCTACATTTCACTGATGAGGACTTAGCTTGCGGTCGAAAGAAATCGCCAAAAAAGTTATTTCGACTGAGAAATACAGCGGTTCCCACATTACGTCCTGGGACGACAGAGTTGGAAGAACTTGGGGTAAGCTTGACATTTTTGTAATGTAACGTTTGTAACAGGCGGAAAATGAACGTATTTGTTATGTCCATAACCTGTCATGTTCATAACATCATAAAAGCCTAAGACTAACCCTAGCCTACATGAAAAAATTTACATGATTTTGTGCGTTTACTATTTTTTGGCTGTGGAACTTTCATGATGAAAACGTAACGATTCACGTAGGCTATCATTAACAGCATGCAAGTTCCAAGACATTTTAGCATTAGCCATGGACGTGACAATAAGGAATTGCCATACTATTATGTCATATGAAGTCAGCTCCGATGTGTTGGCCCAGAATAGCATATACTTTTTATAGCTCATACATTGTGGTGCTAATGTACTTTCTCTGTCAAATACCCCTGTGTGACTTCCAAAAACTAACGCTGGCAAGTTGTAAGTGTTTGGCATACATTTAAAAACAATGAATAGTGGTATAACATTGAATATTTGTGATTTGTGCTGTATTGCAGGCTGTTGGTGGTGTTGAAGTGAAACCTCACATTTTCAAAGTGCCACAGTCAACTCCTGTGAAGGAACCAAGCACTGGCAGGCCTTTATCCTTCTGCAGTGGGATGCCTTTGCTTCTTACCAGCCCACAAGGTTATCAGAAGTCAAGGAAGTCCCTATCTGGCACGTATCTTGCCTACACTGCTTTTGGGGAGAGTTCAACTCTGGCTGTAAGATATTTCTGTCTTTTGTCTAACTATACAATCCAGAAGAAAAATAATTGTACTAAAAATATACTTTAAAAAAGTGTACTAAGTATATTTTCTACATTTTGTACTATTTTCATCAAATCAAGTATAGTTAAGTGTATTCAATTATGTATTAACTTCAGCTTAACATCTATATGACTACACTTCAAGTGTAAATAGTATACTAATATGGAACACTTAGTATAGTACAATTGCATTGTTTTGCCATTCTAATGGAAATACACTTACAAAGGCATTGCAGCGCAAATTATAGTTGTGTTAAAGTCAATTTTGTGCATACACTAAAAGTATACTTTTAAAATGTACATATTAAATACTCTCTAAATAAAGCACAACAAGTAGAAGCATACTTGTTTTATACTTCATGTACTTTAATCATATTTCTAATACACTAAAGTATACTACTTTTTTACCTGGGATTATTTACTTACAATAATTTGTCAATACTTGCTTGAAAATCTAAAGCTCCATTATTACACTTCTCAACAGTCAGGCGAATTTCAGACTGAGATGGCAATATTGGACACCAGCATCACTTCAGTCTACAGCGATGACGAGAAAGACATGACTTTTAGTCTGTCCAGCAAACAATCCACCTCCAGTACTGCATCTAGTTCAGTATCAAGTCCCTCAGAAACACAATCTGAATGGGATGATAGTAAATGGATAGTCAATGAGTCACATCTCATGAAGCTATTCAGGACCTGTCACAAGTGTGGTGTAGCCATCATTGATAAGAAAGTGAACAAATTGGGAAGCCAAATAAAAGTGCAGTGGACCTGTCTGAATGCCCACCATGACACGTGGGCATCATGCCCAGATGTTGGAGGAATGGGAGAGAATAACCTGCTTGTACCAGCAGCTGTTCTGTTTACCGGAACAACATTCACCGAAATCCACGAGTGGGCCAGACTGTTGAACTTACAGATTCCAAAGAAGACCCAGTACTACTCTGTCCAGTCAAATTACTTGTTTCCAGTGATACATCAGGCTTACAAGGAACATCAACAGAACCTAATACAGCGGATCATGCAATTGAAGGCGGAAGGCAAACCGGTTGAACTGTGTGGAGATGCCAGATCTGATTCACCAGGTAACATATTGGTATTGTTGGTATTTCAAATTGAATGTAATTGTTAGAGCTGGGCACAGATTAATATAGGTTAATCTCATACAAAAAAAAGTATTTTTTTGCATAATATATGAGTTTGTGCTGTGTGTAATAATTATGTATATATAAGTACACACACATTCAATTCAATTCAATTCAATTCAATTTTATTTATATAGCGCTTTTCACAATTGTTAATTGTTGCAAAGCAGCTTTACATGAGTAGATGTAGAGGAGAACATTGAAAATCAATACATAGTATAAGAAGTAGAATATAGCGGCTAAGGATAAAAAACCGTGTAAGCGAGCATATTAATAATGTAACGTATACAGTAAAGTGCTAAGTTAAGCCAAAGTTGGCTGACTCTCCCTGGGACTAAAAAACCCCCTAGGAGAAAACCCAATGGGAAAAAATCCTAGAAGGACAAAAAACCCTAGGGAGAGATTAATATTTATATTTATAATATATAGACACGGTAGGGATAGGAAGCGTGTAAGCGGATTAAACTGGTTCAGCCGGTGGCCGTTGGTCGCGCATCGATTTGGCGTCACGTTGAAGGACAGCCAGTTGATTAGTGGTGCGATGACCTTCACAGCAACAGGAACTGGGTCTGTTTGTCTCATTGTCCTCAGAGTCGAGGACGAGACAGGGAGACAAAAACAGAATTCTATTAGCGTAGGGGCCGTTCGCATGTAATGCAAGTGTCATACATTATAGTGGTTCAATTCAGCTCGGTTCCAGACAGGCTAACTATTGCGGCAAGAGTAAATTACCCGTATGAGGTATGTGAGTGCTTTGTTCTAGACAAAATAACTACTGCGGGAAAAGTACATTTACTGGACATTCTATGTGAATGCTTTGTTAAAGAAGAATGTCTTAAGTTTAGATTTAAATTGATCGACTGTGTCTGATACTCGAACATTATTTGGTAAATCATTCCAGAGCTTAGGGGCTAAGTAGGAAAAGGATCTACCACCTTTAGACACTTTTGATATTCTAGGGATAATTAAGTAACCCGAATTTTGTGATCGCAGTTTACGTGGTGGATTGTATTCTGATAGTAGTTCTTTTATATACGAGGGCGCTAGGCCATTTAAGGCTTTGTAGGTGATTAGTAATATTTTAAATTGTATGCGATATTTAACTGGTAGCCAGTGTAAAGATGCCAGAATTGGACTAATGTGGTCATACTTTTTAGATCGAGTAAGCACTCTTGCGGCGGCGTTTTGAACCAGCTGTAGCTTGTTTACCTGATTTGCATGGCATCCCCCGAGTAACGAGTTACAATAGTCTAATCTAGAGGTCATAAAAGCATGGATAAGCTTTTCTGCATCTGATGCAGACAGCATATGGCGTATTTTTGAGATATTTCTAAGATGGAAAAATGCTGTGCGGCAGACGTTGGAGATATGACTATCGAAAGATAGATTGCTGTCAAACATTACGCCTAAATTCTTAACCGTGGAAGATGGCACCACCGTGCAGCCATCTATGGGCAACTTGTAATCTGACATATTATGTTTGGAGCGATTTGGTTCAATAATAAGTATCTCTGTCTTATTGGAGTTTAGCATAAGAAAGTTATGTGCCATCCAGTCCCTAATATCACTAATGCAGTCTGTTAGCTTAGCAAACTGGTGGGTTTCGCTAGGATGTGACGAGATGTAAAGCTGGGTATCATCCGCATAGCAGTGAAAACTTATGTTATGTTTCCTGATAATGTCTCCAAGAGGTAACATATATAACGAGAATAGGATAGGGCCTAGAACTGATCCCTGAGGTACGCCGTATTTAACGGGGGAGTGATGTGACTCTTCCTCATTTACATAAACAAAGTGATATCGATTGGTTAGATACGATCTAAACCAGGCTAACGCCTGACCACTGATGCCAACATAGTTTTCTAGTCTATTGAGTAGGATTCTGTGATCTATTGTGTCAAAGGCTGCACTAAGGTCTAGTAATATAAGGATTGAGATTTCACCACGATCGGATGTTAATAGGAGGTCATTTGTAACTCTAAGCAGCGCTGTCTCTGTGCTATGGTGGGGCCTGAATCCTGATTGGAACTTTTCATATGTATTATTATTCGCTATGAATGTGCGTAGCTGGCTTGCCACTATTTTTTCTAATATTTTAGAAAGAAAAGGTAGATTTGAGATTGGTCTAAAGTTATTAAGATCTCCCTGGTCAAGGTTTGGTTTTTTAATGAGCGGTCTAATAACTGCTAGTTTGAAAGCTGTTGGAACGTATCCTAATTCTAGCGATGAGTTAAAGATATTTAGTACCGAGTCGGACACTACATGAAATACCTCTTTTAGTAATTTTGTGGGAATGGGGTCTAATATACAGGACGATGATTTAGATGACGTTACTAATTTAGAGAGCTCTTCTATTGTAGTAGGTTTAAATGACTCAAGATGTTCGTATGATAATCTAGTGGTAAATGTACTATTGGGTTGAGTGGTGGCTGCTTGCGTAGTTTCTATGTTTTCCCTAATAGAAATAATTTTGTTAGTAAAGAAGTTCATGAAGTCGTTACTATTGTGTTGGAATTTACTATTGGTTTCTGTTTGTTCTTTGTTTCTAGTCAGTTTCGCAACTGTGCTAAAGAGGAAACGAAACATTCATGTATATATTTAAGAAACATTTACATGTGTATATATATTTATATTTTTATATATTCTATATTATATATAAATAAAAAATATATACATAAAACATTTCTTAAATGTATACATATGTATCTGTGTGTGTTTACATATACATAATATTTACACACAGCACAAACTTATATATTATGCAAAAAAAACTTTTATTTTGTATTAGATTAATCTAATACAAAATCTAGATTAATCTAGGCCCAGCTCTAGTAATAGCACAAAAGCACGGATAACTTTTATGTTTCTGTTACTGCTGGTTGGCTTACACAGAATATTGTTTAATTTTACAGGCCACAGTTGCAAATACTCCACATACTCGTTCCAGCTTCTCTCCACTGCTGAGATTATTCATTTTGAATTACTACAGGTAGGTTTTACAAACTAATCAAGGATTCCGTGGGGAAAAAACAAGATTGGATTATTATACATATGTATTATACATTTATGATTATACATATTTTACCCACAGGGCATTGACGGAGCATTGTCATGTACACAAAGTTTTGTGTAAATCTAATAATGACTTATTCATTTATTTATCTGTATCTCTCCTGTCACTGTGCAGGTGACTGAAGCCAGCAGTTCGGTTGCCATGGAGTCAGAAGGTTTTAGAAGGGGTCTCAATGAGCTGCTGTATAAGGAGGGACTGGACATTGACCTCATCGCCACAGACCGGTCCCCATCAGTAAGAAAAATTATGCGAGAGGAATTTCACCAGATCCACCACGAGTTTGATCCTTGGCATGTAGCTAAAGGTAATTGTTCTCACAAAACATTGTCTATTGAGGCTGACACAAGTAGCATCGTCAGTACGAGACTAATAACATTTACTTTGCCACTGCCACCACGTTATACTGTGAATGAACATGCATCTAAAATCTGTTCTTTGTTCTGATTGCACATACACACAGGCATAAAGAAAAAACTTGTGCAGCTTTCAAACAAAAGGGACAACCATGATCTACAGGGCTGGATACGCTCGATAATAAACCATTTTTGGTTTTCGTGCGCCACTTGCGGTGGGAGTGCAGAGGTAATCCCCCCAACATCTTGATTACAAGGAAGACATGTAATGATTATATACAAGTGTGAACATGCTGTTATGACCGTCTAGCATTCCAATACCTGTGTTACAATATAATTTGTTTTGTAGCAACTGACACAACGGTGGACTTCACTTCTCCATCACATCTGTGGGGAGCATGAATGGGATGAAGATGGTGAAAAAAAGACATGTTTCCACGCCCCACTAAGCCTAGATGAGCAACTGAGGAAACGCTGGCTCCAACCACAGTCCCAAGTTTTCAAGGGTCTACAGGCAATTGTCGAGGACAAAAGACTTTTGAAAGATCTACAGCAGTTGACACAGTTTAAACATACTGGTATGTTGCCTTATGACATATCTAATGAAAAATGCACACGTATGTCATTATTAATTTTTTGATAGGTCTGTCCTGGGTAATACAGACGTCTATAAGATTACCATGATGGCATTTCTTTTCAGGGGCTCTGGAGGTGTTTCACAATGCCATGCTGAAGTACTTGCCCAAAAGACTGCATTTTGCATATGAGACGATGGTTGCTCGAACAAAACTGGCCATCATGGACAACAACTTTAAAGTTGGCAGAGAGCAGGCAGTGACTGCACAAGGTATAGTAGAATAATATACAGCTTATTTGAACATTTTTGTGAATGCGTTTTTGTGATAATAACTAGGTGTAACGTTTGACACTACAGGAACTACAAGATACAGTCTTTCATTTAAAAAACAGAGCAAGGACTGGATAGTCAGGAAAATCTATGAGCCAACCAGTCAGACCTTCACCAACAGCCTTGTGGAACGTGTGTTGGCGAGAAGGCAGAACCAAACAGCTGATGACCGACCACATTTTCATCAGCCTCCAAATATTGCTTCTAAGCCGAGACCCCTTAAAGAGGATGCCATTCAGAAGCACCGAAGTAGATTTCCTGAACAGTCTGACAGTTAAAATCTGCAGGATCTACACTGAGGGCAATTGTGCAGGGTATTTCTAATTGTCAGCAAAATTATGTAAATAGTTCAAGAGTTGGCTAATTGTGAAGTGTTCATATTTTTTATAAGAAATACTGTAAGTGTTGTATAAAAAAACTTTTATTTTAACAAACTGTGTTGCATATTTTTAAAAAATGCAAAACTTTTTTTTAATAAAAAACAAGAACTTTTATTTCAACATACAGTGTTTTGTGGTTTATACACTACATTCTGAACAGGGGGTATGTGGAAACTGGATGGTAAATCTGTTGAAGACAAGAAATGTGTGTTTAGTAATTACCAATTTCATAAGACATAATTGAAAAGGTGGGACATGCTCTCACATACCTTATTGATGTGTTCAGGACACACTATCTTGCGATGTTCATGAAGCAGATGAAGAACAGGGGGTAGCAAGGACCTGAATAGTACAATTGCTGAAGAGAAAAAATGTCTGTAAGTAATTAGGCTAACTATTTTGACACCGTGAACTTGGACTAGGCTAGGCTAGTGCAATGAAATAGAGTTCAGAACACAGCCTCTATCTCCCCTTCTTTGAATCCTGTGTACTGTTCAGTGGGGGATGGGAACGCATCTCTCACGGCCCACACAACACAGCTGGGCAGAACGACTCGATTGCCACGTCCCAGTTGTTGACCCTTGAGGGCCCACTCCAGAACCACTCTGTATGACACCATTCGTAACTGTCTGATAGTAACGTGGAAATTACGTAATTTATCAGCAAATCATAAGTGGGATATACAATAGCAATAAGTTACTCTAGATAACAAATTTACTGATCAAGAATTATTCTAAGTTTACTTACCGATCTGATAACTGGCCATTCAACCCCTCTGGTCTAGGACGCTTTTTCCAATTAAGTTTCGGGACATAAAAGAATGTCTCTATAACCGGTCTCTGGAGCAAATCCCGAACATCACGATCTGTGACACAAGTCAGCGAGACCTCGGTTTCGTCGACGGATACGTTTAGATTCTCCATCCCCTCTGTAAACAGTAAGTCCCATTCGGTGCAGCACAAACTCTCCTCTTCTGTAGGCATTTGTTTACACTTTCGACAGGAACACCACCAAGTGCCTGTAAGCCTTGAGACAACAGCAGCTTCGGCAACAGGCGTAACACTGGACTCCTTGGACAAATGCAGCTCAAACTCTGCCTTTCTTTGCAGGAATTCTTCCTCTGAATATTCAGGTTCAAACCTGTAACCGACTCCATCAAAATCGACCTCAAAACCCTCATCCTCCCATTCAAATGTCTCGGAATCCATTTCCAAGTTGACATAGATAACCGATCTTTTAAAAATGTTTGGATAGCGAGCCTACGATACCACGACTGTAAAAAAAACTACAAAAAGACTACAAACGCGCCCATTTCCGTTTCCGGCGGCGGAGTACCTCACAGCGCATCTAATACAAGTCAATGGAGTCGGACAAAACTACGATAAAACCTGTTGGAAAGCGCCTTTTGCAGCGATTTTTGTGTGAGCATATCAGTGAACACCCCTATGGGGTGCCAATTGTAAAGTGGCGCATACTCAAAATATCAGCAACATTTTGTCACATTTAGCTTCAAACAATGTTTTAAAAAACTGGTATTAATTTTTGACTTTCACTTTTTAGCACATTTACAAAATTATTTGTCAACTTAGAGATATTTTAAATAGTTAAATGTAAATATTAAATGTTACATCTAAATGTTAAATGTTAAATCTAAATATAAATGTAAAATCTAAATGTTAAATCTAAATATAAATGTTAAATCTAAATCTAAATGCTAAATCAAAATCTATATATAAATGTAAAATCTAAATGTTAAATCTAAATCTAAATGTTAAATATAAATGTTAAATATAAATGTAAAATCTAAATGTTAAATCTAAATGTTAAATCTAAATCTAAATGCTAAATCAAAATCTAAATATAAATGTAAAATCTAAATCTAAATGTTAAATCTAAATGTTAAATATAAATCTAAATGTTAAATATAAATCTAAATGTAAAATCTAAATGTTAAATATAAATATAAATGTTGAAATTAAATGTTTCGGGTGAAACTAAATATTTAACTAATATGCTAATTCAAAATGCCGCTAACCGGAAGTGCCAAAATAAAAGCTCGAGGAGGCCAGTGTGTGTGTTTATAGCATCGTGTCAAATAAGTAACGAATAAAAACCATCTCATTCGAGGAAATTGACTCTTGGACATGGATTATCGTGATAATAACTATTTAAAATAATAATCACGTTTGGAGAAACTGTATTTGAGGAGTAGGCAAGTGTCATTTTTATGAAAAGTGCGGGACCTGTAGCAATAATAATAGCCAGCCACGAGGGGTCTCACTTTGACTGAATTTTATGTCCTCGCTCATCATGTCATCACTCTGTCATGTTCGCATGCTTAATTGCCAGCAAGAGCCTGTATCCCCGCCCGCCCCGACCAGGTACGGTAACCGTTAACGTTACTGTCGTTCAAAATGTCCAACGAATGAGAATGAGAGCATCGGCAGAGCCGTCCTGGCGGCTATCCAAAATGTTTCAACAACGACAACAACCGCCTCCGGGCCACCACATGCCACCACATCGGTAAGTACGTTTTTCAAACCACGTAGCATTAGATTTTTTTGTAAAGGTTAACTTAACTAAACTAGCAAAAGAGATTTGTTACTAGCAACAAATGAACTTTATGTGTAGCACATGTGTTTCTATAAAGCGTAAAACTCACACGTTTAACGTGAGTGACGCAGTAAACCATGGTTTTATTGTGGTAAAAGTGTAGTAACCATGTTTACATGGTTTAACTATGGTTTTGGAAAACCATGGATGTCAAACCCATGGTTATTTTGTGGTTACTACGGTTTTACCACAGTAACCATGTTTTTCTGGTTTTAACCGTAGTAAAACCATGGTTAATTTTCGTTAGGGTAAGATTATGTGAAGATTTGCTGAGCAGCAAAGCATGATTCATTAGATAATTTAGCATTACAGCTACAGAGGCTACTTCTCACCTTACAAATTACACTAAATTGTTGGTCAAATGGAAATCTCTCTGTCCTCAGTCAGACATCTCACCTTGGCTTAACTTACCTGTTGACCTTTACTCACAAGATAAAACCATTCTCTGCTTGGCTAGAGAGAGAGAAATGCTGATGAAGGACAGCGGCAGTCATAATGATAAAGACATTTAATTTAATGTGAATAAGGTACCAGAGACAGAGTGTATTCTGTAAAAAAGCATATAATGTATCTCTTTTTGTTTCCGTTACCAATCTCAACCATGACCTTTGACTGCTGAGCATGTAAACATTAAAAACACATGAAATATAATGTTGCTAATATTTGCTAATGTCTCTTCAGGTTCCCACCACTTACAATTACACACCGGGGCCAGCCACACCCACCACCTCCACTGGGACATCATACCGCTCGGTATACTTGCATGTAACTTAGCTGGCTGTTTGTTTGTTTTTTGTTTTGTTTTTTGTGTGGTGTAATGTTTCAGGATTAGTTCCAATCATGATGGCATATTTTACACAACACTAACATGTGACAAGAAGATAACGTCTTTGGTATTTTGTTTATATTTTAAAACCCCTCAGGGCTCTAGCACCAGCGTTACCACACCTTTACCAGCAACAGACTTCGCTCCAGTGACCTGTCTGTCAGTAAGTACTCATTAATAATCATGTTCATATTTGTTTGATTTATTTCTCATTTACCACTCAGTAACTTCTCATCTTTTGATTGTCTATTTTATTTAAACATTCCTTAAATAAATGTATAGTACAATCTATATTTTTCTTTAGTCAGAAAGATAATAAGTGGATGTGAATGCTCATCTGTTATAATGTCTATAATTCTCTCTTGAATAACCCTTTTTTGTTATAGCTACATTCCAAATGTCATTTTCTTTGGTGTGTTCTAGAATGACTACCAAGGAAGACATCAGATTTCCAAAGAGGAGCTTGAACATGTTCTTTCACTGAAAACCACCTTTACAGAAGCGGCATCTATTCCTTCAATCTCAAGGCCAACTTTCTACAAGTTACTGCAAGACTATAATATCCCAACATCAAAATTTAAGAGCATCAGTGATCAACAGTTGGATCTTGAAGTGTCACACATAAAAACTGAACACCCAAATGTTGGAGAAGTGATGCTTATGGGGCATCTCCGCTCCAAAAACATTGTGGTTCAAAGACAACGTGTAAGAGATTCTCTGCGAAGAATGGACCCAATTGGTGTCCTAGCCAGGAGAAGAACAGCAATAGCTCGGCGAGTATACTCTGTCCCCCATCCAAATTTCATATGGCATGTAGATGGAAATCATAAGTTGATTAGGTGGAAATTAGTTGTTCATGGTGCCATAGACGGCTACAGTAGGATGTTGATGTTTCTTCACTGCTCCAACAATAATCGTGCTGAAACTGTTAAAGACCTCTTTACTGCAGCTGTTGGACAGTTTGGCAGACCACTGCACATCAGGACTGATCACGGAGGAGAAAACGTTCAGATTTGGGAGGACATGCATGCGAGCAGGGGGGAAGGCTCTGTGTTAACAGGAAGGTCTGTACACAACCAGAGGAAAGAGGGTTTAATCGAGACTTGAACAAAAACTGCAGCCATGTTTATGCACCCATTTTTTATGAACTGGAATCCCTGGGTATCCTAGACATTGACAATGCAACAGACCTATTTTGTCTCCATTATGTCTTTCTACCCCGAATCAACCGCACTTTGGAGGAATTCAAAGCTGGATTTAACAATCACTCTATATCATCTGAAGGAAATAGAACACCAGTTCAGCTTTTTACTCTGGACAATGATTTGCCTCATTTTCACAACCCAGAACGCTCAACAGCAGGGGTAGTTTTTTGTTCCTCACACAACTATCAAAGAGGATTTTCCCCATTGAATGATAGGGATTTGCAAGAACTGAATGCTGCCATTAACCCTCTTCAAAATGACAACAACAATGGCAAAACATTGTTTCAGAGAACACAACAGTTTATTTTTGATAAACTCGTAAATGTGTGACTTCAGCATAACATGGACAACTGGGTAACACTAGCCTTTTTGTACTTTCAAAAGTACACAACACAAATATTGATGTTTTGTTGTGCTTCTTGAACTACAAGATTTAAAACCTCTTGCCAGCATATAGATGTTTGAAAAAAGACAGTATTGATACATAACTGATTTCCACTACATTGTTCTTGTTTTTTTAAAGTACCTAAATATGCAAAGTAAAAGTACTCAATGAAGTAAAACAATACCTGTCAGTGTTTTATAATATCTTATATATTACATACATAACTAGTGTATTATTATGATGTATCTCTGAGAAGATGGCTGTTCATAAGGTAAGATTTTTCTTTTATCCAAAACGTTTTGTAAAGTGATTGTTTGAGGAGTGTGAATTTTTTCAACATATGAACAAATACATTCTTCAGTTTATCACAAAACATTCAACAGCAATAAATCTAAATATGCCAGGCTTTCGATGGTGAGGAGGGGAATTAAAAATTGTAATCTGAAAAGTACTTCAAATTTCTATGGAATTATTTTAAATAAATGTACATAGTTTATTCCTTCACTGCTGTTTCATTAAAAAAACTGTTAATTAAATTCATCAACAATCATTGTTAAAAAAAAAACCACACACATAACAAGGTTAAAGAAACTACATTTGAAATTTATTATTACTGCGACGATTGATTCCATATCTTTCCAATCATACAGTTCAAAATCTTACAGTATAAAGAAGGGTCAGATAGTCCTCACAGAGGTAAAAAAAAAATTTGTAAGAAAACAGGGCGAAGTGTGGAGCAAGATGGAACAACACAAGCTTAAGTATTTCTTTTTAAGATTTCTTGTGTACTGCAATTAAAACCATTGCTTTAAAACATGGACAAACTATGTCGTTTATGAACAAACATGTGGAGCCCTGCACTAAACAGTGGTGTATTACACTGCAGGGGTTCTTTAACAAATTAACTGTTTGTTTAAATGGTGCTGAATAAAGATCCATTCATTAGTGCTACTAGGAAGCAGTAGTTAAATTCATCATCATCAGCCATTGTTTTTGCGTTTACAAAAAGGTGAAGCTCATTTGCACAAGTGTGCGCAATGGGAAGATGTTTTTTTTCATCATGAATAAACATTAATTTAGGAGATGGATGAAAGCCAATGGCTGGGACTTTGCTGCTCCCTGTAGCAAATGCCAGGATGTGACCAGGTCTCAAAGTCTTCAGGAATGCCTCCTCACTGTTGGTTAGAGTCCTGTCCCCGTACTGTATGTGTCTCTCAGCTCTTTATCTAAAAGCAAAGGGATACAATTGTTGACTTGAGACAGTAAAATACTCAGGTTTAAAGGGATAGTTAACCCAAAAACGAAAATTCTGTCATCATATACTCATTCTCATGTTGTTAAAGACCAATATAAATTTCTTTGGTCTAATGAACACAGAGCAAGATATTTTGAGAAATGTTTGTAACCAAACTGTTCGTGGACCCCATTTACTTCCATTTTTATATAATTTTTCCATTTTAAATGTTGACAGAATTTTCATTTTTGAGGTAACTATCCCTTTAAGAAAGCCTGACTCAATAAATTAATGAGTGACTAATAGATTACTGTATAGGTATTTTGGTGAAAATTTTATTCTGAAAAGCAATTAGATAACATCTCTATTCTTGTTTGTGGTACATAAACATTAGATAGGCACAGCTTCATGGGTTGTAAGAAATAAAATAAATTTGTAAGTTTCCTGGATTTGTCTGGTTGATAATATACTGAATTACAAATAATGAGTTTGGTTCCAAAATGCAATAAATTCATTTTGACTAATTTCGGTAAAAATGTGTTTTCTATAACAAGAAAGTGACATGATGAAAACCCCTATTTTCTGTTACAAACTTTCACATAGCATCTTTAGGTTATACAAACATAAAAAATTCAAATCCATAATTTGATTTTCAAAGATTTATTATAAACTTCTTTTTTCCACAAACTGCAATAAATCCATCAATATAATAATATATATTAATGTTCATTCATCTTTGCCATGTTAAATTCATTTAGTTTTTCATTTACAACTGATTTAAACGTTTAAATAAACATTAATGGCATCAACCAAAACACTTTTTCATATTAAGAACACTCATTGCTTGCTTGGGATGTCGTCGTTTAACTTTTTTGCCAGCCATCAGCTGTAAAATGTTTGGTCCTGCTCGATTTTCGTTGGCTTTGCATAAAATAAAAGTTTTTATAAGATCACCTGGGGTCAAGGTGTTAGCATGAGAGACCTTGATGCTGTCGGGCGAACAAGCACCCGGCAATTTTTGTCTCCTAATACTTTACGTGAGAGGCACTTGGATGTTGATGGCTGACATTTCTTCCCCTCCACAGAAAACCACCACAGGTTTATCAATGCTATTAAAGTGTTATTTCGTTTTTGTTTGTTTGTTGATCACGAAGTACATAGTAGATGAGGAAAACAACGAAACAACATTACAAATTCTCAAACCCACCTCTCTTTCTCGAGCCCACAGGACTTTCAAAGTCACTATCGGAGAGTTCCTCAGGTTCCTCCTGGAGAAAAAAAGTGATAAATAATACATCAAGCAAGTGGTAGTTAAGTATTTAACACCGAGTTAACCTAAAAAAAATTAGAAGCAAAATAAGCAACATAAATATTTTTACTTCTAACACATTGAAATGCTGCCCATAACTGAAACCCTGTACTGACATGTAAACTGTTTAACTGTACAGGTATGTTTATTGATGCCATTAAATAGAGACAAGTGGCTGAACTAATCGAGGCAACTTCTTTTCCACCCCACAGAAAACTGCTTGAGACATTTGGTTTCATTAGTCTTTTGCATCCCTTGACTGTACTCAAATACTCGAATGGGAAAGACTGGCCCATAGACAATGCAAACGTTCTTCTGAAAATGGCGGTCATTTCTTCTTTAAGTTGTGCTTCAGACCAGTCAGATGTAAAGGAGATCTTCCCAATAAGGCCATTGCGTGCTAAATTTGCTCTTGAGTCTCCCCTTGGAATGCGGAATGTTGATGCTGACGAAAAAGGCAAGCACACAACATCTCTTGTATAATGTTTGCAGGCTTTGTTTTTTCTGACAAAACGTGAGTGTGTAGCAGTCCTTTGATGAACTGATGAAAAGGGAACCTGAAATCAATGAAAACAGAGACACTTGTGCATTACAAGAGAGCAATTCGTTTTCGTTAATTGTGAATGCAAACCAACTAACTGATGGTGGTTCATTAAACTTTTTTTGTCAATAAGCAATTTATTAAATCAAAACACTGGTGTTGGGTAAAATATGCCATCATGATTGGAACTAATCCTGAAACATTACACCACACAAAAAACAAAACAAAAAACAAACAAACAGCCAGCTAAGTTACATGCAAGTATACCGAGCGGTATGATGTCCCAGTGGAGGTGGTGGGTGTGGCTGGCCCCGGTGTGTAATTGTAAGTGGTGGGAACCTGAAGAGACATTAGCAAATATTAGCAACATTATATTTCATGTGTTTTTAATGTTTACATGCTCAGCAGTCAAAGGTCATGGTTGAGATTGGTAACGGAAACAAAAAGAGATACATTATATGCTTTTTTACAGAATACACTCTGTCTCTGGTACCTTATTCACATTAAATTAAATGTCTTTATCATTATGACTGCCGCTGTCCTTCATCAGCATTTCTCTCTCTCTAGCCAAGCAGAGAATGGTTTTATCTTGTGAGTAAAGGTCAACAGGTAAGTTAAGCCAAGGTGAGATGTCTGACTGAGGACAGAGAGATTTCCATTTGACCAACAATTTAGTGTAATTTGTAAGGTGAGAAGTAGCCTCTGTAGCTGTAATGCTAAATTATCTAATGAATCATGCTTTGCTGCTCAGCAAATCTTCACATAATCTTACCCTAACGAAAATTAACCATGGTTTTACTACGGTTAAAACCAGAAAAACATGGTTACTGTGGTAAAACCGTAGTAACCACAAAATAACCATGGGTTTGACATCCATGGTTTTCCAAAACCATAGTTAAACCATGTAAACATGGTTACTACACTTTTACCACAATAAAACCATGGTTTACTGCGTCACTCACGTTAAACGTGTGAGTTTTACGCTTTATAGAAACACATGTGCTACACATAAAGTTCATTTGTTGCTAGTAACAAATCTCTTTTGCTAGTTTAGTTAAGTTAACCTTTACAAAAAAATCTAATGCTACGTGGTTTGAAAAACGTACTTACCGATGTGGTGGCATGTGGTGGCCCGGAGGCGGTTGTTGTCGTTGTTGAAACATTTTGGATAGCCGCCAGGACGGCTCTGCCGATGCTCTCATTCTCATTCGTTGGACATTTTGAACGACAGTAACGTTAACGGTTACCGTACCTGGTCGGGGCGGGCGGGGATACAGGCTCTTGCTGGCAATTAAGCATGCGAACATGACAGAGTGATGACATGATGAGCGAGGACATAAAATTCAGTCAAAGTGAGACCCCTCGTGGCTGGCTATTATTATTGCTACAGGTCCCGCACTTTTCATAAAAATGACACTTGCCTACTCCTCAAATACAGTTTCTCCAAACGTGATTATTATTTTAAATAGTTATTATCACGATAACCCATGTCCAAGAGTCAATTTCCTCGAATGAGATGGTTTTTATTCGTTACTTATTTGACACGATGCTATAAACACACACACTGGCCTCCTCGAGCTTTTATTTTGGCACTTCCGGTTAGCGGCATTTTTAATTAGCATATTAGTTAAATATTTAGTTTCACCCGAAACATTTAATTTCAACATTTATATTTATATTTATATTTAACATTTAGATTTTACATTTAGATTTATATTTAACATTTAGATTTATATTTAACATTTAGATTTAACATTTAGATTTAGATTTAACATTTAGATTTTACATTTATATTTAGATTTTGATTTAGCATTTAGATTTAGATTTAACATTTAGATTTAACATTTAGATTTTACATTTATATTTAACATTTATATTTAACATTTAGATTTAGATTTAACATTTAGATTTTACATTTATATATAGATTTTGATTTAGCATTTAGATTTAGATTTAACATTTATATTTAGATTTAACATTTAGATTTTACATTTATATTTAGATTTAACATTTAACATTTAGATGTAACATTTAATATTTACATTTAACTATTTAAAATATCTCTAAGTTGACAAATAATTTTGTAAATGTGCTAAAAAGTGAAAGTCAAAAATTAATACCAGTTTTTTAAAACATTGTTTGAAGCTAAATGTGACAAAATGTTGCTGATATTTTGAGTATGCGCCACTTTACAATTGGCACCCCATACCCCCTGACCACTCGGTGAGTTTCATGTCTTTGTAAAAGAACGTTTAATGCATTTTAGTAAGGATTGTTCCAGTGCACCTATGAAGCCATTGTGTGGGTGGGGGCGTGCTACCACAGAAACTGAAAATGCTCGGGACAGCGTCATATGTCCTAATTTCAGTCAAAACCGTTCTATTTCATCATAGACAATCTGAAAACAGGGCTTTAAGTCAAAAATACCGAACTTGTCCTTTAAGCAATACCTAAAATCTATTTATAATCTGATAAACAAGAAAGCTGCTAAATGTTTTAATGTATGTCAGCATTTCCATGTTTTTATTTAATTCTTTTTCTCTTTCATCCCCTGGCTAATGTAAAAATATTGTCAAATATGTTTGACTCAATAAAAAAGCCTCTTATGTTGGGATAAAAGGTATACGGCAAACGCGAAATCTCGCCGGATAAGCGCAATTTTACCCTAATCATACCCCCAAACCTAAAATGTTATGGAATTTAAGACATAAAGTATACCATCTAGCCTGAACCGCTGTTTTCATTCTAATCATATCCCCAAACCTACCCCTAAACCCAACATCTCCTGGGATTTAGGCGAATGATGTATTCTTTCTAGCCAAACCCTGATGTTCCACGTGTTGTGTTGTGTCGCCCTCTATGGGCACGTTCTCATTTCCACGTACAACTGAAATCCTAATATTACAATTTCATGCTGCATGCAGTAGTATTTAATGCTACATAATTTAAAATTCAAAGATACGTTTTATTGGTTTTATTAAAGACCTGGGGAATTTCCCACAATGTTCATTTGGGTTTTCACACTGCGCTTAACCCTGGGTTATCTTCATTCTAAACCCCGCTTTTAACCCTGGGTTAAGGAGCGTTTCACACCTGTAATTTGAAAGCGGTGTTAGCACCGCTTTTTACCCAGGGTTATGAAACCCTGCTCTGGAGCAGGGTTAGCACCGCATTTGTGGTGCCAAACGCATGCAGTGTGAAACGAAGCAGGGTTAGAATGTTATGACCCTAATTAAACACAGCTGAAGTAGCTAATCAAGGCTTGATAATTACAGACAGGTGTGTTGAAACTGGGTTGGAGACTCCTGACCCAGGGATTAGGAATGCACAGTGTGAAACGTCAAATTATGACTACCCAGGGTTATCTCTTAACCCCTGGTTAAGTTTGAACAGTGTGAAACATGAAAAAAATAACCCAGGATTCCGTTAACCCTGGGTTTAGAATAACCCAGGGTTAACAATTTCAGGTGTGAAAAGCCCTTTTGTTTCAGTTAAGCATTTTTCTCGTTTGTTTTCGTATGACTGCCATTGATATTAAAGGCTATTTTGTGTAACGGTTTTATATACATTTTATAAGACTGAATTTAAAAGGAAAAAATAATGAATAGGATGCATAGTGATGTCTTTAAAATGTTTATTCTTTACATTCAAGTGTGTTTTAACAAAATAACAAAGAATCTATAAAACAAATTCTCACACCAATTCCATGACATATAAAACAAATAAACTTAAGTTTATAAAGTTTTCAAACTAAACTGGCATTGCTGCACCCCTAAAATCAAAGATCCTATTGATTTACTTGAAGTGCTGTTTCGGGCATGTCCATTTTTCTTTCATGTACACTGTCACATTTACTCTGAAATGAAATCCTATGACTGAATTACGTAGTACGCTTTAGGTATAGTAACTGAATACATAAGTGATGTATACCACCTTGTTTAAGCTTAAACTGAGGTTTTATAATAAAAATTTATTTTATTAGTCAAAATGTGTATCATGTCAGATCAACGGTATGTTTACATTGTTAGATGAGCGAGAACTTGCCTGTCCTGAAAAGATGCATTACATTCTCAAGGTTTTTTTTTTGCATACAGTGCCCATGCAAAGTTTTGTGATTTAGTAAAATCAGACTTGCTTTTATTAGACCAAAGAGCAAGTCCTGCTGTACATGAAGAGCCTAAAGCTCTGTAATCAGTGTTTCATCCATTCTGTCTGACGTTTCTTAAACATAAACAGCAGAGGGCATCACAGTGTCTTTAATAAGAGAGACTTCAAGTCATGCACTGCAGATACAAGCTGGATGTCAAAACCAACTGGTAGCCATTAGTGGGAATTATCAGAAGGTAGTCTTCCTGCCAGCATGCTTTGGTTTCATTCCCATTTAAGGCATCACAGGGAAACATTGTGCATTATTCATTGCATCTTAGGACTCAGATGCAAGGTATCACTTAAAATTTTCTAGCGTATGATTCCTTATGCCAATGTGTAGGCACATCAGCCAACAACGCTGGAATAAAGTCATCAGTGTTTGCAAAAGTCATGTTGAAAAGGAGAAGTCTCTCTCTTTTGCTCAGGAGAACAGAAGCGTTTTCAGTGTATAGCTCCTGCTTTCCTAGTTTGGTCCTGAGTTTAGTGTTTAATAGTGAAGAATGAAAACTGCAGGTCCTCTTGGCCACCTCAGACTCCACACCTTGCCTGATCCAAATTGCGCTTCTGAAAGAAAGTCTTCCCGAACTCATAAGTGCTGATCATGACTGCACAGGCAGGAGCTACTTTAATCACTCTTGGAAGGAATCCTGAAAAGGGCAAAAAAAAAAATTCTTAGAAATGCATTGTTGTTGTTTTAATAATACATGGTTAGGTATATCTGGGTTTGGATAGTTAACTTGCATAACTTATCTGACATCAGTGTAATTCACTTTTAGACTTTACCTGCAAACAATCCCCTGTATCCCATGTCTGTCCAGATATTCTTCATTATGTTCCATGTAGAGGATGGTTTCTTCACAGAGACTCCTGCAAAATATCCGAAATGTCATGAAATGTGATATCTGACAGTTACGTAATCACTAAATACAACTTACATAATCAGTTCTTTGTTGTTCTTAAATAAGGAATGACCTCACAGGGTTTTTTTTACATCCCTGGTTAAATTTCAATGAATTAACTACTACGCAAGAAACACTATACAAACTTCTAGATGTGATACCTTCGCGAGCCTCCAGTTCTCCGAGCTGGATTTGCCGGCGTGTTTTTACAACGTCAAATGGCAAGGTCAGAATTGCAGCGATCTGTATCAAAAATATATTCAGATAAGGAAGGTCAGTACAGTACACTTATCATTAATTTAATGATCCGACATTTATGGTGTATTTAAGGTCTTAAACAACACAAGAAAGTAATCCAAAATTATGGATTGCACAAAGATTTAGTAATATAGTTATAAGACTCATTACTATGTAATCTTATGTTTTTGATAATATACAAACAACTTGAACTTGAATCCTTCGGTTCAAAAGATAAATTTTATTTCCAATATGGCCAGAAGTCGGTATAGCATTTGATCTCACCTAAAATGACCTTATTGTTAATCACACAGAATAGATAAGATTTCTCACTGTTAACCTGTGCCACAGTCTCTCTCTCTCTCTCTCTCTCATGGTTTCATCTTTCTTTTCACTATGACCTTACTTACTTATTCCCAAATGTCTCTCTCTGTTATTTACAGGCATTACAACATAACATGGCATACATATGTTTTTGCACTATACGACGTTTAAAACAAATGGACCAATCAGATGAATCTTGGGGGCGAGATAAGCATATTTACCTATGGACAAGTCTATAAAGTGCTCATTTTAGCATCAGTGAATGAAAGTTTATGCGCCTATAAACACATGAGCTCCATTTAGCTGTTTTTACTGCTAGAAAGTGTTGTGTGTGAATGGCCCCTTAGAGGACACTCACCGTTCCCGATATGGCCCCTGCTGTAAAACTGATGGCGAAAGAGGTCTGTGGTGCCCTGTATTTCTCACACAGCTGTGCCTTCACCAGCTCATAGTTAAACCAATATAATGCTGGTTTTAAAAAACACAAAAAAGAATTCAAATATTGCATCAGGGTAAAACACACGTACCATAAAATCATCAGAATGTCTAAACAACAATGCTTACCGGAAAAGGGCACGTCCCGCAAAACAGTTGGTCCCCAACCTCTCCAGAGAGACAGACAGCCATCCTGAGCTACAGCTGAGCGGATACACACCACCAGCTCACTGTAGGGAAGCCTGCGAGACTGCATCTTAGTCCGGACTAACTCCAGAGGACTGATCACAGACACTGCTCCCACTGAGCACCACAGAGTGAAAAACATTTGCGTTAAATACTTTCAGAACCTCACAGTATGATTTAGACATGAGGATGAGCGTCTACTCACATCTGGCTAGCCCTCCTGCTATTAAAGGGATATGGTCACCCTGATAGCCCATGCCATAACGCAGGAAGTCTCTCAGTTGGTCGTAACAGGTGAAGTAAATGATTGTGGCAGGAACCGCCATCACACTTCACAAACAGATGAAACATACATTTTAATAAGTATTCATAAAAAACGTGAAATTACAGTAAAAACATTTTACAGTTTATTATATTGGGTTGAGATCTGGTGACTGTGGGGGCCATTTTAGTACAGTGAACTCATTGTCATGTTCAATAAACCAATTTGAAATGATTTGAGCTTTGTGACATGGTGCATTATCCTGCTGGAAGTAGCCAGAGGATGGGTACATGGTGGTCATAAAGGGATGGACATGGTCAGAAACAATGCTCAGGTAGGCTGTGGCATTTTTATGATGCCCAATTGGCACTACGGGACCTAAAGTGTGCCCAAGAAAACATCCCCCACACCATAACACCACCACCAGCCTGCACAGTGGTAACAAGGCATGATAAATCCATGTTCTCATTCTGTTTACGCCAAATTCTGAGGACTGCCACATACTGTATGTTTTTCCCTTTTCACACCATTCTTTGTAAACCCTAGAAATGGTTGTGCGTGAAAATCCCAGTAATTGAGCAGATTGTGAAATACTCAGACCGGCCCATCTGGCACCAACAACCATGCCACGCTCACAATTGCTTAAATCACCTTTCTATCCTATTCTGACATTCAGTTTGGAGTTTAGAAGGTTGTCTTGACCAGGACCACACCCCTAAATGCCATGTGATTGGTTGATTAGATAATTGCATTAATAAGAAATTGAACAGGTGTTCCTAATAATCCTTTAGGTGCGTGTATATACTTAGTTTTGTGAGTTGAATATGGCAATGCTCCAAAAAGCACCACCCTTCCATCATTAAAGTAATTAAAATGACTCCATTAGGTTAATACATTGACTAGTTGTTACATGCATGTTTTGTCAGCAAAACAAGCAAGAAGCAATAAAATTCAACCTGCCGGCATATTTGAATTTAGGCAACATATTTGAATATGCAACATATATTGTTTAAAAAAACAAAAGTCCAAAAATATTATTTAACTCAAAATTGTATAATTTAGCTTCAAAAGGCATACATTTACCCACTAGAGACATTTGAATTATTTAAATGATGGAGGGCTTTGCTTCTTGGAGCTTTGGCAAGTTAAGCCCCTTAAGGAGATGAAATTATGTCATTTTAAAATGATCATCCGAGATGACAAGAAGGAAAGTAAATAGAGTAAATTGTTAAAAGTGATCAGAGAATTTTCTTATTTGGTGAAGCATTACTTTAATTTAAATAAAATAAAATCTACATCAAAGTTATAGCTATAATACTAAACAGATTGCACAAACTTTCATAGTTGCAAAACAAGAACATAAACTATTCATCTTTCCCTAGCTTCAATTTTTCTACTCCTTGTAAACATTGTTTTGTAGACTACGCTTTGTTGGCTCAAACTAAATGTTAAATGCTTACTTATTTGTAAGCTGCTTTGAATGAAAGCGTCTGCTAAACGAACAAATTTAAAATGACTAGATTTGATCGGACAGCACTTGCTACAGTTCTGTCCTATAAAACAGATCTGGCACAGACATGTAGGTCAGAATGTATTGAACCTCGGTACTTCGTAGCTGAACTTACAGTGTGGGGGGAAGTCCGCTCCACAGAGACCTGAGACCTTCATGGCGTGTGATCTTCACAAATGCATCCTGACATACAAAAGTATGAAAACATCAAGAAATTGTAATAGCAAACACTTGGAATCACAAATGGGAAACTGCATGCATGTATACAAATCCTTACCAAAGTCCCACTGAAGTGGGTGGGGGTTTTGTACCAACTAGAGCAGGCCGAAACATTCCGACATACATAGATGTGATCCATCAGCCCGTTACAATAGAGAAAACATTTCCCTAGAAAACAACCAAAACACAACCTAACTTTAACATAACTTAATCTCAAATCACAATTTGTTTACGTTGTTTGTACTCTAGTTTCATTCATTTTCTATTCAGTTAAAAGGATCTGATCATTAGGACCGAAGCCTTGGATAAGAGGTTCTATAAATATAAGTGGCCATGGCACCAACCCTGCTATTACAGTGTAGAGTAAACCAAATCCAGCTTTGGCACAAACAAACCGATTTCCTACTATTTTTGGATATTCTGAAAGACAGGTTCAAGGTAAAGCCTTCTACAAAACAAAGATAAACAAACCCGGCACAAGTTCATTTTTCAAGTTAATGTTTCATGTAATTTTTCACTGTCATGTTGTTTAATTATAACTATTTACAAAACTGAATAGACATTTGCACACAAGTACTTTTCACATGTCTTTTCCTGTCTGTTAGGTTGTTTTCATATTTCTGGATCTTTTTTTATTATTATATAAGGTATAATAAATATCATTTTGTAAAACTGATTTGCAACAATGCACATTAGGGCTGGGCGGTATGGTGGAAAAATTATCAACTTTTTTTCCGTACCAGTCGATATCGATAATGATCAACAATAAATGACAGATTTTTATTCCTGTAAAATGTAAAGCCAGATTTTTGCTCAAGAGTGAGTTGTTAAAAACAACACAGCATTAATTATGATTTTAAAATACCTTTTATTCAGAACATGACAAATACTTTCCAAACAGGTGATTAATTGAGGAAGAATACATAGAATATTACTAGTAAAATCAATATTACAACGTCATCTTAATGCCCTTGCTGCTACTGCCTGCATCAAAAATGCTGTATTCCTTCTTTGGCAAACTAAATGCTGTGCACAAATTACAAGCTGCACAGCTAATAAGTGAATAACTTGCCCCATCGTGACTACATGCAATCCTTTCTTCATTTTCCAAGCGTGCCTTGTCTCATTTAATGTTAGTGAATAGGTTACCAATACCACCGCTATTCGCTCAAACAACTTAATGGAAACCTAATTCACATTTGTTTGTTTCTCTTTTTTGTAAATTTTAAAAGATAATTTTTCTTACTCCACTCAAAATCTAACAATGTGATTATAAACCAAGACCGTGGCACGTACGCATCTGGAAGTGCAGTCTGCAAAATGCCTGCGCAGCATTAAGCAAAAACTATCGATCACTCATCGAATTGTCGTCATCATTTTTCTGGGAAAATTCTCATTATCGAATTATCAGCCAGCACTAATGCACATTTTGAAGCAAATATTTTTCAACTAATTTGCTAGACTACAGTGTAAAGTTTAAGAAAGATTCAAAAGAAATATAAACAGTTTTATTGCTCTGTTATCAATCTGGAATTAGAAGTCCTCCTGATACAGAAACACATTTGTTTGTTAACAGGAATTCTGCTGATTTGCCTTTTCCATTATCATTTCAAGTCATAATAGTGTCATCAAGTCAATATGGTAAGTGATGTACAATTATAAATTAATCACAAAGGTGCAAACATTCCTTAAGATTGAAATAGAAAACAGATTAGATTTATGTAAAGTGTCAACATCAATGTTGTCTTATAAAAAAATTTATCAAGGTGAATTTTGCATGTGGTTATTAGAGTAAGCATAGGTAAAGCGATTATTGTATTGTAAACACACAGATAAAGGAACAATGCCTGCTTGCACATACTCACATTTAGACGGCCGAATGACCCCAGTCCAGGGCCTTGAATCTCCTGCTAGGGCTATGAGAGAGAAAGATAAATCCATATATTGCAAAAGCAAACCAAAGCTTAGGTGCAAGAAAAAGCCTAGTTGTTAAAGGTTTACAGTGTGTTATTAGCTGAAGCTTGAGCTGTGCTGGCATTTGACACAGATTTGGCCTAAACCTCAGTTTAATCTCACGGTTAGGGAGCAGCAGAGAGTAACGGTACATTCACATGGGGTGAAAGCATTAACGCTTCTCATTTACTTTTGATGGGACACGTCATGCGTTGCCGAACTGAATTGTTGATTCGACAACGTCGCATCACTGTGGTCGCTCGTGGCAGAAGTTGAACATTTCTCAACTTTTCAAGCGCCAACGCATGTGTCAGCCAATACAATCGCTTATTGCAAATAACCTTGTGCGAACCAGCCAATTACGTTAATGCAAGACAGGAGCAGTGTTGCAGCCACTGTGATTGGCTGTTGACCACGCTTCAGCCACGCCTTCGTCAAGCGTTAACGCTTTCGCCCCGTGTGAATGTACCGTAGGCGCACAACACCCTTAAAGGGGCAGTCACACTAAACTTTGAGCATACGAATATCTTTCAGACTTTGCTGAGAAAATGGGTGGGGAGAACTTCATCAATGTATGCTTTTCAGTAGAGAGGAAGGTCACGCCATGGCGTACCAGTTTTCTACTGGTCACATGTCTCCACATGATACGAATTGGCAGGTCAGAGTTCCACATACTTGCAAAAATGCGAAAATATCTTCTTACAAGCTTGTAGTCTCATTCGCATGCTTATGAATGGAAGTCTATGGAAAGTAATGTGTAGTGCGACCGCCCCTTAATGCTGATACTACACAACAGAGCCATACAATGCTGAAGATGTTTCATACATTTGTTGTAAACTAGTTTAAATAAAAACTTCTCTCTTAGAAAATACATTTCAATTTTCAATACAAAATACATTATATTTAGCTACTTTGCTATTTAACTCCAGGAAGAATGAAACTGATGTTTATGTTGATTTATTGTGACTATAAGGGGCAATTATACTCTTTAGCCAGCTGAGATTCAGTCTGTTTTTAAAAGTTAAGAAACTTTCTGAGTTTTTTACCTTGATGGAGGGGAGCTTGCTGGGATTGAAGTCTGATCTTCACCACATCCAACGGTGTGACTGTAGCACAAGAGATAGAGACAGCGAATCACTAATAATTTAGTAAAACAAGTTGCACCACCATGTCATTCATTTTGGGACACTACCACAAAATGGAAACCCCTCAAATATGGCACTATATAGGGGTATTTACTCACCGAAAAGAGATGTTAGTAATGCCCCAGTGCCAGATGCCAGCATCTGCTGCACAGGCGTAATAGCAGCCGAAGGTCTGGCTGCAGGTCCTTCCCCCATCCTGCCAGCCTACCTGAAATACATAGAAATACATGATACAGAGAGGTATATTATCGCATGGACACACATGCCATATTTAGAATGTTAATATGTTGTGTATGCATGTAATGTTTTGGCAATGTCACATACACTTCAAAAGCAGCATTTATGCTGGCATTTATTGATTAAAAGGGTTCATAGTGAGATTTTTATTAAGATGTAAAATAAATATTTGGTGCAGAGTGCATATGTGAAGGTTAAATTCAAAATACTCCACGGATAATTTGTTGTTAATTGCATGTTAAAATTGGCACTTTCTAGGCCTGATCAAAAGTGTGGCATTTGTTGGCGTGTCATTTAAAATGCAAATGAGCAGATGACATGCAAACCACGAGCATGTTTATGATGGTGATTTGTCGTAATTGAAACTCAATTGTACTGTCAATTATTTTTTCTCTCTCTCTTTCTCTTTGCACTAAATGGCAGTCATGTGGTTGGATAGTGCAGATTATGTGGCAATATTATTGTAATTCACAAAACAGGCGGAATCTGAACAACCTAATTTTTCACATGATTGCAGAAAATGGCTTACCCAAACAAAGTTACTGGGTTGATCTTTTTCACATTTTTTAGGTTGATAGAAACCCTGGGGACCCAATTATAGCATGTAAACAAGGAAAAGGTCAGATTTTCACACTATGACCCCTTTAAAGAAACTGCAAGAGGTGGGGATGATCATAAAGGCTTGGCCCCAGCATGCTGATATCTTATCTATTAAGCCCAGAGTTAAGGGAGGGTCACCCTCCCCATACCCTACAAACTCTTGCAAAAAAAAAAACACACACACAGCCTTTGAGGAAACACCTCATCAGGAGACTTTGATCGATACCAAACATGCAGAAGAAATTCACAACCTGGCCGTATTTAGTCTGCAACACGCATTTAGTATTAAGTTACAAGTGCCTTTTGTTCACAGATGGTAATTTTCATAGGATTATACCATGTCAAAATCTACAAAGCCAATGCCAGATTTAATCACAGCATTAAACTGTTGAAATTAATAAGCAAATATCCAAAAATAATCAAAGAACAAATATTCATCTGTCAGTCAGTGTGTTACAATGCCTGTCTTTAAGGACTCCCATGTAGGTCAGACTCAAGACATGTTTATGAAATGTATGTAGGGATAAAATGCTAGCAGATATCTCACTCTATTCCTGTTGTGTTATATAGAAGGAGGAATTCAACTTTTATAACACCCTCTGATGCAATACAGATTTGAGAAACAAAACCATGAAACAGATGTAAGTTCGGTGCATGTTGTGGAAACCATTTTGTTTTGGGGGATTTATTATAAATAAAGCTTCTACAACCAAATTATATTATGAACGACTGTATCATGTAAATATTACACACAGTATTTTAAATTAATCAAACGATGTCGTCATTTGAATGTAAAAACGTGTATAACTGAGTACTTCAACCGTTAGTCATTTAAATATCGTTAACAGAATCCGATTGCTTACAGAAAATGTATTTATATATCGTTAATGCTCTTTTTAAGATCATGAAAACACTTAAAATCATTCTTAATTTAAAAACAAAGAACAAAATGTACTGTCAAGAAAAACCATTCGAGCATGTTGATCAAGTCTTTTGGTAGCTAAAAAAGTGCCTGACCAGAACTAAATAAGAATTAATGAAACTGCAAAATAATATCGGTTACCAACAAAGCAGTCCGCTTATAAAAATTACAATAATTAGATCGTGCTAGCATTACCTTTCCTGTGTGCAGTTTTAAATGAGTGCTGTGTTTCATGAGCTGTATGATGATCGCATTAAACGCAATGGCGCAGACATTGTTTACGAAGCTAATGAAACAGACACAACTACGCTACTTAAAGATGAGCAGAACAGCTCATATGAAAGAGGCATGCATGTAACTCACCTTTAATCTAAACCGGAGGCCGTCTGTTTGTGCATTTGTTCCCTATATGCCATACTGAATGGCGACCTTGCAATGCTCGCTGTCTGTGCGTTTGACTGTGAGCAGCTGTAAATGAAACACACAAGTTACACTGCACCCTCTGGCGGATGAACTCATGCCAACTGTACTAAAGCTTCATGTTTGTTTTTGACTTGTCATCACAAGAGTCGTTTTGTTAGTACATCGGCCTTTGTTTCTTCTGGGGTGAACGTTAAGCTTGTATTTTTAACTGGTATAGTTTATTATATTCCATGGCGGCCAAATATACGACACTCCCAGAAACTCAATTTAAACGCTTAAAATAGAACCCTACCGAGAAATCCAGTTAAAACCAGCATAAGCTGGTAGCTGGTTTTAGCTGGTTTAAGATGGCACTAGCTGGTTTATGCTGGTCCTCCCAGCCTGACAAAGTTGGTCATGCTGGTGGGCCAGCTGGTCTTCCAGCCTGACCAGCTAAGTCCAGCTAGACCAGCTTAAAAAGTGACCAAAACACAGCTAGACCAGCTTCCTACACCAGCAAAACCAGCTAAAACCAAGCTGGGAGACCAGCTAAAACCAGCTCACCAGCTTATGCTGGTCTTAGCTGGATTTTTCAGCAGGGAAACTCTTTATTGGGGAGTTGTTCGTAGCGCAAGGCTCATTTAATTTAAAAAGAATCAGTAGATCCCAAAATGTTAAAAGCGTTAACTGTCAAGTCGTATCATGTTGTTACCAGCATACGTTTATTACTTGTATCCCTTAGGGAGTTCATTAAAAGTGCCTATTCCTGAGAGATCACTTTCCTCTAGCATGCAGGCAGTTGGCTAATTAACTCAATATTATATAACTCAACATTCACACTATGTTTGCAGCAGGTAAGAGGTTATTCTACTCAAGCATATGAAAACAATATAAAATCATTAAACAAATATAAGTAATGTTTGTTATGGAACTCAACTACACCAAACACATTTTTTACTTATTAGACAGTTAAGCAAAAAAAGTGCAAGTACTGCCAGTGCCTCAGCTTGCATCTACCTTGTCTATTCAGCTATTTTTATAACATTCATCATAACACGCTGTCTAAAACCAACAATTACTCCTGAACAACTTTAAAAATAAGTAAACATTTATGGATTTTGCAGAAGTAACTTACAGTGCATTACATGGTTTACATTTTTATCAGTCTTTTCATCTTAGTGTTTGGATTTAAATTAGACCATTCTACCTTTAGTTAGTCATGTTTTTTTTCTTGAAGACTTATAACTGTTTAAACCTCAATTGGTCCTTGGGGTCATATGACCCCAAATTACATTTCATAAGTTAAAAAAAGGTTCCCTTCATCTCAGAGATATAAAACTTTGTGACTTTTCCTAAATAATCTATCTTTACATACACAAAAAAACTGGGCTTGATTCGGTGGTTCTAAAGGTATGTAAAAGAACAATTCATTAATCTGTCCTTGGGGGGCAATATGACCCCAATTGAAAGTGAATGAGAAATGCAAAAAATTTTACCATTTCTATTTGTCAAAAAATAAATATTGATAAATCCAGCATAAATCTGAAAATTTTGACACAGAATTGTAGGCCTGGTTCTTGTGCACACATGCAATGCAAAAAAAAACATGCTTGCACAAACACACACAGTACAGGTAGAACTGCCACAGAGAGCATTTGTATGGATTTTGTCAAACAAAATCAGTCACAAATGCAGAAAATAAGATATAAAGGGGTGTGACCTAATGCACGCGCATGTACACTCACAAACACACACACACGCTCTTTCTTTCTCCTTCTCACGCACACACACTCTTTCTCACACGCATGACTGCCACAGAAAGCATTTTTGTAGAATTTGGCAAATAAAATCAGCCACAAATGCAGAAAAAAGATTTAATGGGGTGTGACCTAATGCACGCACATGTACTCTCTCTCTCTCTGCCTTTCACACACATTCTCTCACACACACTTACACTATGTAAAAACAGACATTTAAAAATGCACCAAAAACTTAAAAAAAAAAAATTAGTATTTGAAATAAGTTTTTTTTTATGTCCTTTCTAATGTTTATATAAACATAAATTCACAAAATGTATCACTAAAGTAATGATTTGAGCAGTTGTCCCTATCCAGTAAAATGAATGGGTCTCTATGGGCATCTGCTGGTCGAAATGATTTAATTCCTAAACATTAATTCTTTTATGTTTTTTTCTAAAAACCAATGGCTGAATTCAACACCTAACACCTAGATCAATATATAAAAACACCTTAAATCAAATTCAGGTCATAATTTATGTGAATTATCATAAAATTTCGATATTTTCCAGGCAAGCCAATGGTGTAGTACTTAAAGTACTTAAAATCTCTCAAAACACAGCTTTATAGTATAGATGAGAAGTTAAACCAAAAAATGATATATTATTTGTATTATTGAAAATGTATATTTTTCTTATAATTATGCTTTCCATTCTGGGGTCATATAGACCCCAAGAGCCAAAAGTGTAAACAAAAAACCAGGAGCGTTTCAGGGTTAAGACTAGTCTTAGAAGTTTATGCAACAGGCCACAGAGATTTTTACACATCAAGAAGTGTCTGCAATACTTATCAAAGAGATAATTTAAGGTAATCAGTGTCAAGAAGTCAACAAAAGACAAGGAGTTATTTTGGGATTTTTACAGATTTATTTGCGAAACCAACGAAAGCTTAGAATCGGAGCTTCTGGAAGAACCACTTGTTCTTGCCCGTCTTGTACCTGTAAGACAAAACATTTACTGTTATTCACTGTATCACTGTAATATTTTGTCCAGTGTACAGCAAGATCAGACAGTTCCCACATTTAGCACCCAAGCATAAAATCAGCAAGTTTAGGATGAGACACTTCAAAAAACAAGGCCATTGTGTAATATAACTTCAATCACACAACATTTCCTAAATCTAAATGAAGAAATGATTTTTTTTTTTTTGCCTTGCTGACATGGGTTTCTACAATAGAAAGTGAAATTATTACTCGGAGCTGCAGCAATACTGAAGGTGCACATGGTGACAAAAACATACCTCTCCTCAAACTTAACCTTGGCCTCCCTCCTGGCTTTGCGCTTCAGAGCAGGATCCCTGAAAACATCCTTGTTCACAACTGTTTTGTCCAGAGGAATGTCAACAGAGTACCTGAGAAAATAATGGCACATGGGACAAAAGCATGAATGGAAAAATAAAATTTAACTTGTGATGAAATGTCTTTTCTGTAGAATAATGTCAAATGTGTGAATCCATTACATTAGAGGTGTATTTATAACAAGACCCAGACACACTAAACACCAAATAACAGACCACACCAAACACATCATATCACAACTGGATAAAAGACTCATTTCAGACCCTTTACATTCTGGCTTTAGGAAACAAGGAACTCAACTGATTTATATTCAGTGAACCTGATATATTTTCTGATTTTAACAGAAACGCAATGATAAAGGATTTTCAAGTAACTAATTAAAACTTGACCTCTTTTAAATGATAGCACAATACAGATTAACCCACTAGATTTACTGTTAATGGTAACAGAAACTCCATGAACACTACCCAAACAGATAAAAATTGTCAATCAACAAGGCATGGCTGAAAAAGATAAAAAAAACACTTAAAGTTCAGCAAAAAATTACCCATGATTTACTTAACCTCAAGCCATTCGAGATGCACATATCCATCATCTTTAAGACAAACACCATTTTAGTTATTTTAGAAAATGTCCTGGCTCTTTATAAGCTTTATAACGTAAAAAACAGGGTCCACAACTTTTAAGCCCAGAAAGTGCCTCCATCCTTCACAGAAGTAATCCACACAGCTCCAGAGTGGTTAATAAAGGCCTTCTGAAGGTAATGAATGCAATTTATTAAAAAAAAAACACCATATTTAAAACTATATAAACTATAATAACTAGCTTCCAGTAGCAACGAATGCACAAGTACGATGCATGCACACGATCTGTAATAAAAGACTCTCATGAGAACAGTGTTTTGTGAGTTGTTTAGCAACAGATATGGATAACTCAATATTCTCTTGTCTTATATCAAAATCTCCACCATTTTTTAGTTTTCGATCTTATTTTAACTTGTAACTGGCATTGTTGTTTTGCTCCAAGACAGCATTGTTACTGGAAGCCATTCATTTTGGTTTGAAAGGTTTAATATGAATATTTTTCTTACAAAATCACATAAATTGACCCAAAAATGTCTATAGCAACCACTGGAGCAGTGTGGATTACATCTTTGAAGGATGGATGCACGTTTTGGGCTTGAAATGCATGGACCCTGTTTTCCACCGTTATAAACCTTGGAAGAGCTAGGACACCTAAAATAACTGAAATGTGTTCGTCTGAAGACGGACATAAGTATTTTGGGTGACTTGAGGGTGAGTAAATCATGGGGTAATTTCATTTTTCTAAACTTTTCCTTTTACCACCGATTAGTGCAATGACACTGGTAAACCTAGAGTCACAAACCTGTCATCAGCCTGTTCACAGTAAAAAACACAAAACCATCAAGCAACCTTAAAAGCAACCTTGTTTATACCTGGTTGGCATCAGGTGATTGTAGTTGAACACCTTAACAAAGGCCTTGATCTTGGACCTCTTGGCAACCTTCTTCTTGCCCATGGTTGTTGTGACTTTACGAGGATAACGGTCAATACCTGCGACCAGAGCGTGGCTGTATGGACGGTCTGCAGTGCCATCATCTATGTTCTGAAAGCACAGTAAAATCACACAAGACTGTCATTCCCATGAAACATAGTTTCATCCAGACAGTAAGATGGAGATCTTAAATGAACATACCTTGACAATTACAGCCTTGCGTCCGGCATAACGTCCAGCCAGGACCATCACCACTTTGCCAGGTTTCATAAACTTGCCCATCTCTGAAAAACATGAGCTTATATGTTACAACGATACCATAAGAAGAAAATCCTACTACAAATAATCTATTATACTAAAAGTTTAGCAGCAAGCTACAGACCATAAACAGAGTGGCCTGCTATTAGTCAAAACGTCTAACGCGAACGCAACAAACACGGTTTAACAAACTAAATAGTGATATTATGGTAGACCTTGTTACTATTCAATTTAGTGAATGTACCAAAAAAGTAAGCATATAGCAGACGTGACTGTATGTTAACCTTTACCGCACTATGCTAACTTGTTCTAATAAACCGTTCTAGCAAATAGCGCCAAGTTTTGTAATTATTTCACAATGCTTCTTAAACTTTTACATACAGAATCATTAGTACCAAACACCAGCAATTATAAAAACACGCTGCCATCGACTGTTCGCCAATCGTGGACGAGAAGGAAAGAATGCTATCATGTTAGAAACGGTGTGACTACTAAGCCATTTATCTCTGAATATTACCGTTATATTTATTAAATAAACAGCTTAATATGTTGCCATGAATATCATCTTTTTAAATAATATGACAGAAAGATCAGCAGTGCTTATTTGTTTATTGATGGGCATGGATTATTTTCTCCTATATGAAACTTACTGATGGTGCTCTATGGCCGACGACAACAGGAAAGGAAGTAGAAAGAGCGAACGTGACCCTTGACACCAGTGAGGAATGACGTATTTCCGCCGATTTGTTCTACAGAGTGCCCATGCGCACGCGCACACTGGTGAAAAAACTGTCGCCCTCTACTGCCATAGCTGTAAACACCAACAAAAAAGTTTTTTATTGCATTATACAAAAAATTTTATATTTTTTTTAAACACGGAAAATTTATTTGCGGACATCTCTGCAGAAATCTATTAAAATGTTATACCCACCACTTTAAACAAAATTATATTTATTTTTATTTAATGTAAATATTTAGTAATGTAGATATTTTATAGAAAATCAAAGAGCGTAAAAATAGAAGAAAATGAGAACCAGATTCAAAGCGCATCTTGAACATTTAATCAACAAACTCACTGAAAACACACCATCATTACATCCAAAAATGATGGCACAGTTTTAAAAAGATTGTAATCGACACTGATTTGAAATTCCATAATTGAAATGGTGTCTGTCACTGAAAGAACACTTTAGAAAAAAATTTACAATGATACACAAAATAACAGTAAATCCTTAACAGATATAACAGAATTAAGATTAACCGAAACAATATTTAAGTATGCTAGACAGATATATTATTTTCAAAATAAAGTCAAGTTAAATCAGACGGGCATATGGAGACCATTAATAAATCACATGCATCCAATTTAAATAGTGCTTAATCTATTTACTAAATAAGGTAGAAAAGTCTCCTGCTCCATTATTTAAATAATCTATTAAGGAATGTGGAATCAGAAAAGGTACAGCAGCAGGATACAATTTCAGAGATTGTACATTCAGTGTTACAGAGAAGTAAACAAGGATTGACAAGACATGCTTCTCAACAGTGGCAGAGTAAATATATACCATATAATTCAGTCAGCATCAACGCACAGCATAGCAATTCACAGTCAGTAGATTTGTTTGTTTGACAGTATTTTCATCTGCTGTGAACATCCACAGAATTCCGATAATCGTGTCAGTTTTCTACAATCAATTGTACAGCACCAGCAGGCTGGAATGGGACAGACTGTGGAACGGGAGAATACACTGATATACAAAGCATTTAAGTGTTGTTTTGCACTCTTTCTTTGTACTGAATGACCTGAGTGTATTATTTGACCTAGGTGAGATCTCTTCAGCATGCATGGTCACCTCAGAGAGTGATAAGAGCACAGGGCAGACATGACCTGATATGCACTATTCCAGTGTTTGACTATTGACAGTGTTGTCCATGTTGATCTCCATTAATATGATTACAGCTGTGTAGTTGTGCAATTTAGTACATTCTTCATTTCCTATATTGTATTTACCTCATTGCAGGCAGCTACATATAGGTTTAAAAACAAAA
Source organism: Paramisgurnus dabryanus (assembly GCF_030506205.2). Classification (NCBI taxonomy): domain Eukaryota; kingdom Metazoa; phylum Chordata; class Actinopteri; order Cypriniformes; family Cobitidae; genus Paramisgurnus; species Paramisgurnus dabryanus. Next base: position 26,226,550 of record NC_133339.1, read on the forward strand.
AGTAACTATTTCCCTTCAGTGTATATTTACTTTACATAGATCTCAAACATACACAATGACCCTTTTAAAGGGTTAACATAATAATACATCCTCATAATATAGTGTGATTGATTTTGGTAAACACTGGACATTCCAAATCTATTTGAAGGATAGATGTTGTGGAGGCAGTCACATGCTCATGGTTACTAAACCAAGCAAATTTCACTTGAGGTATGATTAATGCAGCATATTAAAACCTGCTCATCTTCTTATAGCATAGAAGTGACTGAAGGCATCTGGACCAATATCAGCATAGTTGCAAAAAAAGTGCATGAGTTAATTCATTTCCAAATTACTTTGGAACTGTTCTGGTTCCAATTACTCATTTATTTGAGATTTTATTTTTTGATATGATTTGCATTATGAAGACAGGGAATTAGTGTTATAGAAAATGTTATTGAAGCTTCTGAGGATTGAAACCACATTCATTCTCTTTTCTCCTATTAACTCTTCTGTATATATTTTTTTATTTATACACACACTTCCAGCACACTGTTTTTTATGCTTAGAAAGCATCTTTTATATTTTTCAGTTGCCTGACGGCCAAGTCTACAGGAAGCTGGAACTTGAGGTGGCTAAGGCGACCCAGAATGCGCAGAGCGCCCTCAAAGCCTGTTTGCGCCATGTAGCTCCAAGATTGGTAGTGAGGGTGTACTAGTGTTCCAGACTTACACAGCAGATTGAGCCAAGACACAAGCCTCTGCTCATTGAGTGCCATGCACACTAAAGCCTTGAACTCAGAATCTGCACTCCGTTTGTATCGTCCATGCTCTTTAAGCACCGTATGTATGGCCCATAATAGAGACTGCTTTGGTGTTACTGTCACAGGTCCGTCCCCTACAGGCAAACTGAAGGATTGCGAGAGCTGGCGAGCGGGGGATTCCACAAAAGCCCGGCCATTTTTGGAATGATAGTATTTGACGAAAAGTTCCCACGGATGCAGGCTCTGTGGAGAAGAGCTGAGGGGCAGCAGGCATGAAATGGGGGCCAGCACCAAGCTCATGCCCTGGGATGGACTGTACAAGCCGTGGGCCAGCAAGTCGCGCAGGGCCATGGCCAGTTCTTTACGCACAGAAGCGGTCAGTTCGTCCCGAGGTCCTCCCGGTGACAGGCAGGTGGAGTAACTGACCACATGTTCCACCTGAGAGGCGGGCTGATGGCGAGAGGCTTGGAGACGGACGCGCTCTACGGCCCCTTCAAGTTTCTGCAGCAGAGGGCCGTAATCTTCTGCCTCACACCCCTGAGTCCACATACTGTTGGGCACGTGGCCTGCGGCACATCCAAACTGGCTCAAAGCAAAGATCTGCAGCACAGCTAAGGCTTTCTGGATCAGCTGAAGGCCAGTTTCACGGATCCTCTGTGCTTGTTCAGGGTCCACTAGGGGAGAGAAAATAACTTACAATTCACATATTTGGTGGTTTAATCTAGATATATTTACATTTATTCATCAATATGATTTTGTTGATCTTGATTATTGTTGTTGCTGCTGTGGTCACATAGTAAATCTAATAAAAAATGAACGAACCTTGCTTCATTCCTCCAGTTGTTCTTGTGTTTGTTCCAGCTGCTCGGGCCTGTTGGGTCTTCACACCATCATTTAAAAGAGGATTCCCCACCTCATCTAACAAATCAGGTGTAACAATGAGATATTTTAGATATCAATCTACCTTTATACTACTGAATGACAACACTTTTTAGGTAACCGCTAGATGTTACTTCACAGGAAACAGGAAGAACTACGCTGGGTACTGCATAAGCAGCATAAGCAGAATTTCTCACCCTGTATGAAGTTAATAAACATCTCAAGGTCTCTGATCTGGGTCTTGAGCTGCTCAACCAGTTGCTCTTTGACTCTGGCTGGGTTGACTATCTGAGCAATGGCCGCATCCACTCTCTGTCGAAGCTCCTCTGGTGTGAGATTCCCAATGTCTTCATTGAAGTTCACATCCAGCTTTTTAATAAGCTCATCAATGATCACCTATTACAAAAATGCATACTATTTAAAATGGGTTTACAGGAATTGTTCACTGTTCGTTCACCGTTAAGATTAATTAATTTCTCTAATGATGGATGGGCTTTAAAAATCGGTACTATTCAATGCCAGTGCAAAGCACAACCAGCATATTATTTAATATAACACTAAATATGTTCGGTTGAGGAAAGGAAGTCTTATACACATAGGCTGGCGGCATTAAGGTGAGTAAATAATGAAGTAGTTTTTATTTTATTTTTCAGTGAATTATTCCTTTAAAGGGAATAAGTGCAGTGTTAGTTTTGTATCTATAGAAAGTGCATCAGGTGCACTGAAATGACTTTTAGATTTATGCGCAAGAGGGTATTATGTGACAATGAGTACCCTCTGCCTCTCCATGACAACAGACTGAGGCAATGAGTCATAGCTGCCCTCCTGGTAGGCGAAGCGTTCCAGGTCGTCGAGTTGTGTCTTCAGCTGGAAAATCAACTCCTTCTGCTTTTGTCTCTGAGCTTCCAAATGTTCCCTCTTCTCTCTTTCACTCTAAATATTATGATCACATAAACACAAGCAAATTTAGCTTGAATACTAGTACATTAAACAGACTCTATAGTAGTAAATTGTAAAACAAGCAAAATAAAGACAAACGTGAGAAAGTTAACACTCTCTCCCATTCACAGAACCAAACCAACCCAAGTACAGATTTTTTCTCGCAGGGATAACTTAAATAAAATCATTAAAGTTGCATCAACAACAGTGATGTTGAATGTAAGGTTCGTGTTTAAAGTACTTACCAGTTCATCCTGCGAGCAAAGCGTGTGTGCAGATGAAGAAATAAGGAAAAAGGCATTTAAATAAGACTCTTAGGAGTAACAAGACATCCCGACAACTTCATACAGAGTTAAGGATGATTTTCAAAAGTTTCTTATATCGTCTTTAAATGGTTATTTTGTGTATGCTAACCAGTTCAGTTTTGTAAGCCATTTAAGAAATGAAGTTTAAACAAAACTGAAGCTGCCAAATTGTTTATATTTTAAGAGCAACATATAGAAATTGTATTGGGTGAATTGGTCTGGGTTATGCAGTAAATGCATTACAGGTATGATTGCAAAGACTGTAGACGAGCATTGAAGCAGGTGTATTCAAACAGTGGTTCCCAACCTTTTTCACTTCAAGGCCCCCTAGTTGCCCATAACAATCACTCGATATTTCCACATAAAATTAAAAAGAACTTGGAATGAATATATATCCGCTACTAAAATGTATATCCGCTACTAAAATGGCCAAACATAAGAAACATCATCTTGATTGTTGCCTGTTTTAGCTTATTTTAATGCTTGTTTTGTCCATTTTTTTAATAATTTTAAGTCATCTTGGAGCCCCCTTGGAATTCTTCTGAGGCCCCCCTGTGGGCCCCGACCCCCTGGTTGGGAAACACTGTATTAGAAAACAAACAGGACTGATGAATATGCATTAAATTGAGTCTCATCACCTGGCAACAAAGTACTTGTTCTGAGATAACATTTAATTTTGGTGAATGTGATCGCTGCTAATTTAGGCGTAAAAACATTGCATTATTGTCTTAAAATCTAACAAGCTCTCTCACGTTACCTCCCTTAGGTAGGAAGCTCACTAGGTTCTTAGAAACAATACCACCAGAAATCAATCAAACTTACAGAGTTCTCAAGCATCTGAGCATTCTGTGTTCTGCAGCCGACGACGTGAGGGCATCCTTTGAAAGCAAACTCCTCCAGCTCCAGCAGCATCCTCTCCTTCTCCTCGCTTTGAGCATGGACTATCTGTTTAAGTCGAAACTGCACTTGAGCGAAGTGAGAGGTTAAGGCGAGGAGCGATGAATTCAGCTGCTCCTGCTCGTCTTCCAGCTTCCTCAGTCTCGCTACCATCTCTGTGTCGCCGGAGGACGCAGAGGCAGACTGCGAGGCTCCCTTCCAAAGCTCATCCTCCGGGTTGGCCACGGCTCCAACAGGCGCCCAGCGCTCCCCGGCTCCCGCGAAGGCAGCCTCGCTGTCGGAAGTGGACAAGTCCTCCGTCGACATAGGACTGACAGATTGACAGCCTAGCTGTCCCTAAACGCTGTTTAGAGATTTAGAGAGCTTAACTGATCCACAATACCCAATACTATTCAATGTGAATCCAAAACATACGCAACGATCGCCGTAGCAGGTGCACCGCAGTATTACAGCGTATCCTTACGATTACGTCTTCGCAAACAACATTGCAACGTAATCGAACTGAGTGAGATCTCGCGATAATATGGAACCACCTCACCAGAGTTCTAGCACACGCGCTGGTCCATCAATGTGTTCTACAGATTCATGATCTATGGGACGGATGTAAACGTCAGTGACGTGATGACGTCAGCAGAACGCACAGTTATAAATCGACGGGCTCGGCTTTATTATTTACTCTTCTTTGTTTAAACTACAACGCCTCGATATTAGTCCCACACTCACATTCCTTGCACTGTACTGACCCACCAGAGATTTCATCTATCTATCTATCTATCTATCTATCTATCTATCTATCTATCTATCTATCTATCTATCTATCTATCTATCTATCTATCTATCTATCTATCTATCTATCTATCTGCTGGTACTTGTAATTGTGATATATATAAATAAAAAAGAATAAAAACAAATAAAGAAGGACAGAATTGTCGTATATAGTTTGGAATGACGCATTTTACTCAAGACATAATTTTTAATTATCTGTTACGAAGCATAAATCATCACAGCAATCATTTAGATCAATGGAAAATTACAGAAATCATTTGTACAGTTAGTGATTTTACTTGTGTATGATGTACCTGACCTGCAATATGGAGATACAGAGAAAATAAGAAACCATATCTGAAGTAATTTATTTAAATACTTATCCCTTGTCAAGTAATCGTTTTTATAAGGCGTAATGTTTATATGTTAAGTAGGCCTATGAACAGCGTTGGAAACCAAGACATATAGGGACTAGTCAACTTTTGCTATTGAGTCATAAATTCAAAGCAGCCAGTAGAGGGCAGAGACTGATTATGTGTTATTCACATGTATGTAGTAGTTTGTTTACTGTGTATATGTAGGCTACACACTTTACAGTAATGACACATGTACAACAAAATTAGTCAAAGAAGGTATTACTGATACTGACAGTTATTTTAGCCATCATGTCCAGCTTTCACACAAAAATCCTGTTCAAATACAATGAACTGCAATAACATGTTAACTTCTCTTTTTATTTGCACTGATTAGTCACATTTAAAAAAATCCCACATTTAAAAAAACCCACACTGAAAGAGGTGTGGGGCATTGTGTTTTCGTAGAAACAGCTCATTTCTTTTCTGGGGAAAACCTCCTCTAGTTGCCCCAGCTGTTCCATTTGAGGCCTTTGGGTTTACTACATACTCGATCCTTACCGCACGTGTATCCGGCAGGACAGCAGTGTTTCATATCATCACAACACACAGCCTAGATAGAGAAATAAAGAAAAGAGAAGGGAAAGTGGAAGGTTGAGAAAGGGAACTTTTGCATAGTAGACATTTCCGGTTTGCCTGGCATTTAAATGTACAATATTTAAATAGAGCTGGGGTTATGAGACAGCATGGTAATTTTTTTATATTTATATATACATAAGAAACCCACAAAGGGATTTTCACATATTACGCCTTGTACATAAGAAATATGGCTGTTTAAAGGGACAGTTCGGCCAAAAATGATATTAAACCCATGATTTCACCCCCAAGATGTCTGAGATGCATATGTCCATCATTTTTCAGACGAACACATTTTCATTTATTTTAGAAAATGTCCTAGATCTTTTAGTTGTTGAAATGTTATGGGGTCTGCTCCTTCTAGTCCAAAAAATGTGCCTCCATCCTTCACAAAAGTAATCCAACCGGCTTCATGGGGATAAACAAAGGCTCTCTGATGGTAATCCATCCCGTGTTGACAGAGAAATATCCATATTTAAAACTTTATAAACAAAAGTAACTATAGCTTACGGTAACGCCAGCATCTTAGTTCCATCCACATTTAGATAAGAGTGTATGCAGTTTGCGGAGGGTTCTCTGCTGCTGCTCAGTGCCCCCGCACATTTGTCATACACTACGCTGATACTCTCTCCCGAATACAGGGGAGTCTAAGATGGCGGTGTTACTGGAAGCTATTTCGTTTATAAAGTATTTCTCTGACAACACCGCACGGATTACCCTCAGAAGGCCTTTGTTTAACCCCCTGAACCATTTAGATTTCTTTTGTGAAGGATGGATGCACATTTTTTGGACTTGAAGGAGCATACCCCGTAACTTTATATTTTAACAACTGAAAGACTTAGGACATTTTCTAAAATAACTGAAAATGTTTTGTCTGAAGAATGATGGACATGTGCATCTCGGAATGCTTGGGGGTGAGTAAATCTTTTTACATAGTTTTTATCAATTTTATATCATTTTTGTCCGAACTATGCCTTTTTAACACCTAGTTCAGACATGTAGTGCAAATTAACATTGTATAATGACTACCATAAAGTTATAAAAAAGGTTTAAGTTTGAGAAATTAGCTTCTGAGTATAGTGCATATGTATATTTTACCTATAGTAAAAAAAAAGTAAAATGAAATAAATAATTCACCTTTAATTAACAGTAATTCTTTTTATATAAGTGAAAGAGGAAAAAGTGGAATTCACTACCCAGCATCATCGAGACTATACTTTACCTTTGGAGATGGACAACATGCCCAGGTGGTCTCAGAGGTTTTACAACACGTCTCACTATCAAGGCACCTATGTCCATCACCACACTGAATGTCCTTTATTGAGCTGATTGGTTGTTGCTCTTTGCCACCAGTGTGGGTGAGTGGGACTCTGTCCACCTGCAGCCAGGTGTTTTGCACACAGTCCCCACCCGCATCACACGTGTAACCCTTGGGACAGCAGTGCTCATGATCTGGGCAGCAAACAGCCTATGCATGCAAAAAGTAGTTTGGATATATTGATTTTGAATATATACATCGAACTGGGTCAGAACAAACAGCACATACTGTATAGTTAATCCCAACAAACATTCAGTACTTACCTCAGGAAGAGGGCAGCAACCCCAATCTCCAGAAGAAAGACGGCAACAGGTGTATCCCGTCTGGCAACTGGTCTGATCATCGCACTTAACATCGCCAAGGTCAGAGCTTGGAGCTGGAGTGCTCTTGGCAGCAATTTTTTTGTACCAAGGAATCACAGCACCTCTCTTGACGCAGGTCACCTTGCTCACATCACACTCATAGCCAGCTGGACAACAGTGATCTCCATCCTTGCAACATACAGCCTAAAACACAGGAAGCAATGCATTTAGATGACAAAAAAAAAACAGACTAACCACTGAAAATATGATGCTGCATTTATGTTTTAAATAGCAACAAAATGTGTATATCTATCTTTGGCATTTTGCTTAGGAGTTTTGTTTGTGTGATAAGGCAAGTAAGGGCTGCATCACACTGTTATGCCAACAAGGAAGTATCTATTCTGAAAAGTTTAAGATTTAATGGCATGCAACAGCATGTCTCCAAATCTAGCAAAACAGGCATGATGGAAAAACCGGACAAACAACCACCAAGAAGTTTTATTTTCCACTGGTGACTGGCAAAATTTAGGAGATGTTTATAAGGATGAAACCTCGGTTTGAACTTCTAATTCACACTCACATCAGGCAACGGGCAGCAGCCCCATTTGCTGGTTTTTGCAATCAAACAGCAAGTGGTATGAACTGGGCAGGAAGTTTGTGCATCACATGGCACCCTGCTATTGTACTTTCTCACTCCCGTTTCTTCTTTCACTTCCTCATGCTGTGTCTGTCTGTGACCTTCCTTAGCTGAGCCAGGAATAATGACTGTCATGGGCACAGAGGTGCCGCCATTGTCACAGGTGAGTGTTATGAAGTTGCAAGTGAAGCCTTGAGGACAGCAATGTAAATGATCCCAACAACACACAGCCTGCAGGCAGATGATTTATTATTTGTATTGATGCTATTGTTCGAAAAAACTAGCCGAAAACATCTAGTTGTCTGCCTTTTGGTTGTAACACGGAGCAGGATGGATTACAAAAGCAACATCGATAAGGGAACATCGAGGACCAATAGGGTAAAATTTGTGACACTTCAATATGAGGTTCAAGGAACATTAAAACCCTAACGTGTATGCACTATAAATCACTGCTAATGCATATTTGTGAATAATGCTGTTAATCCAAAATGAAAACACAAAATATCCAACAAAAAAATGCTACTTAAAAAATCTAAATCTGTTTTAAACATAACTGGTTGAAAATCATTATCATCACACTTTTAAACAGAGACACAATAGAAAAAATGAAAATGCAGTGTGTTACTTCTCACTTGGTTACTCTTACAGAATTAGATCATTTGCATTTTTCTTTGAGACATACTTATGCTTTCGGCAAACACGTTTATACCGCAACATAAAGTAATTTCAACATATACTTTTTTTAAATTGCTAGCTCTACTGTTTGGGCTACCTACAAGAATGATACTTTACACCATACCTCAGGCATGGGACAGCAATTCCAGTCTGCATCTATGTTCTTACAGCAAGTGTTGGATTCAGGACAAGAGTGACTGGAGTCACAACTCTTATTCTCATGTGACCCTAGACCTTCTCTAGGACGAGTGGGTATCTTCTCAAACCAGGGTACAGAGCCTGATGGGTCCTCACATGTCTCAGCAGCCACATTACATGTCATACCATTAGGACAACAGTGAATAAAATCTTCACAACACACAGCCTACAGAGGAAATAAACACACATCTGAATTAGCATAAAAAGCTTATATTGTAAAGAGGGATAGGTACAGTATATGTATTGTAGAGATGTTTATAAACTAAATAATTTATAGAAATGGCTAAGCTACTTGCAAAATTCTGGTATATATCCTGATAAGGTGATTTACCTTTGGGAGAGGACAGCAGGCCCATCCTCCCTCTTTAGTCTTACAGCATGTGGAATCATCCGAACATGTCACAGTGCCATCACAGGGAATATCAGAGGTGGAAGACACTGGAAATTACATAAATTGTTTAATTAAGGACCAGTTAGAAAAGTAAAACATTTTGTGTTTTAGTGAAGTTTAGGTTACGTTTGGATTTAGTAGCTGCTCTGTTGACCTACATTTTGTGTCACCCACATTCTGACTGCTGATTGGTTGAACGGGTATCTTCTCAAACCAGGGTACAGAGCCTGATGGGTCCTCACATGTCTCAGCAGCCACATTACATGTCATACCATTAGGACAACAGTGAATAAAATCTTCACAACACACAGCCTACAGAGGAAGTAAACACACACCTGAATTAGCATAAAAAGCTTATATTGTAAAGAGGGATAGGTACAGTATATGTATTGTAGAGATGTTTATAAACTGAATAATTTATAGAAATGGCTAAGCTACTTGCAAAATTCTGTAATATATCCTGATAAGATGATTTACCTTTGGCAGAGGACAGCAGGCCCATCCTCCCTCTTTAGTCTTACAGCATGTGGAATCATCCGAACATGTCACAGTGCCATCACAGGGAATATCAGAGGTGGAAGACACTGGAAATGACATAAACTGTTTAATTAAGGACCAGTTAGAAAAGTAAAACATTGTGTGTTTTAGTGAAGTTTAGTTTAAGTTTGGATTTAGTAGCTGCTCTGTTGACCTACATTTTGTGTCACCCACATTCTGACTGCTGATTGGTTGAACTGGTATCTTCTCAAACCAGGGTACAGAGCCTGATGGGTCCTCACATGTCTCAGCAGCCACATTACATTTCATACCATTAGGACAACAGTGAATAAAATCTTCACAACACACAGCCTACAGAGGAAGCAAACACACACCTGAATTAACATAAAAAGCTTATATTGTAAAGAGGGGTGTATACTACAGTATATGTATTGTAGAGATGTTTATGAATTAAATAATTAATAGAAATGGCTAAGCTAATTGCAAAATCCTGTAATATATCCTGATAAGGTGATTTACCTTTGGGAGAGGACAGCAGGCCCATCCTCCCTCTTTAGTCTTACAGCATGTGGAATCATCTGAACATGTCACAGTGCCATCACAGGGAATATCAGAGGTGGAAGACACTGGAAATGACATAAACTGTTTAATTAAGGACCAGTTAAAAAAGTAAAACATTTTGTGTTTTAGTGAAGTTTAGTTTAAGTTTGGATTTAGTAGCTATTTTGTTGACCTACATTTTGTGTCACTCGCATTCTGACTGCTGATTGGTTGAACTGGTATCTTCTCAAACCAGGGTACAGAGCCTGATGGGTCTTCACATGTCTCAGCAGCCACATTACATTTCATACCATTAGGACAACAGTGAATAAAATCTTCACAACACACAGCCTACAGAGGAAGTAAAGACACATCTGAATTAGCATAAAATGCTTGTATTGTAAAGAGGGGTGTATACTACAGTATATGTATTGTAGAGATGTTTATAAACTAAATAATTTATAGAAATGGCTAAGCTACTTGCAAAATTCTGGTATATATCCTGATAAGATGATTTACCTTTGGGAGAGGACAGCAGGCCCATCCTCCCTCTTTAGTCTTACAGCATGTGGAATCATCCGAACATGTCACAGTGCCATCACAGGGAATATCAGAGGTGGAAGACACTGGAAATGAAATAAACTGTTTAATAAAGGACCATTTAGAAAAGTAAACGTTGTGTGTTTTAGTGAAGTTTAGTTTAAGTTTGGATTTAGTAGCTATTTTGTTGACCTACATTTTGTGTCACCCGCATTCTGACTGCTGATTGGTTGAACGGGTATCTTCTCAAACCAGGGTACAGAGCCTGATGGGTCCTCACATGTCTCAGCAGCCACATTACATTTCATACCATTAGGACAACAGTGAATAAAATCTTCACAACACACGGCCTACATAGGAAATAAACACACATCTGAATTAGCATAAAAATCTTTTCTAAAGAGGGGTATATAAAGGTAGGTACAGTAGGCTATATGTATTGTAGAGATGTTTATAAACTGAATAATTTATAGAAATGGCTAAGCTACTTGCAAAATTCTGTAATATATCCTGATAAGAGATTTACCTTTGGCAGAGGACAGCAGGCCCATCCTCCCTCTTTAGTCTTACAGCATGTGGAATCATCCGAACATGTCACAGTGCCATCACAGGGAATATCAGAGGTGGAAGACACTGGAAATGACATAAACTGTTTAATTAAGGACCAGTTAGAAAAGTAAAACGTTGTGTGTTTTAGTGAAGTTTAGTTTAAGTTTGGATTTAGTAGCTGCTCTGTTGACCTACATTTTGTGTCACCCATATTCTGACTGCTGATTGGTTGAACTGGTATCTTCTCAAACCAGGGTACAGAGCCTGATGGGTCCTCACATGTCTCAGCAGCCACATTACATTTCATTCCATTAGGACAACAGTGAATAAAATCTTCACAACACACAGCCTACAGAGGAAGTAAACACACATCGGAATTAACATAAAAATCTTATATTCTAAATAGGGGTATATAAAGGTAGGTACAGTATATGTATTGTAGAGATGTTTATAAACTGAATAATTTATAGAAGTGGCTAAGCTACTTGCAAAATTCTGTAATATGATGAATTACCTTTGGCAGAGGACAGCAGGCCCATCCTCCCTCTTTAGTCTTACAGCATGTGGAATCATCCGAACATGTCACAGTGCCATCACAGGGAATATCAGAGTCTGAAGATACAGACAACACCATTTCTGAATAAAATGCCTACTTTTCTAAAATACATCACAACACAGTAAAGAAGTAAAGTCGATTGAACTTCCGTGTCACGGGGACTTTAATGCTGAAGCTAACCGCCTGATAATGTTCTAAAATGTTTGATGCAAGCATATAGACCTGTGGAAAGGCTTGTATGTTCAGCATGCAACCTCTCCGCCCATGGCAGTGAATGTGTGGCATTCTGACACATAGAGTCCTTTACTTGGCAGAGCATGCCCTCAGGACAACAATGCAGGTGGTCTTCACAACACTCTCCCTATAACACACACATGCACAATGTAAACATCCCTTTGATAGTACACACAGAAAACCCCTAACTGAGGATTTATTTCCTTGAGCTTTCTGAATAACAAAGCAGTTAAATAGTAAAGTGTAGTGAGCCCTGGAACTACTTCTTGTCCGCTGTTCACTAGAAAAGTGATTTGCATATTGTTGTTTGCCTTATCATACTCCATATAAATGAGCTGACATGGTGTATGTGTGTATGTGTAGGTTTTTTTAAGGTTATTGGCTTGAGAGTAAAATGGGTGACACTAACACACACACACACACATATATAGTATATACAGTATATCTAGTTTGTTTTGTCTCTTACATGATGTAAGGGACAGCAGCTGGTGTCTCCAGAGGGAGCCTGGCAGCATGTCTGGCCTGCCTCACAGACATCATTGTTGGAGCATTGCAAGCAAGCAACCAGGGTCACGAGTGCTAAGCCTACTATCAGTTTCAACATCTGAAATATAATGGAAAATAAAGACAATATTTTGCAGTTATCAGGACTCAAAGGTTTGAAGAATATCCCAGATAGATTCACAGTTCCTAGCATTTAAACTTTAAGAAAACGTTTTAAAAGTATCCTGCACTGTATACTTCACTCTTAACTTTGAGTTTATTTTCCGTTCCCATATTTTGTAAAGTATTTTGCATTAACCACTGTGTATCACTTCCTATTTCACATGATAAAGGAAAGACGCACATACAATGATATGAAACACTTAGAATATACATGTTAAAAGGTTAAAGTAGGCTATTTTAAAAGATAAAGAAATCACTGAATGGAAATGTACTTTGTCATTTAGCCATTCCTACAGTAAAAATCACTTTAATGAAAATACTCTTAAGCTTTGTTTAGTATGTTAGCTTGGGGACACTGGTGCCATCAGGCAAAAAAAGTTCAGATTCTTTACTTGATAACTGGAAATTCCCCACAGGTTTGCCAAATAAACCTTATGATGGCTGATGTATTTATAATAGCAAACTATTTGACAGATAAAAATGAGGAACTGTAAATGGGGCAAGGTTTTTTTTACTTCCACTGATACAATTGTTACATTTTAGTTGGTTTTTCTTCCTCAAAATATTGCAGAAAAGCATTTTTACTCTGTTTCTATATTTTAATTTTTTTTTATTTATGCTAAATAAACATCTTTTGAACTCTTTGGGTTAACTTACATTAACATGTAATTAACAAGTGGATTGTTAAGCAAGAACAGCTGCAGGTGACCAGTCCGTAGATACCTGGAGCAGGCTACAGGATACAAGCAGAAATAAACTTTTTAGTCAAATAAATAAACATTTGACTATAATTAGTTCAGAGTTTGCTGCATAAAATAAATTAAAAATAGATAAAATTACTACATAAAAAATATTTAAGGACACGCAAGCAGTTTAAAAATGGTTTAAATTACAGTTTAAGTATGGTTTTTCAGGTTTCCCATTTACAGTAGGAAAACCATTTCCTCTAGCAACGCATGACGCGTTACAAGTACAAATAGTCCAGTCCCAGTGTATACTAGGCTAATTCACAGTGCAATAGGCAAAACTCATTCAACTTTTTGCATTTAAAACGACAATTAAACAATGAAATATCAGACCTACTGTGTCTCCTCTCAGCGTTCAAGCGATGTTGGGGTTATCCTAATATTGAGAAGTATGCTTCTTAAATGCAGAGATTTAACTCCGCCTATGTGAATGTATCAGTCAACTGAAAAGAGGCGTGTCGTGTCGTCTATCTCGTGATTTTAAAGCGGGTAAAATACCTGTAAGTACAAATTTAAATACATAAAAAGTGAAATGAGTATGGATTAAAATTCATAAGGGTATATATCATCATAACACCTCTAAAGTAGTAGACTGTTGGACCTGGTGACATTTTATTTTGACTATAAACCTATAAAAAAATAAGCTCCATGTTTACAGTTGCTGTGACTCATAGTACAGGTGGGTGAAGCTTCCAAGGGGGAGGGATAAAGTGTATTCCCGATAATCAAAACTAACAAAACTTTATTAATATTTATACAAGTATTAATTAAAACATATGTACAGTTTAAAACTTCCCAATGTTCAGACATAATCTATTAATGTGTAATAACGTTACAAAGTAAGTAATAAATTACCATAAAAAGGATAATATGATGTAAGTCTAAATATGAATGTTATTGTTTACAGATTTTAAAAATATGACCATATATTAAATCAATGCACCATTTTGTTGCTACAGTACTGTTTGTAAAGACAAATTATAAAGTAAAAAAAAAACGTTAAGACGTTAAGTTTCAAGATTATTTTTAACTGTGAACTGCACTTGCGGAAGAATTGTGACGCCCCTCAAATCCACAAAAACGAAAGCGAAAGCAGTGTGAGCTGTGGTTTTCTTATTTACGGTATGAATTTCTTTTGTCTGTTTATTTATTTATACTTAGGCATAAAATACTTAATTCTAAACAGAAGAGAGTTTTAATGACAATTTCTTGTAAGTTTTAATTAAATTGTTTTAGTTACTATACGTCCTATTTTGTTAAAGAATTGCTGTGACAGACGCAGTAGGCTAGAAAGTAAAAGTGTTTAATGTCACAAAATTAACTAGACTAAATAACGTTGTGTGAAATAACGCATTCAATTACACTTTGTAATTTTAAAATATAAAGTTTTATAAAGCAGTTTTCTCTTTTAACAACAATTTTGAGGTCGTTTCCTGTTTCGGGTTTTAGCTCAGTTCTTTATTAACAGGATGACACACAACACAAATGACTAACGTTATATAAAGATTAAATAAAAAACATTACTTCCAGATTTTCATTTAATACATGTTGGGGGGTAGGCCTATAACAGCAATGTCTAATTTTTTCAGAGGTTACGTCAATGCTACGTCAGATGTCTACCGAGGTAAAGGTACTTATAAAACATTTTTTTTATTCACATCTATACATTTTTAATTACAATGATGAATACGTGGTTTTTCTGTCTGTCAACTCCCAGGATTTCTCCCTTATTAATGGTGATTCTATGGGAACCCTGGAGAACATACAGAAGGAGATCAACAAATGCAAGGTGGGTACAGGGTTGAAATGCTGGACATCTCTAAACATAAAAACAAGCCTTACTTACCATGTCCTCTGGTCTGTCTACAGTGTCAACATGAAGCTTTATTAAAGGAGCATGAAATAATTAAAGATGGAATAGAAAACAACAAAACCTTTGCTAAGAAATTTCAACAACGCACTGAAGACAAAAAAAATTCTCTTGAGGTAGACGACAAAAAACGTACTGAGAGATTGGAGAAAGAGCAGGTGTGTCTAAATACATCTAATACATTTTCATGAAGAAAATATTTTTCCATAATTCTTGTTTGTTAATGGGTTCAAATTTGTGCAGGAGAAACTGAGCACTTCACAAAAGGAACAGGAAAAACTCAGAACAGAAATCATGCGAATGAAGGAGGAGCTGGAAAGTGTGGAGAAGAAAAATGACTTTCTAAGACAAAAAACTGAGGTCAGTAGGACCTTCAAGGAAACATAGTCAAACCTAAGCTTCAGTCTCTGTGGACTCATTTTATCAAATTACTTTTCATCTCCTAAATAATGAATTATATACCCATCTAAATATCTAAGATCAGTCTGTAGGCTATTTTAAATTCTCACCGAGTTTGAGGCTGAATCTTTGTTTGCTCTATAGGTCTCTACAGCAGTGCCTGAGAAGAAGGTTGTATTTAAAGGAAAGACGGCAGAAGGTGCACATTGTCAGAGCTTTGATGCAAATCCCCGCATAGTTTATCCGATGGAGGGCGGGACAGCACTGATCACCTTTGAGGATGAGGGAGGTCAGAAAAACCTTTTCTGTCACACCTGGAAATAGAGCATTACAATATAGGCTTTCTTTTCTTTTTGGAAATCTAAATTTTTACCTTTTTACCTGATTTTTAGTGGCTCAAAAGGTTTTGAGTTTGAAGGAGCATAAAGTGCAGCTCGGGGAATGTACCATTAATGTGCAGGCTCAACCAATTCAGTTCCTTGTACCAACCTATATTGAGGTAATGGGAAGAAAGAGACCTCCTAGGTGGATTCTATTCATGATTTAAGATGGTCCGACATCTTTTTTTTTTTAATTATTAGATGGACACGCAGATTTGCCCACACAGAATTTTAGTCTCTAATCTGCCAAATAAAGTACCTGAGGACAAACTGCTAGACAAACTGCAGATCCATTTTGCAAAGAAAAAACATGGAGGCGGCGATGTGGATGATGTAGACATGCTGCATGATTCTGGCACTGTGGTCATTACCTTTACAGAAAATAATGGTTTGTTTTTCTAAATTTGCTTGATTTAAAAGCCTTATCCACGATGTTTTTAATTCCCATTGGCTTTTCCATCTGCCTTTAGTTGCCAAAGGTCTTACAGACCAACTGGAACATAAAGTAGAATTCATGAAAAACCAGACACACAAAGTAAAAGTCACTCCATTCCTCAATGGCGAGATTTCACGACTTCAGGTAAAGGAGTTGCTTTTCATGATGCAAATACAAATTGCTATTAAGATCAATGCAGATCGAACTAAAAGCCTACTGTTTCTCACTTTCAGAACCGCAACTCGATGTGCCTGCGCACAGTTAAACTTACAGGCATTCCTGACATTATGGAACTAGAGAATCTGCAGGACCACCTGGAGATCCACTTTCAGAAGGCAACCAATGGTGGCGGAGAGGTGGAGAGCATCATATACAACCCCATTGACCACACCACCCTGGCTCTTTTCACAGAGGACTCCCCTGAAGACAGCCAAAGCATCTAAAACAACATTTCCACTGATATTGTACAGCTAGTAAACCTGAATAGCTATTAAATATTATGCTGATTTAGATTTCATGACCTCCTGATTTGGGTCTATTAAGATAAACAAATTCCTACCTCTTTATTTGGTTATCTTTAACTCATTACACTTTAAGGGCTATACATAGATTAAACTATACATTATATAATTCATTATTACATAAGAGCTATTTTAACGTTACAGGCTTTAGTTAAAAAATTGTCATGTTTGTAAATCTTATCTATGGGAAGATGTGGGATTATTCAGTTTATTCAGTTAAATGTCTCACATATTAAAATATTTAAAAGTTGTACTCAAAGTCTGAATGTAATAGTGTGAAAGTACCTACCATGCATAAATGTAAGTGAAAAATTATGGTCATGGTTACTGTGAAAGAACAAATAAGTGAAATAACAAAAAGTCTTACAAATAAATTTGCCAAAAATGACTATGAAGCGAAACTGGTTTGTAAATGTTACTGTTTATGTGAGACAAATACCCTGGTGTGCATTTGTATGTAAACTTTTGAGCATTTGAGCTTCTATCAATACAAAGTAAATAATATCTAAAAAAAAAAAAAAAAAAAACACATAGAACCTTATAGAAACTATAGATTCTCAAAACAACTATGATTTTGCCACTATGTGGCCAAAACAAAAGCCAGACATTTAGGTGGACGCAAATCAAATTTATTTGTAAAAACCGTGATCGAATAAAATCTACCCCAAATACCAAAATAAATCAATTGTGAACACAGCAGCAGCAGAACCCACAGTAAAATAATTGACAAATGCAAATGATACCAAGGTCAAACAGAAAGTAACAGCCACCTCCATCAGGCACTTACAGAAGATGTGGAGTGTACACATTGGTTTAAAATACAGGTCTAAAACTAACCAAAAAGGTAACAGATCATACAGTAAAAAACAGGAATTCTAACCGTATAACTACTAAAACAACTGCAGAAATAAGTTAAAACCGATACATTCTCAAACACATACAGATCACATCATTGTTCCAAATATCATATCGATCACCAGCCTATAGTGCACTTATAACCCTTACACCAGGACTCTTTCTAATGATCTGTAGAGATGCTATCAGGACCTTTGTGCATCTTTAGCCATTCAGTGCGTGTATTAGATCAGTTCAAGCTCCAAGGTAAAAATATATATATTGTCCTTGTAGTAGCACATGATTGTTTTGGACATACACAATCATTTACACTTCACTGTTTTTGACTTAGGAAATTTAGGTCAATCTCACTGCCACTGTGGCATTTTTTAAAAAGCAGCTTCACTTTTTTCTTTCTTAAAGGTCCTTACTAAACAAGCAGTTGTGCAAACATATATTCACATTAAAATGACTATGTGCAGAATTGTGCTACTTTTCAACTGCCTATAATATCTTAGCACCATTCCCTCTATATAAAAGTTATAATGTTATTACAGTTAAGCGTTTATGGAAAAATATTGAACAACTTTTCAGTCACTTCGGACACAACAAGAAACCTTTGAAATTTGGTATGGATGTATGAAAAATGTATAAACTGGACAAGCAGGTAGGCTACTGCAAGAAAAAATACATTAACGTATTGTGCCTTTCTTCCAAGTTACTTATACATTGCTTATAATGCTTGTGCTAAACAGGACAATCACTGCTAAATTGTGCCATACAGATCTCTAAGCAAGTAATATGTTAGGTTGTTTTAAATGACTGCATATGTTTAATACATGATTACTCACTTAGAGAGGTTGCTACTGTACAATAACATCCCTATTTCAAGTCCACACATTAATACATGAGATGAGGTTTTAAATACGAGATCTGACCATTTTTCAGGCCAAGACATCAACAAATCAAACCAATCAAACAACCAGTGGTGCCCAGTCCCTCTGCTTGCGTCCATACTGTGCATGGAGAAACAAAAGAGAGGTTTAGACGGGGCAAAGAGAGAAAATTCTGCTTGTTGAGTCTGATGTCATGCAGTACTTCCGGGTCTAACCGATCTTAAAGGTGGGGTGCATGATCTCTGAAAGCCAATGTTGACATTTGAAATTACCTAAACAAACACGCCCCTACCCCAACAGAATCTGGACCTTCTTTTGATAGGCCTGCCCCACACATACGCAACCCAGGCAACGATGTCGGTTAGTAGACACGCCTCTTACTGCTGATTGGCTACAAGTGTGTTTTGGTACTCAGCCAGAATCCCTTTTTCAAATTGTTTTTCAAAAATCATGCACCCCGCCTTTATATGCACTTGAAATGAGTTTATACACAGAGTTTATAAAATATTCACTTAAATGTATAATATGAATAAATAGTGCTCATAAACAGCTGTTTATGTAATATCCTCTATCGAAAAAAATGAGTGGAGGCTTGAACCAGGAAACTGTATTTATTACATCATGACTTAACAAGCGGATAGAGAACAGATTTAATAGAGAAAAAAGTTATTTAGTTAATACAAAAATTCTATACCTGCAAATCGGTGAGTTCTTTATGGAACCTTTTAGCAAGATCTGGGCCATTCTGCATGGTAGGAATTTGGTAGGTCTGAAAAACAAATAATATGCAAATGTGTTGAATAATTTTTTTTTTACAAACTCATGGTAAGTTTGAAATAGGCATTAATGCAATAATAGACTCTAAATGCAATAGAGCTGTTCCTGTTCCTGGAAGTCTACTTTCCTGCAGAGTTTAACTCCAACCCTAATCAAACACACCTGAACCTGCTAATCAAGCTTTTCACGGCTACCTAAAAATTAGGAAGCAGGTGTGCGTATGTGACAGTTGGATCTAAAGTAAGTAGATTTCCAGTAACACAGGATTGGTGACCACTGCAATAGAGCATTCAAGTGTGTATTACCTTATCCCTGTAGAGCAGGCTGCCAACTGGACAAACCACACATGCGGTACCAGAGCCGAACACTTCGAGAACCCGTCCGTCATTTAAAGCATTTATCAGCTCCTTCATCACTATTTTGCGCTCTGTCACTTTGAAGTCCCCCTGCAAAAAAATCCACAATCCCAAATGGTAAGGTACAGTTATGGCAACACCTAGAAAAACATTGGTCCTTTGACATAAACCCTGGTGTTAATGTGTGATGTGTGAAACAGCACGGCATTACCATGACTCGCTTTCTCTTACCCATTCTCTTGCAAGATCCAGCAGAGATTGCCGGGTGACTCCTGGAAGAATGATGCCATCTAGTGGGGGGGTGACCAGCTCCTTTTCTATTCATACACAAAGACACATTTCAATTTAAAGGGGCTGTTTTTGAAGTTTTGATTGTGTTTATGGGGTGCGTTGTAACGTGTTAAAAAAAAACAAAAAACATTTTCTTTCACATTTTTACCTTAAAGGGATAGTTCACTTTAAAATAAAAATTCTGTCATCGCTTACTTGTCCTCATGTTGTTCTAAACCTGTATGAATTTCTTTTTTCTGATGAACACAAAAGAAGATATTTTGAGAAATGATGGTAAACACACAGGAGTAAGTGACCATAGACTTCCATAGTAGGAATAAACAAATATGATGGAATTTAAGGGGGACCATCACGTGTGCTTACCATCATTTATCAAAAAAATGTCTTACTCATTTATCACAATACTTCCAAAATATTTTTTTTCTACTATGGAAGTCAATGGTCACTTACTGCTGTGTGTTTACCATCATTTCTCAAAATATCTTCTTTTGTGTTCAGAGAAAAAAAATTCATACAAGTTTAGAACAACATGAGGATGAGTTAATGATGACAGAAAGTGAACTATCCCTTTAAAGGCTGAAGAATGGTAAAAAAAAATTACACGTACGCGAACGCAAGCATACTGTACACGCACCGCAGGATTTTTGTAACCCCGGCGTACATTGTACGCAAGTCCTGCATGCGCCTACAGGAGAATGTAGTATGTAGTCCAGGAGATGCATTGCATTTTGTCGCAATGTGTATGCGTCAAACGTCTGTGTACACGTACGAGTCAAATAAACTATACCTTGCAAGGCTTTACACGTTCGACTGTGCGCATACGTTAGCTAACAGGCTAACAGAGCCAAACAACATTGTCCTTTGTTCACATCCTCGCTACAACATAAAAAAGGGAGCACAACATGGCCTTACCCCTTTGTTGCATGCAGGGTTCTAAATTAACTTTCTTGTCCATCAGCCAAAGTGGCTGGTAACTTTCTAAAGTTACCAGCCAATCAGCATTTCCACTAGCCAAATTTTTTCCGGTGAAAATAAGAGAAATTATGAGTGCCACTGAATGCAACAATTTGTTTTTTCTTTCGCGTGCATGCGACAATCCTGACAAAACGTGACAACATTTTTATGATGAAACATAAGCTTTCTTCATTTCTTTGTCGATAGACATAAATCTTTACTGGGGCACAGGCCTCCCATTTTTTGCTGACTTTTTTTGAAAGCCTGCTGTGTCAAAGAATTGTGCAACACTTCTATGTCATTTACTTAACCCACTATTCTACAGTGCAACAGTTACTGTGAAAGATAAATATGTATTTAAAAATATTTAAGTATAATCTTCATCATACCTAACATTATTAACATGTTTGGAGGCATACATGGCAGAAAATGTTTGGTAATAATGACAGCAGAGAAATATTTTCTACAATGATGACAATGATTAATAACTTATTTTCACAAGAATATTTTAATAAACCAGTCATTTTATGTCTGCTATACTAAATAATCTCGGTCACAGTTACTGCTAACTGTTATGTAAGTTAGTGTCCGACTCCTAGAGTTAAATATTTGTAAACTAAATATTAATTTCATATCTCAAAATACAGAACAGTATAACACATACATCTGTTGATTTTCTCAGCAACAATGCAATTCTATAGACTTGACAAGAGGGTTTCCTGAGATTTTTCCTCTAATGTTTGAGACCTGACAGGGTGAGGATGTAGTTTGTCTTAAAGGCGGAGTCCATGATTTTTGAAAGCCAATGTTGATATTTGAAATCACCTAAACAAACACGCCCCTACCCCAATAGAATCTGGACCTTCTGTTGATAGACCCGCCCCACACATACGCAACCCGGCATTTGATTTGATTTGATTGGCTATAAGTGTGTTTTGGTAGTCGGCCCGTCTCCTTTTCCAAACCGTTTTTCAAACATCGTGGACTCCGCCTTTAACTCCCTTAATCTCATCATCTTTCCTTTCTGCTTCCCTTTCCCTGCTTTGCACAAAACATTTCTGATGTCCATCTACAGAAGCCAATAATGATCGAGTCAAATAATTACTCATTCGCGTGGCGTCACCTTTTGGATGCAGTTGCGCGCGCGGAGGAACGCAAAAACGCGCGTGGACATGGATACATGCGTGCACGCGTCAGTGTGACTGCTTCGTCGCTTTACAAGCGTAAATTGGGTAACTTCATTGCATATAGATTTGTTTTTGCCGCTATTATCTTTGTTAAGGAATACACTAGTTCACTGCTAAAATTTAAACTTGAGATTTACACCTGGGCACGAAAGATTTACACTGGAGCACATGTCCTTTTGTTTTCTGGTGGACGCGCTCCACTCGTTTCCATGGTTTCTCGCGCTGGTTTCGCTGCAAACTGCGCGCAGCCAATTGGCGTATAAACATCATCACGTAGCATTACGGCACAGTGTTCATGGGAAATGTAGGAAGGGATAAATGTCAGAGAATGAAGCTTTATGTATCTTGCATGCAATGCCTCATGCATCACCGGCCAAACTGGCTAGTAAGTTTTTATAAACACCCGCCAAAATGAATTTTAACCTGCATTTGGCGTGTGTTAATTTAGAACCCTGGTTGCATGTTCCCGGGGGCAGGGTTTTTGTACATTTTGGCATTTGTGATGTCACTAACCCAGGAAAAAGCTCACTTGTAGTCTATCCAGCCGTTCGTTTGTAGTTTATGAGAAGCAATTTTTGTTAAAGAAATTATTTCCTTTGTATTGAACTTTGAGTGCTGTAACTTTGCAGATGTTGATTATGCTCAAACAGCAACACTACACACTAACTAAAAGTTAAAAACTGAAATCATAATCAAGGACCCCTTTAAAGGCGGAGTGCATAATGTTTGAAAAACATTTTGGAAATGGGAGTCGGGTCGACTACCACACTTGTAGCCAATCAGCAGTAAGGGGCGTGTTTACTAACCAACATCCTTGCCGGGGTTGCGTATGTGTGGGGCGGGTCTATCAAAAGAAGTAGGGGCGTGTTTGTTTAGGTGATTTCAAATGTCAACACTTGGCTTTGGCTTTCAGACATTGTGCACCCCGCCTTTAAAGAGCAACATTCATATCGAATGTTTGTAAATAACAATGCAAATGTTTGTTAAACAAGAAGGAATGACTAATATAGCAGTCATTATTTAGCAAACTTTAATTCACACACTCCTCACCTCCTTTCTCTGTGGTCCAATAGATGAAGAGATTCATAGTTCCGACCTCAGTGATCTCCTCATTGTCTCCATAAAGCCAGAGGACCTGCTGACAGCCCTTCTTTGCTGCCTCGCTCTGAACAGCAATTGTCGGCCCATAGTTACTGAGAAACGCAGTACAATGATACATTCAAGAAACAGTGCAAAACAATTGCAATATTTTATACAAACACACCACAAGGGGGCAGCATTACAAGCTTTGACTAACACATTCTGATACGGCCACAAACAGAGTTGCAAATAAAAATAAAACAGCACCACATGAGGGTAAAGGGAAAGACTGCTGAGAATTCTGCAACAAATCTACACAAATCCAAAATGCATACCTTGTTGAAGCCTATTCAAGCTACCGACCTACTAGAAAATCTGACGTCTTTTAACACAACTAAGAATGGGAAAAGAAGGTGTTAAAGGGATAGATGGAATACTACTTGGGATACTGTAAAAAAATTATTTGTGAACTGTGTTGTGGCCATCATTTTTCAAAATAACAACAACTGCGTTCAACAGAAGAATGAAACACTTACAGTGTTAGATCAACATGAGGGTGAATAGATGAACTATCCCTGAAATATCCCTACAATAAGAGTTTTGTAAACACTGACCCTCCCATTTTGTATTCCCCAACACCTCCTCTACAGGCCCGAACATAACGTGGATCTGCCAGCAGAGACACAGGACTAAACCCTCCAGTCGCAAAATAAGGTCCAACAGGCCCGATAATGACAAAGAGCAAAGCATGACCTGCTCGTGCCACACCTAAAGAAGGCTGAGATGACAAAACAACAATGCATGATCTTTTTCACCCCAAAAATTTTATTGTTGTATTGATGATGTCATTGGTGAAAGGATTTAGATGTTTTACCTCGATTCCAATGAATGTTGGCCTAATGTAAAGACTGGCGTCTGTGGAATACGGTACCCATTCTTGATCGATCTCGACCAGCTTCTTAATACACTCCTGCAGTTCGACTTTATCAAATGTCTAATACAGACAGAGACAATATACTGACGGAGATGGCTTCGACGAACTTCATTGAAACATGATAATCTCACGGGGTAACAGCCAATAAAATTAAGTAGGTTTGTAAATGCTCAAGACTTACGGGCAGGCAGCATCTTACAGCACTGCGGTACATGCGCTCCATATTTAACATGGGCCTGAAGAGTCGGATGTGGTTATCTACACCTCTAAATGCCTTCATGCCCTCGAAAAGCTGAGAGTAATAGAAGCACAGACAGGATCAGACCAAATAACTACCATGACACATCAGACAAACAAACAATATTACCAAGTACTACAATAGATGATATACATAAACTACAATAACTAGCAATAACTTTAATAAAATGGTCATGAAAACTTTATGAAACAACTGTGCAGCTCTGCTTTATTGCTGTGTTTTTATGCATTGATAAAGAAAGCCTAATATTATTTAAAAATAGCTGGTCTTCCTTGAACTGTAATAAATGCAGAATAAAGATGTTGTACACTAATGTGGATCACTCATTCCCTCACCTCTATAGAGTAATGCAGGGCTGAAGATGCAGGGTGAAGGGACAGATTCTGGAAGGGCTTGATCGCAGGCTTTTCCCATCCTCCATCTGCCGACCAATTGATGGTCAGCATGTGGTCTGAAAACTGCTTGCCAAACACCAGCGTGGAGGGGTCTGGCTTTGGCTTGGGTACGGGGTTCCTCTCTATGGTAAGATCCGCAAACTGGCCAAAATAAATGGGGAGGGAGAAAGAGAATGGAAAGAGAGAGGGGCAGGGAGTAAAGCAGGTATGTGGAGAGGTTCATATTCATTATCACTGATTGCACATGCACTTAATAAACAAACCTGGATTCACCATGCAAGCTAGTACGTAAAAAACTGAATTAAACAATTAAATTGCGATGAGAAGGTGGAAGGGGGTTGTTGGAAGAAAGAAAGCGAGTAAAAGAGCAGAGGCAAAAAAGAAAGGCAAGTCAGATCTCTCAGGATGACACCATGGCCAGTTCAACACTTCAGAGAATGAACTTCTGGGAATCCACCAACACTCTATTATTGACCCACAAAACAAGACCTTACCAGGTGATACAGATTACATTTGCATGTGATCAGGGCCACACACAGTCAAAAAACCTAATGGCTGGTTTGGGTTAATATGAGGAACAGGAATGGTGCATGAATCTGACTCTACAGGTTTTTTAAATACCTTAAAGGAAGAACTGGCAAACCGAAGCGATCCAAATGATAGGGGGAATGACTGAAGAAGGCGTCCATTGAGTGCCTTAAAAAACACAAACTTGAGTTGTTGAAAGATTTGAAACACATAAAAACAAAATGTTTAATGTTGTCTCATTTGTAAATCGATTTAGATAAAAAGCGTCTGTTAAATGAAAATATGTAAAATGTAAAAGAACAGAAAAAGTGAATTCAACCGTTTTATTGCACATTTGCACCTAATCGCAGAGTATGTGTTGTTTAGCCCTCATGTGATGAGAGTCATGCATGCATATCATCTGTATATACCTGCACTTTGTTTGGCATGTGCACAAGGAGACAGCTGGGTCATACACTGTGCCTTTAATAGCTATAAATGGCTGAACAGCAAAACAAAAACTCTGGAAAATGCGGATTATACATTTTTTAATGGATTCCAAATATTATTATAAATCATAAGCTGTTTATTATGAAAACCAGTTTCTGGTAGTCTGCAGCAGAAACCGCGCACGCGCAGCAGTCTGACCTTCTTGTATATAAATGTCTTTTGCTGTTTTAATAGGTTACTGTTTACACATTGAATAGGTGATGTCCCATGAACACAAGAACTCTCTGCTATATCTGGTGGGTCGCCTCGACGACCATGCAAGACGGATTATGTTATAAATACGTGGCACGTGAAGCGTCTTCCAAGCGCTAGAGTCCATACTTGTAGTTTAACTTACAGGTCATTATAATAATAATCCGCAGGTCTTCAAAGTGAGAATCAACGAATGACGCGGTTACACAGCACATGGGTGTATAAAGCAAACATTTAAAACGTGCATGTGCACGATTAAAGCGGGACGGTACTCGTTTAGTGTTTAATAAGTATCTCGCTTGTTGCAAATACGCAACCTTGTTTATCTTCGATTTGATAGTCACACTCTCGAGCGATTAAATATTAACAGATGGGTCTGAAAATACAAGACAGATACGTGATAGATAAACTGCTCTTTGAACTCACCGTCCTAAGGGCTGCCATTGCTGCGAATGAATGGTAAACTAGTCCGAGTGGGAGCAACTGCGTGATCTCTACGTTCCGGATTGGACGCCTTGTGTTATGGCGGTAATGTTGTCGGCGTTTTGAATCGGTAAAGATCCGGACATTTTCGTTGTTTTGGTCTCATTGAAATAATTTTCCACAGTGATTTATTCTGTATCCGTGTGAAATATTAAATATGATTGTTTGTATTATTGTGTATGGGCTATAGCCGTAAAGATTAAAGACAGCGGACAACATTTCAAATGAGGAGTTATTGATTATTTGCATATTTCTGACAACTGAATGCACATGATAGTGTTTTTGTGTTTTAGGAAAAACGTATGACGCAATCACAACTGTAGGAAATGTTTGTCCCTCAGTGGGTTAATAATAAAACCAGTGGATGGGCGTGACAGATATCTTGCATCTGATTGGATAAAGAGGCGCCGTGAAGTCAGAGCCATAGAGATATATGGCTCTGCGTGAAGTCAAGGCACTGAAGGCAGGCAGACGGTGTTAATCGAGGTCAATGCTGAAAACAGTATGTCATTCATTGGATGATAAATGAGG
The DNA here is from genome assembly GCF_030506205.2 of Paramisgurnus dabryanus. Lineage (NCBI taxonomy): Eukaryota > Metazoa > Chordata > Actinopteri > Cypriniformes > Cobitidae > Paramisgurnus > Paramisgurnus dabryanus. The sequence continues at coordinate 26,253,708 of NC_133339.1, forward strand.
CGTTGGTGTAAACCGGTTAAATGATTGGTTTGTTGAAATTTGGAGGACTATTTTATGTAAACTTTTAACTGATGTGATGAAAATAAAATATACTGTAATCTGAGTGTTATTGTTCTTTACTGTAAACAAAGGCTACAGGTCCTGTAATTTGTCCTAACCATTTGTTTTAATTAAAGTGTTTCAAGTAATTAAGGACAACATCTTTTAGTCTCCACAAGTGCTTTAATATTGCTGTCAATTTCCTGTCACATGACAACATTAAATTAGTTACTTTTCCCTTTAATTACAGCTAACATTATATCAGTAATATACAAAACATTTCTTAAAAATGCCTTTTATTAAGTACAATTTTGCATATCTGCAAAATACATTTATAAAAAGCTGGCAAATCACAACCATTTAAGAGTAAGAAAAATACAAAATATCAAATCATCTAAAGCTTGCTGGTATAGTAATGTAAAAGTCACAGTCATGGACATTAAATCACAGTTTAGATTGATCAAGTCCCTTTGATAAACATGTAACATTTATGTATTTTTAATTCTTTGAAAACAAAATTTTGAACACAACGTACATAAATAAGTTTACATTTCAAACTAATTCTGTTAGAGATCCCTCGTAAGAAAATATCTTTCACTTTCTACAGAATATTGTAGTCAGTTGTAAATGTAACAATTATGTGCACCATTCAACATACCTTAAATGTCAGCATAAAAGTGCTACATGGAAAGTAGTAAACATTTTTTCACATGAATGCTGGGAATTGTAGCAAATGTGCAATAATGAATGCCATGATATGTCACAGGTATAAATCAATAAGAATCTAATGGTATAAAACTATGTACTTTTGACTGAATCTTAACCAGAGTTATTAACCAGAGAATCAACTTATTAACAGTGTTTGGCACTGCAAACGCTAAACACTATAGTATACTAATCAAACTAATTACTCATATTCACTATGATTTTAAAAGAGTGCAATGTTTAAGAAAGTATAGTCTTATGAATTAATTGCTAAAAAAGCAGCACTGTAGGGCAGACACTTAGTGGAATGAAACTGTTATTTCATGAGTCGTCTTCAATTATGAAACCTGGCTTTTGAAACCGTAGTTAAGTTCAGCCCCTCCACTCAGAAGCAAGTCTATTCCAGTACAGAAAGTGGCATCAGCTGCCAGGAAGAGGGCAGCCAGTCCACTCTCAGCCTCCGTCCCCATTCGACCAATCAGCTGTAAAGCAGAAGCGAGAAACCTTTAATATAGACCAGGGGTTCTCAAAGTCCGGACTCCGGTCCGGATCCGGACCCGATGGGAACTTGATCCGGACCCGCGTACACTTCATAGTACAAGTGCATTAATTTCTATGTGATTGATTAAATGTGTGGATTTGCTACTTTACAAATGCATATAAAACTTGTAAACCATTCGTTTAGTTTTCTTTTATTTTTAGATTTAAGAATATTCCTGGTCCGAAAATAAAACGAGTTATTAAAAAAATTCCTGTGTCACGCTGTAGCCATCACACACAGATATTATGCACAGCTACTTCATGTACTACGGCTTTTGGTCATTAAGTCCTTATCAATCTGAAATCATGTTGGTTTGAGTCGTTTAAAACATGCATTTGAAAAAGCAACACTCGTCAAACATAATATTTATACATATTCTTTATTATCATGAAAATACCTGAAAAGGTTTGAAGAACAGCAATATAAATATAACCTTAAAACATTTCCTGGAGCTGCGTGTGTCTAGTTCTTCGTCTGCAGCGCATATTAAGTTTCTGCCCGAGAGCGCCCCCTGGCTTTTGGATGTAGTGGTATTTCACCGTAATTCATTGAGAAGCATAGCAAGCATCATCAGCCAATTTATAGGTGCACCCCTAATTTTGGTCAGTGTCTCTGCCTACCAACCACACTTTTTTTGCCATGGTTTATGCATCTGATGGAAAACAAACAGTGCCATTTCTCTCATTAGGTTGCTCTGTATCTTGCACCTGGTTACTTTTGGCATATTTCTTGTGTTTATGTTTAAAAAATGTTTTGACTTTAAATGCAAAATACACTTGTTATGTTTTTCCCAAACCATTTGTGTTGCTTTTTTGTATAAACAAATGATTTACATAAAGTTATTACTGTGCTTGACAATTTTTGTAATAACCATTTTTTCTGGACCTATGAAAATGATGAGAATTCAGATTTGGACCTTTGAATGTAAACTTTGAGAACCCCTGATATAGACCATCAAACGAACCATAATCCTTCAGCAGCTGAACAACCACTCATCTGCTTCTCTTGTTCTTTTATTCATATGATCGCTTACCTGTGCATTTTCTCCCTCTTTAATAGTAGCAGAAGAATCTTCAGTTTGGCTAGCAAGCTCCTCCCACATAGGTGTCATAATATTACCTGGAGAGATGCTATTAATAAGAATTAAAGTGGATGATGTTTACTAATGTGGATTTCATAGGAATAAACATAAATAGAAAAGCGTAAATAGTCTAGATATGAATTAAAAGTAAAAACTGATTGAGTGACAGGATCATTTATCTGACTCACCAATTGACTCGCACTTGATACCGACTCTCGTCAACAGCCATTGCTTTAGTCATGGCAAGGATCGCCCCCTTGTGGATTTAGACAGTGCTACAGTTAATCCAAATGTATAACATAACCCGTTTTAATTATTATGTATGTACCACAAGCACTTACCTTGGTAGCAACATAAGGAGCAGCACCTTTCTGACCTATCGAGGCGACAAGGCTGGACATATTGATAATGTTACCTTGCGTTTTGCGCAAGTAGGGTAGGGCATACTGTTAAGTGCAAGCATAAAAAGGGAAATGACATTTGTGTAGTCATTTTACACTTAGTATAATAACACAAAGGTTTAAAGAAGAGAAAGATAAATGTGAAGGAAGATAAATCAGAAAAAATAACACAAAGGTTTGGTCTTGGTCTTCACATTTTAGAGGACCTTACCTTAGAAGCAAGGAAGTAACTTATGAGGTTCAAATTAAGCAGGTCTTTGAACTCTTCTGCAGTAGTGTCATCTGTGGCCTTATGAGGGGGGTCTAATGTATCATCAGAATGTACAGGTATAATTAATTTTAAAATAAAAATATAATTAAAAAAATCTGAATAAGTCATATATATATATATATATATATATATATATATATATATATATATATATATATATATATATATATATATATATATATATATATATATATATATATATATATATAACGTAAATAAAAGGTCTACTTACGCCACCCAACGTTGTTAACCAAACAGTCTATTTGTCCAAACCGGCCCACCGTTACATTTATTAATCGCTTAAGGGTGAAAACAAACAAAGAAAAAAAAAAAAAAAAAAAGATTTAGCCAAGTGGCACTTCCAAATAGCGGCAAATGAAAGCAATTGCGTACCTTAATGTCATCCTCTTTAGACATGTCACAAGACACAAACACGCACGAGCCCGGTCCTTCCTTGTTCAGCTCACACTCCAGAGACTGACCATCTGTAACTTAACATTGTTTAAAGTGAACTGCATTTCATAAACGTAAAATGTAATAAAAATTATATTAGCAAGTATAGTTAGAAAAGGTTTATTATTTTGCCATACCCCCTAGTGCGCAGAACACAACTTTTGCTCCATTCTGGACTGCAAAGCAAACATGGCATGTGTATTATTATTTGCACACTTTCTACTTTTGTTATTTGTAACAAAACCAATGCTTTACCGAACACTTTAACGACGCCTCTTCCGATGCCTTTAGATCCTCCAGTAACGATGACAACTTTGTTTAGATAGCGTTGAGCACAAGCCATGTCAATTCTGCACTTTAGGTCTGCTTATGCAGAAAATCCAAATAATGTCTGAAATAACAACGGGTCGGCTGAATAAGCGGTTTCGTTTCTACTATGCTAGAGAAGTTGCACCCGAATGACATGCTCGACGTCAAACTGCGAGGTGAAGACCGATCAGCGTATAATATCAAAGCACCGCGAGAGAGATTCTTAACCTGTGCTATCGATTCGCTCTCGCGGTATTTCGATGTCATACGCCAAACAGCCTTCGCAGCGTCACATGAACTCAAACACGCCTAAAATCACGAGGCCATCAACACATATAAAATCACGTGGATATGTTTTGACGAGTTTTGGATTCAACACGTAAACTTCTTATATTATTTAAAGTGCATTTAAAATTATTATTATTTTTAAGTTTAATATTTTAAATCAATAAAAAATATTTTAATAAATGTATAAATTAAAATAAGTGATAGATTAGATTCAGGAATTATGGGAGAAAATACAACATATTAGGCTGTCTGTTGTGATCTTTTAGACAAACACACATCTGTTTATTCTAACAATAATAACATATTACTATTTGCTCAATTTCATCATATTATTACCACATTTGTTACCCTTATTTGTTATTCTAAACAAGCATTATTTATATTACTTTATTTATTTACAGTATAACTATAAACATTGTCATTCTTGATTAGAATTTGAATAGATTTTAAAAGGCATAAGAAACTGGCATGTTAAGGGGGTGCTGGTGTAGAGATTTTTGGGGCAATGAGTTGGTGAGGGGACGAGGGGGTCTGGATTGAATTTCAACATGACAGCATTCCCCAGAGCCACAGCAGGAGTAAGGGGAGAGAGTGAAGACAGTGACCTACAAACAGTCTCCTAACTTCACTTCACAGAAGGCAGGACAGAGCTTATGGTTCAATGTGAACAGGAGAAAATACCCCCGTTGGACACATACCCTTCTCATAGGGTAGTCAGACTGGCAGAAGGGGGGAGAGAAGATACGGACCTCATGGTATTGTAGAGGTAAGAAACATAGACAGCCCTATGGTACTTACTACTGGTAAAAGATATAAGGTGGCAAATAAAGTGTCTTCTTAGAAACCAAGACAAACACCTTTGTAACATTTCATATTGAGCATTTATGGGAAATTTTACTAACAATAAACTCAACAAAGCTAAACCTTTTGACACAATATTTGAATTCTGTTTTAGTGTTTGATGAAAACATGTTTTATACTTAGAACCCTTTTAACTGACATTGTAAGGATTACAGTGACAGTAGTGAAAAGTCATAAGTTGTGTTTGACTGTGACTGTGTCTCTACCTAATGTAACAGAGAGAATATAGAAGAAACTAAGTTGTCCCAAGTACAGATCAGAAAACCAGAGAAAGAAAAAAGATGGACAACCTTGGGAACAGTGGTGAAGGATCAGACGAAGAAAAAGGGGCGAAAACTCAAGCAGATGAAGACATCAGTGAGAGTGACAAAAAGCTCAAGGAAGAGCGCAACATGGCAGAGAAAGGTGACAAAGAGAAGGGTGACAAAAAGAGAGAACTTCGAAGATCTGGTTCGTTGTGGAGAGGAGGTTGGGCGCTTTCTGAACGCTTGGCCATCAACGTGTCAGGTATGCGCTATGAGACGCAGATTCGGACCCTGTCCCAGTTTCCCGACTCTCTGCTTGGAGACCCAGAGCGTCGCCTGCAGTATTTTGACCCTCTACGCAATGAGATCTTCCTGGACCGTAACCGAATCTGCTTTGATGCCATCCTCTACTTCTATCAGTCTGGTGGGCGCTTACGCCGGCCTGCCAACGTTCCCCTGGACATTTTCATGGAAGAACTGCGTTTTTATGAGCTGGGAGAGGACATCATGACTCGGTTTAAGGAGGACGAGGGTTTCCCTAAAGAGGTTCCTCAGCCGTTGCCGGATAACGAGATCCAGCGCAAGCTGTGGATGCTCTTTGAACACCCAGAATCTTCTGGTGGTGCCCGCATCATTGCCATCATCAGTGTGATGGTGATCGTTGTCTCCATCCTCATCTTCTGTTTGGAGACACTGCCTGACTTCAGATCAGAGAAGGAGCTGAGAGAGGTGAGAGAGGTTATTTTGTTATTAAATGCTACTTTCCCATTCATAAAAGATTCAGTGTGGTCTGACATGTTATAGTCCAGTGTACTGTCAACCATTTTTTACACTCTAACCAAGGTTCATACAAAGACTTTATTAAATATAAATAATATAATCTGATATGTTTATAAACATTTTACCACCTTAAACAGGTTCAATATACAGTAGTTGGCTATACCCTTTTATTACACAGCTGGTTGGAATGCTTGATTCTGATTGGCCAGTAGTGACATTTGCAGGTTTGTTATTTCCAGATAACAACTGCTTAAAACTAATATCACACGGTAACCCAGATGCTGCTAATTATTTTAACAGGTACAAAAATACAATATGAAGTTTTCTTTTAATAAGATTATATTTACAAAAGACTAAACCAAATAGGGTGTTTTGTGACATTTAAACTCTTTTCTTATCTTAAAAACCAAAAAAAGTGTTTTCCTCGTGGAAGGTCTGCATTCGTTAAAAATTAGCAAATAAAATATTTCAAATCAATATTTAATGTTCCTTACCTACTCACGAGGTAAATAGTCGTGTATGAAGCAGGATAATGTACATGCGGTCAGTTGTTATTGTGAAATAAGCCCCTTCGATGTGATACAAGACCCACTGCTTCGTGTCGGGTACTGATCACACTGCCTATACATTATACATTACTTAGTGTAGCCAACTTCTGCTTCAAATGTATATTGTAGTTTAACTACTTTAAATAGTAATTACTAGCCAAGCCTCCTCAATTTAGACATTATGCAATTACAAACGTTTTAAATCTCAGCAGAGTAAATTGCTTAAGACATAACCAACAACCCTACAGTAAACCCCTGATCTTTACACACTTACAATTAAAAGTAGGCTAGGTCTCTAAATAAAAATGCATTGTGGGAAAAACATCTCAAACTAGTATATGTGTATGTATTTTAGATTTACAGAGTAGGCTAAGCTTGTCTATAGGAGATCACAGGAAAAGAGTTAAAAAGGACGTAAGGGAGTAGGAGCGAGTGTTAAGCGGGGAGGGTTATCACTGAGATTATTTTAGACGTGTCATTAAATCTGATACATGGATTGAGAACAGAGACTCCAGTGGGCTTGGGGGGCAGCAGAAAAACAGACAGTGCAGAAAGATGCACCTGACTAACACGGATAGAAAAAAAGAAAAGGAGATGTGAAATGACAAGTTGACATGTGACAGTATGAAGCAGTGTTTGCATCTGATCCATTGAGGGTGAAAGAGAGACTCTGGGTGAAAGTCAATGAACAGTATCAAATTTGTTTCCCATAAGCCATCCAAATACATAGGACAACCAACGTACTGCCAAAAGAGATCAGTATACTGCAGGGATAATGACAGATAAGTAAAGTAAGTAAACTAACGCGAGTAAAACGAGAGAGCAAGAGAGAGTGAAAGCGAGAGAGAGCGAGAGCGAGAGAGAGAGAGAGAGAGAGAGAGAGAGAGAGAGAGAGAGAGAGAGAGAGAGAGAGAGAGAGAGAGAGAGAGAGAGAGAGAGAGAGAGAGAGATGGGGCTCATTCTCAAGTTTCACCTTAGAGATCTCAGGTGATATTTTTAGAGTAAGGACAACCCTTCAGGGAACATTAACACAGAAACGGGGGCTTGTATTAATAAACAGACCGACTCAAAGGCCGAAATCGCCATGGAAACGCATACTTCTGTAAGATTTTGTACTTTTGATGACTTAAGCAAAGTCAAAATAAGGATGTGCTATTATGATAGGGAACCACATAACAGCCAACAAGATCACATACACTCTAAACACAAACGGTGCTAAATAGCACTAAAAGTGGTTCTTGGCTCGTAATCATAGGAACCATTTTAAGTGCTATATAGCACCGATAAAGTACCTGTGTAGCACCAGTGTAGAACCATATTATGCTATGTAGAACCATATGTGGTGCTATAGCACTAAAAATGGTTCCTCTATGATTATGAACCAAGAACCACTTTTAGTGCTGTTTAGCACTGTTTGTTTTTAAAAAGTGTACATATCAAAAATGTTACTTTTCTCAACATTGTTTTCAATGCAAACACACATGCTCGATTTAGTATTACACAGGTAGTACTATCTCCATGAAAAGTGCATTTAAGGTGCACATTGGATCAGTGTATGTATATCCTGGAACCCTACCCGTGGCCATGGGTTTACTTGCAAGCACCAGCTGAGAAGCATTTGATTGATTAAAATGTGCTACAGCGTCTAATTGGTTGCTTTAGCCTGTGTTGTTCAGAGAAGTCATTTCTTATGTAGTGACAAAGGGCACTAATGTCCCTTGAGTCAAAGGTTGTGCTCTATGACCCTGACAGCAATGAAGTGGGTGTGAAATGAGCGACCAAGTTGTTTCAGTCAAGTAGGAAAGCATGTTTGGCTTCAACAGTGTCATCAGTCAACTTTAACTAATTTGGATGTGTACGCACACACACCCACGCACACACGCACGCACACACACACACACGTTGGCATATGTGGTTTACGGGGCCATTTCCATAGACGCAATGCATTTTATAGGCCTGCTGTACAAACTGTTATATTTTATTCCCCTAACCTACCCCAGTCCCTAACCCCAATGTCACAAAAACCTGTTGGCAGTCTTTAATCTATGAAAAAGTACCATTTAGTGTTTCCTGTGTCCCCGTAAACCATGGTTATAGCATAGTAAACATGTAATTATATACTATTCATGTAAACCACACACACACCCAGTGTTGGTAAAGTTCAATTCCTACATGAACTACTTCAAAGTTCAGTTCACAAATTTTAAAATAAACTAGTTCATTTCATAGTTCATATTTCAAAATTTTGAAATAGTTCACAGTTCTAAAAATGAACTAATTTATAGTTCTTTTTTCCCATATTTTTATTATTATTATTTAATGATGGCCATTATTATTACTGACGAGGATTAGGGCCACTGGTGAAAAAAATATTTGAAATCTTACTTTATTCTCAGAATTCTGACTTTATTCTCAGAAGTCTGACTTTATTCTCAGAATTCTGACTTTATTCTCAGAATTCTGACTTTATTCTCAGAATTCTGACTTTTATTAAAGATTAAAGTCAGAATTCTGAGATTAAAGTCAGAATTCTGAGATTAAAGTCAGAATTCAAATTCTGAGTTTAAAGTCAGAATTCCGAGTTTAAAGTCAGAATTCCGAGTTTAAAGTCAGAATTCCGAGTTTAAAGTCAGAATTCCGAGATTAAAGTCAGAATTCCGAGATTAAAGTCAGAATTCCGAGTTTAAAGTCAGAATTCTGAGATTAAAGTCAGAATTCTGAGATTAAAGTCAGAATTCTGAGAATAAAGTCAGAATTCAAAAATAATTTCACCAGTGGCCCTAATCCTCTTCCGTACCATTATAGCCCATATAGAACCACAGACTATTTTATCAGTTTTAACACTGACGCTAAATGCGTCAGATTTCATCTTTATATCCAACTTTAAATCCTTATCCAACCAGGGTTTACATCAGCATTAACTATCTTTTATTTTCTGTATTTGCTTGCACATACCTTGAAAAGCTAGCCAGGTGCCTAAGCGTCGCGTGTAAGACAACTCACAGGCATCGCACACCGCACGTGCAGGTTAAATAGCGTGAGCTTAGTCAGAGTCTATTTCAAGATCCAGAATATGCGTTAGCAGCCTACATTATGTTAATCGTTAACGATTTGGGACAAATATGATGTTATTTAATATCACCATAACTATGTGAGTGGCGCGGATTTCAGCAGAATCCAGAGTCAGTAGGCTTGTTCGACTTCATGCGGCCCCGCAAGAACCGACAGCCGGATGACTTCAAAGAACCGCGAGAATGATTAAAGAAATCATATTTCGTCTCGCTCTCCCATTACTTTGACGTCATCTGGCTGTCGATTCTTGTGGCGCCGCATGAAGTCGAACAAGCCCAGTGTGTCACCTCCATGCTGCTTTTTGTTTTGATGATGCATGCAGCCGTGAAACACTGGTGGCTGGTGTTGCCAGATTTTTGTGTTTTTCCCCTACACATTAAGGCCTGTTTACAGTGTGTTTTAGCCGGGGTTTCGCCTGGAAGAATCTAATCAAATCTGGCACCCTATTGAACGACTAAACTGAGAGAGCGTGCCATTCACAAACACCAGAATAAACGAGTTCACAGTAACGTTCATCAGGCAGTAATACAGTACGTTCAGTTCACGTTGGCCCAAATATGAACGAGTTCATGAACTTTTGTTCAGTGAACTCGTTCAGGCACAACACTGCACACACCCACACACGCCTAAACAACAAATAAAGGACTCAGACTGTTGTTTGACGCAGAAAAAGTATTTTACAAGGCAGTGTCCTAATCTAGATTAGTTTTAATTGCAGTAAGTTATTTGTACTGGACAGCAAGTGCATCAGTAAGGATAAATAATAAAGATAAGATATCAGACCTCTAACTGGGTATCCAAGGAAATACAGTGAACCTTATAAACTGATCAAAGTCGGGTACAAAAATCTGCGGGTATTACATAAATCTTGGAAATAGCATAAACCTGCAAAATGAAAATAATCAATTTGATCAACATTTACATTTTTTAATTTTATTTGTTCTTATCATCTCAAAGAATCTCCACTTAATTTAAAAAATGCTCGTGTTTATTTCACATTGTATTCTTTTCCATGTTTATTTAAGTTTTTGGATAATTACACTGTCCGAAAAAATTGTCCCTAGCTGTCGCTGGGATGGTACCTTTGTACCAAAAGAGTTCATATTAGTACCTTTTTAAAGGATACTGGTACTATTTTTGACCATTTTTTCTGACAGTGTACTTTGAATCTCAGCAATTCCATCCCAAAGTCTCACTCATTTTCCTTTTCTTTCTCTCTTTTCTACATTCTTCCAGCAAGTTGCATACCAGCATCATCCCAGTAATGGAAACATAACCATCCCTGGTTCCTCTCCATTTCACGATCCGTTCTTCCTGGTAGAGACCATGTGCATATGCTGGTTCTCCTTTGAACTAGTGATGCGCTTTAGCTGCTCTCCCAGTAAGATGTACTTCTTCAAGGATGTGATGAACATCATTGACTTCTTTGCTATCATTCCCTACTTTGTCACGCTCGGAACCGAGCTGGCCAAGTCAAAGGGAGCCACGCCAACCATGTCCCTGGCCATCATTAGGGTCATCCGTCTGGTAAGAGTGTTCAGGATCTTCAAGCTATCTCGCCACTCCAAAGGCCTTCAAATCTTGGGCCAGACACTAAAGGCCAGCTTAAGAGAACTGGCACTGCTCATTTTCTTTCTCTTCATCGGTGTCATCATATTCTCCAGCGCTGTCTACTTTGCAGAAGTGGACAACGCAGAAACGACTTTCACCAGCATCCCGGAAGCCTTCTGGTGGGCTGTGGTCACCATGACAACAGTGGGATACGGTGATATGACCCCGATGACGGTGGGTGGAAAGCTGGTGGGTTCTATGTGTGCTATCGCTGGTGTGCTCACCATCTCGCTTCCTGTTCCTGTCATCGTTTCTAACTTCAGCTATTTCTACCACCGTGAGATGGAGTGCGAGGACAACCAGGAGTACACCCATGTCAACACCTCCCTTTGGGAGAAGGAAGGAGGAAAGGACGAAGAAGACGACGACGAGGAAGGGCCAGATGAACACAGGGACTACGTTCCTCTTGAAGGAGACGTGGCGTACAGGGGGATCTGTGCTCCTCTCAATGGGACTCTCCTAACTGGGCTTTGTTCTGGGCAGGCTGGGGAGCAAAAAGATGGGGTCATTTGCCTACGGGAGCCATTGGTCACCCAAGTATGAGAAACTGGAGATCAAAACGGGAAAACGAGAGATGCCTTGTGTCGGGTTCATTGGCTACTGGCTGACTGTGACTCTCTGAATACACACGAAGAAAGGAAGAGTACGATTAAAAAGCTGACAACTCAGAAGGTACATTTGGAAATTCAGATGCAGCAGGCTGAGGAAGACATACAGGAGGGAAGTATAAAAATCACTGACCAGCAATAACACATTTAAAGGATGCACTTAGTATTTTTTTGGAGTCAGCTATGAATTATTGGGGGATAAAGAGTGTGGTATTAGGTATCGTGATCATAGATGACCTGACCATTTTTGAGGATATGAATGAAATGTATAATTTTTATCATGCTTCAATACGAGTTTACTGTATGTGTTTCTTTCTAATGAAGATTTTTTTGGAACATTAAGTTAAATTACTGAATGTATTTATTTGTGGAAACTATTTGTATCTATTCAAAGAGTGCCATTTGTCGTCTTAATGCTAAAATGTGTTCGGAATATTAGCTGGGCATAAGCTAAGTGGTGTTGTGCAATAAGCATTGCACCTTTGCTGTCAAGATCTTACTGTATAGTTCTTGACATACGACTTATTCATAGTAAGAGACTCTGAGCAGTGTCATTTAAATGTCATGCATTTTATCACCCAGTTGCCTCCATAAATGTTCCTGGGATTTGTGTGTCAGGCAGCAGTTTAAAGTCATAAATTAATCTGGAATTGTTTAGTGTTGAGTCTTGTTTACCTGCTGTTGCTCATATTATTGCTGTACTCAGCGACACAGTCATGAATGAGAAACGTGTGTGTATTCAAAATGCTATTTAGGGGAATATTGAATATATGGTGTCTATGTGCAATGTAAATGTGTAAGACTAACAACGTTTGTTTGTTTATTTATATTTATTAAAACTTTTTATCACACAAACATATTGAACATTAAATTCACGTTTTATGCATAAATTATATTAAATAATTATTATACAATGGTAAATAAATAAATATATTTAAATAATAAATAAGGTTTCAAGTACAAAACACTTAGAGCTGGACAATTTGTCAACCTTGATATCAGTTACAATGTAAAACGAATGTCCTCTAGTCTTCATTTCTAAGTGTACAGACTAGGGCTGAAAATGTTCTGAATGTGCGACTGGTGTCCCATTCCAAGTGGGTCGTCAGAGTTCAGGTTTACGTCTTGTATCTGGCTGTCTTCTCTTGCTGGAATCATAAACTGTGTAGTCATAATCGGAAGAAACAGAGACATTTCAGAGCAAGGTTTCTTTCTAGACTGCTTCGTGAAGAGTGACACAGAAAGTCCATTGTGTGGAGATAGGAAACAAGAATAACTATTTTCCAGTAGCAATTCCTTAAAGATGCAGTCTTGTTCAGCAAACTCTCTCTGAAAGAGAAAAATGTAAAAAAAAAATCAGTCCCTAGCTCTTCCAATTATTATAATGTACGAATATAGGGGCCCCCTCCTCCAAGCCCAAAGAATGTGAATCCATCCTTTACCTAAGTAATCCATATTTAAAACTTTACAAATTAAAATAACAAGCTTCCGGTAACACCGCCATCTTAGACAATGTGATCGTCTGAATTAAATATATTTATTAATGATCTTGCATGGTTTGAGGGAAGTAAATCATAGGTTTATTATAATTTCTGGCCGAACTACATGTACTGTGCAAAAGTCTTAGGCCACCATCACCAGCTTTGTTGTTTTAGCAAAGTTTTAATGTCATCCATATTTATTTTCACTCTTTTTATTAAGATACAAACGGAAAACACAAGAAATATGTACACAAACTTAAAAACAAAACCATTTTTAGATCTAAATGTCTTCTTTAGGCATCAGTCAGTATTTAGTGTGACCTCTTTTGGCACAAAACACATCTTGAGCTTTTTTGAGGAGACTGAAGTTCTAAAATCATTCGATTAGAATTAAGAAATAGGATTTAATTTTTATTTACACTGTAAAAAAATTATGTGGAATTACAGTATTACTGGGAATTACTGGCAACTAGCTGCCAGTAACTTAATGTAGATTTTACATTTATGTTATTTACTGGCAACAGTTTGTTCAAAGTTAAATGAATACGAAACATGTTCAGTCTTTATCTTCTACAGTAAGTTACTGGCAACCATCTGCATAATTACCGCTATTTTTTACAGTGTAGGTTTAAGAGATCCTGCAGTTGCCTACTATGCTCAAGTGCAAGGGGAGTTTACACTAAATACTTGACACTTCAGCTTATACTTTTATACTGTTTTTAATACTACATACACATTTCCTGTATTTTCTGGTTGTATTCTAATAAAGAGACTGAGAAATATTTATATATGATCACTATACAATTGTAAAAAACAACAAATCTAATGGTAGCATGGTGGCCTAAGACTTCTGCACAGTACTGTAATATTAAAGATATCTTATATATATTTTTATAAAACACAAAAATAACTTTAGCTGGGTTTTCACAGCTCCACGCGTCAAATACAACATTGATCCATCTGTTAATTGGATAATGCTTTAAAAAAACACAAAATGCTGTAGTTTAATTGTTGCTTCCTTGTAGTGAGAGTGAGAGCAGGGAACAACACATTTTGTCTCAATCAAGTTAGATTAATCATATTTTTATACAATCAACACGCATCTCTGCTACAAATTAACCCTTAAAGTTTGTTTTTGGAACTTATCATTGTTATACAAGTATGCCAAAAATGACAAAACTGCAAATTTGACAACTTGGCCCATAAGTGGGGTTAATTGTAACAAAGGGCTTGTCGTAATACTTGCTAGAAAATTCTATTTAAACACATAATTCAATATGACTATCTATACACTAGAGGAGGATATTGTTTATATCTATCTATAATAAATAGATGTCCACGCATCCATGAACTCTTATCTAACCATCCATACATCAATGCTTATGGATAGATGTTTTTGAAAGGGGCGCATAATTTAGACAAAAAACATAAATGTCAACTATTTTGCCTAATATTGTATTTACAATCGTCTTTTGACAATGAGAAAAAAACAAAATCACAGACTGCTAGGCCCTGTGTAACTATGTAAAATATATCTGTTACAATTAACCCCATGTCATTTCGTGCCCCACTCACCCCTACTGTGGTATTACCAAAATCTTAAAAGACTCAGATTTAAAAGATTTTTTTGCAGGAGCATAGGTATGTTTGTAGCAATAGCCAAAAATAAATTGTATGATTCAAAATTATAAATTTTTCTTTTATGACAAAAATCATTGGGATATTAAGTTAAGATCATATTCTGTTAAGATATTTTGTAATTTCTTCTAGAGTAAAAATATTTTTTTTTAAATATGTGTGGCTCAGGATTTCATTTGGATAACTTTAAATGTAATTTTCTATATTTTCTATTTTTTGCACCGTCATATTCCAGATTTTTGGCTGTATCTCAGCTAAATATTGTCATACAAACCATACATCAATGGAAAGCTTATTCATTCAGTTAAAGACATTTAAAATTAAATCATTAAAAATTGATCCTTTAAGGTTTTGTGGTCCAGGGTCATATACTCTATTAGATGTTACACATTTTTCACTTAAAGTAAGTGTTTATACCTGTCCTCTCAGTTGTCCTTCATTGTTCACACAGAGGAAGAGAGATGAAGCTACACCTCTGATGACCGTCCCACCCGCATTCACTGACCGCATTTCCAGTACACCTGTAGCACAGCACCACACCTCAGTCAATTCTACAGAAGACTATTAATGTATATCACCTTTGGACCCCAGATATTAACCACCACTGCTAAAGCAATTCAATTGCGATTCACATAACACCAAAATATCATAAATTCGCTACTATTTACTCACACTTATATGAACCCATTAACTGATCTGGGGTCGCAAGTTCATCAATAGAGTTCAATGGTAACAACAACGACCATAGTTAGCTAACAATGCTTTTGGGGAAATGCACCTGTTTGATAAGAATTCCCCTGCTAAATGTAAATGTATCATAACAACAGTACTGTAAATGTATTAGCTGTGGGAAAAATGACTTACAGTTAGGGTTTTGTGTTGAAGACCCTCTCACCGAGCCATCATCACTAATTTCAATAAACAGTCCTCGTTTTCGGTTCTCTAAAATAAAAAACACATACAGACACATATATAAAAACATTTACTTACAATAACTCATCATATAATTACACCTAAGATAGGTTTAATGACGTGCATAGATTGAGAAACAACTGAAAGCATGAAGGTAAATAAAGTTGTTACCACGTAGGCTAACAATATATTAAAAATACTGATTCCAGGATGAATGACAGGAGATAGCAGCACAAGTAAAACAACCAAAATTGAAACTCTCATTTTAAGTTAGAAAATCAATCTGTATGATGTCTTTGACTATATCAATGCAAAAAATGACTTTCTTACTTAGTATGTTTGTCTTGTTTTAAGTAGAAATATCTAAAAACTTTTAAATCAAGATGTATCTTCTTCATGAGCAAAAGGACAAAAATAAGTCTAGTAAACAAAAATATACAATTTAAGTGAAAGTGTGCTTAACACAAGCAAAAATATCTGCCAATGGGGTGAGAAAAAAAATGATCGAAATAAGTTTATCTTTTCTCTTAAACATTTAATTCAAGAAAAAGTTTCTCACCCCATTTTTGCTCGTTTTAAGCACACATTTACTTAAATTGTATATTTTTGTCTAAAAACTAGATTTATTTTGTTAGATCTTAATTTAAAATTTTTTAGATATTACTACTAAAAACAAGACAAAAATACTACGTAAGAAAGTCTTTTTTTTGTAGTAACACTGTAATGTTTAGCAGTGTAAACACAGCAATTATCACATTGAAAAAAGTACATAAAAAAATAAAAAATTATTTTAAATATAATTCAGTACCTGTGTAGAGTAGCCGTTCCCTGACCTGACTGCCGAAGGGTATAAGTACACTCTGTGCACGAACATACATACACAAATGAAGATGGGGAAAAACCATAAGAAAACTAAGTAAGGCAGCTAAAAACATGATAGGCTGAGCTGTGCAGGTGGGAATCTGTAAAAATGCAGGGTATAAAAAAACCCTATAATAATTCAATTAAAATCTCTTAAAAGTAGAGCACAATTCAAAAAAGTAAATAAACTAAACTGTAATCTATACGATAAGGGGAGCATGAAGTGATATCTCCAAGACCTATAATTGTCTATGCGAAAGATGTGCTGTAATATCTTATTTATATGGAAGCTATGAGAGAGAATCCATGAGTCATTAACATATAAAAAGGAAAAATGATAACAAAATAGTTTTCAGGAAATGAACAAGGATAAACCGATGGGGAAACTCATAAGTTGGTCCGTGAAGTCACGCACTTCATCCTGGCATCCAGAGGAGAAATACGTATTTTCCACGCATAAAAAGCGTATTAGATTGATAGCTGTTTATTTAATACAAAGTGTTTTAGCTATAGCCCCATCTGAGAGCAAAAAAGATCAGAGGTGGCAGTTTAAACATGAGCCAGATAAGAGACCATAAAATGAGCTCATCGAAGCATCTGTACGCACTCAGTGATGACAGGAGATGGGACGCTGCACTAGCCTCTCCTCAGCTATAGAGGGCGCTGTGACCTCAGGTCATAATCTACAGTATTAACATTTATTTATGAGCAAGTTAAGATGTGCATGATTTGCTAAATAAAACAAGACTGCAACTAAAGATATACAAACACACATATGTTTTAAAAAAGAGACACATAAGTCCTAACCCACATGTGTTGAGCTTGCATGCATGTCAGTAATGTTCTGTAAATAATTGTCGCATCCCTGTAAATTATTAATAAACATTCTCAGTTCAAGTGTTGACAGATGAGTTTAACAAGAGTGATTAAGGGAAATATGACTCAACATGAATATACCATGAACAATGGAAGAATCAAGCGGGTCAAATTTATACCCTGATATCCTCTTTTATATTTTGTTACATTTGTTTGATTAACCTTTGTTTGTGTATTCATTAAATAAAGCTGCCATTTAGCCTCTTTATCAGGCAGCA
Organism: Paramisgurnus dabryanus; assembly: GCF_030506205.2. Classification (NCBI taxonomy): domain Eukaryota; kingdom Metazoa; phylum Chordata; class Actinopteri; order Cypriniformes; family Cobitidae; genus Paramisgurnus; species Paramisgurnus dabryanus. Next base: position 26,271,507 of record NC_133339.1, read on the forward strand.
TCCTAATACAACACCCTTAATCTCCCCCTCATCTCTCTGACGTCCAGGGTCTCCACAACCAACGTCAATGTCCCTAGTAATCATCTCTTTCCTGCCCCACTGTTTTCCTCGGAGGAATGAGAAGGATTGACGTCTTTCTGGCCATCTGCTGCTCTTCCATCCTTTGCTCTCTCTCTCTCGTCTATCCCTTTATTTTCTTTAGCGGATTAAGTGTTTTGATGTCTTTGTCTCATCATTATACAAGAGTAAATTTGGACTCTCTGTGAAGGGGGGCCGCTCCGCGTCTGTTATGCGATTTCTTTTGTCCATTAGTTTAAAAATATCCAAGTCTTAGGACAAAGCATGCAAAGCTAGGATTTAAACGTGCCACGTGGCGAATTAGATGTAGATTCTAGCTGAGAAACATTGAAGCACAAACCACTGGAATCATTTAAGTGTAATGATTTTATTACACAACATACAGCAGCCGCCAGGCGAAGTGCTATTCTGAACTTAGCAGAAGCCATTTCAGAGACTAAAATACAGTTCACAGGAAAACTCAAGCGTACCATAATAAAGTAATAAATACAGTTAGACAAAAGACATACACACCAATCTAAAATTAAGCTTGAGTGCGACACATAATAAATACTACACAATAAAGATAAGCCATAAAATTAAATAACAATAACACAAAAGTAACTCATAAAGACTTTTTAAATCGTGCACAAGTTGCTTTTTGATAGCTTTGTTGAAGTATCAGCCTTGTCTAAAGTGTTATTTATCAGGGTTCCCACACATTAGTTAACTTCAAATTCAAGGAACTTTCAAGGATTTTCCAGGTCTAATACCCTCAAACTCAAGGACTAAATGTGGGGACACATTTCAAGTGAGAGCAAGGTTACATTGTGTTACCTTAAAGATACATTGTTACAGTTCCCTTTCGAGGGAACTTGCGCTGCGTCACTGCAGTGACACTTTAAGGACGCCTCCAGGGGTAAGTGCGTCTGAATGTGTATATCAAATTCAACCAATGGTGAGGCTTAACGACAAAGACAAGGTGGTAACACGCGGGAGCCAGAAACTATATCGCTATTTGAAATATTGCCAAAGACGGCGTTACAGGGATGCGGGAAGTATGGCAAGGGAGACGCAGCGCCTCGTTCCCTTCTCAGGGAACAACAGTTACATACATAACCCAAGACTTTTTAATTTGTCAAACACAACTATGCAAAAAAACATTTTGGTATGAATCAACAGTCGCATACAGAACATATAAGCATTTAAGTGAACAGTTTAGCACGTTCTAGAATTTTAATGACATTATCCTACACTACACAGGGAATAATATGGATTTTTTTTCTTGCATAAAATAGATTGAAGCACTTTCAATGACCTGTATCTATGTATGTATATTTTTAAAAACTTGCCAGGGCCTTGAATTTTTCCCTCAGATTCACAAACTTTTAAGGATTACAAGGACCCTGATTTATAAATTTTCATAGGAGAAAAGAAATACTGAGACAATTAAGCTATACAATGAACAACACAACTAATTTAGTTTGGGAAGAAATGAATGATAAATGTTTAAGTTCATAAAGAATTCTTATTATGGGCTCTTGTTCTGAGAAGTATAATGAACAGTAAAAGTCTCCATTTGGTCCTTGTTTAATTTCACTGCTGTCTAAAAGAAAATTTTTTTTATAAAACAGATCTAGTTGTGATTATTGTCTCCAACAGGAGGGGTTTATAAAAGTCTGGAGCACCATGATTGGCATTAGCTCGGTATACATAAGAATCAACTAATCGCTCAGTTATTGTATAATAGGAGTCGATGACCTGTGAGAAGACAGATGGCATGTACTATGTAAGGCTTGAGTAACTTCTCTTGCCGGTAACATTAAAGTGTACGAGCCCATCTAAACGTCATGCACACTAATCTAAACAATCTAATGGTAAATCTATACATACAATGCTTTTAATGTTTTTGAACCATGTTCACAGCAGAGAACATGAAGGAGGCGAGGAGAAACTTCACAGTTGTCTTAGTCACAGCTGTAAAAGTCCTCATCATCGTCTAAAGAAAAACCTAACAAATCATAATATGACATCTGAGACAACTTTAAACAGTTTACAAAAACCAACTGCCACGAATCGCTTTAACTGCCTCTTGTTATTTCTGTTTACATTGTACTGGATGAGGATATATATATATATATATATATATATATAGAGAGAGAGAGAGAGAGAGAGAGAGAGAGAGAGAGAGAGAGAGAGAGAGAGAGAGAGAGAGAGAGAGAGTCTATTAATTTAAACCAGGAAGTTGGGAATTTGAGTAATTGAGTAAACTTGGGATTTACTGTATAAACCTAAGTGCGGTGAAATCCCATGTTACGACCGGTAGCCTAATAGTCGACGTCACTTAAATATGACAGAGGTCGGACACAATAAAATTAAGACTAACAGAACAAGTGCAATAAATAATCAAAGCCACTCATCCGGTTTATCATCAAACTCCCATAAAAATAATCACGCTACTATGAATGAGCAAACTGGTTACCAGGAAACGGGGAAAACACTTGCTGTTTGTAAAATAAACCGATAAGCTTTTAAGGAAGACAGCTGACATTTACCCTGAATTTATTTCTCAATCACAATTTCCCAAGCAAAATAAAGCACAACACACATAAAGTCCCTGCTAAAAAAAGTCAGCTTTCATCCAGAAAGATGGGAGCTGAAATGGAGTATGCAAACATGGTACAGATCTGTGTGTCTTCAGGGAAGATCACATGGTGGAATGGCGTGACGTCTGTCGTACGCCGTGTCGTCGCTTTCCTCTCCGTCGCTTCCTTCATCCACCATTCTTTCTTTCTCTTCGTCGTCCTCCGTCTCGCTGCCTTTATCACGTTCTCGTTCTCGCAGTCTCTCCCTTTCCCTGTCACTCTCCCGGTCTCGCTCTCGCTTTCGGAAACCTCGAGGGAGTGTGGGAATCTGCAGGATGTGAGAGAGTTTTATCTATTTGTAAAACACATGTCCCTTTGCATCCATACATTGTGTTGGGCTAAAAAAATTGGGCCTAATTTGTGATATATAACAAAAAAAATTATTTCACAATTAGTAGTACTACTATTATTATCATAATTATTATCTATAAACTTGTCATTTCCGTATAAAAAAGATAAAACACTGAAAACTGGAATATGAGCATTAAAGGAACAGTATGTAGGATTGTGGCCAAAACTGGTATTGCAATCACAAAACTTGTGGCTAAAACTGGTATTGCAATCACAAAACTTGTGGCTAAAACTGGTACTGCAATCACACAACTGGTGGCCAATACACAAAATGACAACATAAACATCAGTTGAGGGCTGCAACTCCACTTTTTAAATGACAATATCCTGGCCATACCACTGTTTTAAGTGTTATAAGTATTTGAAATGAAAATGATTTCTAAATGTCTAGTGACATATCAGGGCCATTTTATGATTAGTTGATATAAATTTCTTACATACTGTTCCTTTAAAACAATCCTGAAAGTTAAAATAGTGACCTCTTTACGGTTACTCTTCATTGAGTGATCAAAAGAAATGTATTAGCAAACATTTGCATAATTACATCAATTACAAATTCTCACCTGGTTGTCGTAAGTGGGCAGGGCACAGTATCCAGGCTCCGCCCTCCGTAAAAGCCGCGGAGAGTGCGTTCGAAAAGGCCTCGGGGAGTGAGAGCACACGGAGCGAGGGGAGGGGGAACGAATGGAGTGAGGTGATGGAGAGCGAATGGATCGGGGCGAGTGTGGGATGGAGTGTGACATAGATTGCGAAGGGGTCAGAGATGGGGCGTGATGGTTGAGCTTGGGAGGACGTGGGGAGCGAGGGGGGAGTTCGGGCGGTTTAAGAGGATCTATCAGGTCTATGCCAGTAAAAAGAGGTGGAGGAGGAATGAAATTCTCATCTGATAGAGGGATGTCCTTGTCAAGTATGGCGAGCTCAGCCCGGGATAGGTGGTCAACAATGCCTGCCCCGATAGAGTCACCCACCACGTTAATGGAGGTGCGCATTCGGTCACTGAAGACAGACAAAATACAGCTTAGAGTGCTAATAAAGAAAACAGCTTGAATTACCAGTTATGTTTACGAGGACAGTCAGGTTTGGTGCTTGACTCTTTCCCAGACAAACGGTCATATACATCAAAGGGCTGCACCTGTGGGCCCCTATAATTGTTGCTACCTTTGACCTCATAGCTGTGAACCTGACATACCGGCATACATAACCAGAGCCAATGACAGAGGAAGAAGTAAAAACGTTGTACTGCACTACAAAAAATTTATTTCTTACTAAGTATTTTTCAGATTTTTTAGTACTAAGTTCGAAAAATTCTTAAATCAAAATACATTTAAAGGAAAACACCACAGTTTTTCAATATTTTACTATGTTTATACCTCAACTTAGATGAATGAATACATAGCTATTTTTTTTCAATGCGTGCACTTTTAATCTTTGTACAGCAGGTCATGAATGTGTTAGAATTTAGCCTAGCCCCTTATTCTTATGGCTCAAAAAAAAAAATGTTTTTTTCCACCAAACTTACTCGTGTCACTACTCATGTAACAGTCTTTAAATAGGGAAAACATGGAAGTGTTTGGTGGCTTCTAAATTCATCCCGGTTTGGAGCCATAGGAATGAATGGGGCTAGGCTAAATGCTAACACATTCACAATGTGCTGTACAAAGATTAAGTGCCCACATTAAAAAAAGATAGATGTGTATTAATTCATCTAAGTTGAAGTAAGAACATAGCAAAATATTGAAAAAAGGTGGTGTTTTCCTTTAACTAAGAAGCAAAATGACCTAAGATAATAAATCCTCTATTCTGAACAACGTTATCAAGTTATATGCTATAAAAATGTGCCCATGGGGTAAGAAAAATACACTTAAGTTTTAACTCTTTGAATCCTGAATTCAATTGTATTTTTCTTATCCTTTTGGTAATTTTTAAGCATACATTTGAATTAAATTTGGGAATTTTTAGAAAACAAGACTTAAAGGAATAGCTCACCCAATAATTTAAATTCAGTCATCATGTAATCACCCTCCAGTTGTTTTAAACCTGCATCAATTTCTTTGTTTTGCTGAACACAAATTAATACATTTTGAGAAATGTTTATAACCAAACCGTTTGTGAGCACCATTGACTTCCATAGGATTTTTATCCTATTATTAAAGTCAGTGGTGCTCCTGTTTCCTGCTTGATTATGAATATATTCCTTTGTGTTCAGAAGAGCAAAAAAATGTATACAGGTTTTGAACAACTTCAATTTCGGGTGAACTATCCCTTTAATATCTCGGGTTAATGTTTCTTGATTTAAGAATTGTTAGATATTTGCAGTGTAAAACAAGACAAAAATAAGTAAGCAATCCGTTTGTTTCCTGTGAGCCCTTTGATAAGAAGGCACCAATAAAATGTTCAATAATAAACCCTATTCATTGGGCCTGAGAAATGTGTTCCTGCTTTAAAATGATGTCATTTTACCCGACAGCCTTGTACATATGCCAAAAAGTGTGCAAACTCACAGAAGCCAATCAACAGCGACAAGCAGGCTGATGTCCTGAGTTGGAAGGCCCACAGAGGTCAGGATAAGCAACATGGTGACCAGACCTGCACTAGGAATACTGGCAGCTCCCACACTGGCTAAAGTCGCCGTCATACTAAAAAAAAAAAAACATTGAGAGCATAGGGTATTATATTACCTACGAAAGAGACAGAAGATGACCAAGTCAGCATGAGGTGGACAGTGATAGATAGACAGACATAATCTAAAGAACCACTTGCTGTGAGACTGGGGCCCATATTATACACGTCGCATTTATTGAGCGTTTCATTGTAAGCCAGGTCTATAACAACATGTTTGCACTGTAAAGTACTTGGATACTTTGCACAAGTATATGACTGTAAAACAATGGTCTCCAACATGGTGTCTGCACAGAAGACACAAAGCACTATTTATTTATTACATATTTTTTATATTAGCTCGGCTTCTTTTATGTATGTTAACATTATAAGCAATGAAACAACATGTCAACAATAAAATACAATAAAATAATAAGCAAAACAAAAAAGTTTTGAGTAGACTATATTAAAAAAGTAGCCCTCCAGATTTATTTCATCAATTGTGGTAGCCCTTACTCACAAAGAGGTTGGAGACTATTCCTTTTAAATATTTGTAAAGATTTTACTTTGTAAATTTTAATGTTTTTTATACATTATATTAAGACCAAGTAAATGGCAAACCCCCTGCAGTACCGCTGTAGATCCTCTGGGGGCCGCAGACACCATGTTGCAGACCTCACATCTTGTGGTGCAAATACAGATAAAAAGATTTTTTTTTCAAGTTCAATAAAAGAAAAACAATGACAAAAATATAATGGAAAAAGGAGATTGAGATGGAATAGATTGTAAGATTTAATCTCAGTCTCAGTTGAAAGAGGAACATGTGTGTGATGTAGCTGCAGGTTAGATGTTTTACTCTGTTCATGTCTTATAATTACAAGCACTATTAGAATGTAATAGTAATAGACAGCAATTATAATAACTGTAATAATAACCAGATTGTTATGTCATCACGACCAAAGGAATCATAAAACAAAGCATGTGACTCATACATCAAGACTGCATTCAGGCTGTGTGTGACAACTTCCACATAGATTTCAGCTGTGGTTTGGACAAATTTTTTGTTGGTTTTCTTTGAACATCACCACAGAACAAAATCAAAGCCCCACTCACAGCCCAACTCTTGTTTCCAATTAAAACAGTTTGTAGCAGAGAATTAAGAGACAAATGTTAAAGAAACAAAAATGCTTTGTGAAAGATTACACAGCTACTTACTTCATAGGGGAAGGAACATTAAATAATGATTTGAAATATTTTATTTGCTCAATTTTAACTAATGCAGACCTTTCGCGAGGAAAACACATTTATTTTGGTTTTAAGATAAAACAAGATGTTAGAATGTCACAAACATGCTATTTGGTTGAATTATTTGTAAATATAATGTCAAATATGTTATTAAATGACATATGCAGCAGCATGTGTGTTATTAGTTTTGAGCGGTTGTTATCTGGGAATAACAAACCTACAAATGTTGCGACTGGCCAATCAGAATCAAGCATTCCAACAAGACATGTAATAATATCATTTAAATATATAATTAAATATCTTATCAAAGTACAAACATTACTGAACTTATTGATTTCTCATAGAATATACATACAAAAAATTTGAGAATAACAAACTGATGAGCGATTTTGCTTTTGTAATGAAATGTTTTCTTTATTTCATTGATTGTTGTTGTTATAAGCCGAAGGTTTCAGTTTCAAAACATCTCACCTAACAGTGATAATCTGTCCTCCATCCAGGTAGATGTCATTCATCTGAGCTATGAAAATGGCCGCCACAGCCTCATAGAGCGCAGTGCCATCCATGTTTACCGTAGCTCCAATGGGCAGCACAAAGCGAGTTACGCGCTTATCAATCTTTAGATTCTCCTCCAGACATCGAAACGTCACAGGCAACGTTCCAGCACTGTGAGAAAGAAAGTAAAAGAAATAAAGTACAGAGAGTATACTAGCAAAAAAGTTAGCAAATTAAATTGAACATAATTGTTACAACAACAATTTAAAGGCGGGGTGCGTGATCAAAAAAGAAACACTATGGAAAAGTGGGCCGACAACCAAAACACACTTGTAGCCAATCAGCAGTCTACTAACCGTCATCGTTGCCTGGGTTGCGTATGTGTGGGGTGGGTCTATCAAAAGAAGGTCCAGATTCTATTGGGGTAGGGGCGTGTTTGTTTAGGTGATTTCAAATATCAACATTGGCTTTCAGAGGTCATGCACCCCGCCTTTAATTATTTAATTCCAAATGGGAAAAAATGCCTATGAACATAAGTCCTCAATAACCCACAACAAAAATAATTACAAAAACTGGATATGATTGTTTTGCTTATTCTGTGTCAAACTGACAGTTGGTTTAAGATTTTAAAGAAATTGTTTGGCTCATCAGATGTAATCCAACAAAACCAAACACATGCAGCACAACAGACTAAGCAAAAGAAGCTGCACTAACCAGATAACAAAAGCACATGATTGTGAATCACACAGTGGGTGAATCATAATTAAAGATACATTTTGTCCTTAATATGATTAAAGACGTCAGATTTGAACTTTAATAGCTTTAAACCTTATTTTTTGTCGCCTTGACTACATTTTCCCATTTTTTCAAATGTTACATTCATCAGATTTTCTTTGTTTTGAGTTTGTCCCTTAGCCAGACATTTCTTTGCATGTTAAATGCATAAACGTTTTAAAAATCAGGATTATACTTCCCTCTTTGCCACAAATTTTCTTATTTTTCATATTTATGTGTTTAGTATGACAACAGAAAATTGTTTCCAATGCTGATGTCAGTACCATAACAGCTCTAGACAAAACATTTTTGAAAGCTTCGATGAGAAGTGACAGGGGAGCTCACACAAAATTACCATCACACACACAATGTCAAAAATTCACACAATCACAGACAATACCAAAAAACAACTTTACTAAAAGACTATGATTATACCTTAACATTATAATATTAATTATAAGAAGAATTAATGTTTTAACATAGATGAAACAAAGTTGCCAGAATTTTCACCTAAGAAAAGGGGAAACATTTTCTCGCTCATTTAGATTGATAAATATCCTGTGAATTAATAACAACTTTTTCTGAATATCATCAAAGGTAATTCATTTTTGTAAGAGTGAATCATGTCAAATTTTTATTACATGTCTAAAAACAATATATAAAATCCTCCCTTTGATTTTTTAGTTAAAAGCATCTGGTTATACTTGGATAAGACATCTTAGACCACATACCATCATTTTTCCTACATGACAAAGTGGTCAAGCTATATCAAAAACAGACAGTATTTGTTTCTCACGCCAACACCAAATTTTTTTGACCGAATGTGACCTTTAACCCTTCGGTCTGCGCTGCCAGTGCACGTCTATCAACACATTAACATGAAACTAATGATGCAAAGAACGGCAAAGTTAATTACCTGCTGGCTGTTCCCAGAGCAGTAATCCAAGCCTGAAAGATGCCTGAATAAAATGTGAAGGGGTTTTTCCGAGTAATGGCAAAGAAAATGATTGGCAGAATGACCCCTCCGTGAATGATGAGTCCCACTATGACTGTGACCATGTACATGCCCAACTGCCTTGCCACTACCTCCAGGTCACCGATGGCGGCGATTTTGCCACAGATGAGGGAGGCGATGCCTACAGGAGAGTACCTGAAGACAGATTAGTGAGGGGTTGCTTAGTAGTGCGTCATGGTTGTGTTTAGTTGCTCTGTTTAAAGCTGATGTCATTCAAGAGGGTTTTAATGTGGCTGGGCCCTAATAATCATAATGTAGTCCAGTGTTTCTAACTCTTGTGGTCTGATGTGCCTTCCCAGGAAATCTTATGTACGCCTTCTTCAATACTAAACTGGCAATGTGTTCCTTTAAATAGGAATTTTACTGACAATAACTTACCATTTAAATGTATATTATTAAAACATTAATACTCTACTTTATAATAATGACTTACAGTAGATACTGTGAATGAAAAACTTGATTAGAAACAGAAACGAGCCCAGCATGATTTTTCTTATAATGTAAATGAATGTGAGAATAACAAGACTAGCTGTAATTTATTGTATTTTCTATTTTTTGTTAACAGAAATCACTGCTACAGCTTTATCCATTGGTGGTTTCTGTGATATGCTTTGTTTGTTTTTGAAATGTATTTTGACATGTAGGCTATGTGAGAGTGCCATATGAGAAGATAAATGTTGCTTCTTATGTGGTCTAAATTTAATTAATGTAAAATGCTGTGTATAAATATTTGACTGTGAGTTACAGTGAGGGACAGATGATGTTTATTGTATCGTTTGAACAGTTTACATACTGCGAGAGCAGCGCGCACAACAGTTATTTACAGATGGGCTCGCCTCAGGCTGAGCACTGTTCCTGCTTTGTCATATGCTTTTGTTTTGGAGCATGTACTCATTTATTTTTTGTTTTTACAATAATTGTGTCGGTCTGCTCAAACAGGCATGTCTTATTCTCCGCTGAATTGAAAAACTGTTGCATAGAAATATGTCATTGATGCTGGAAAATGAAATGCTACAGAATTGAAAACTAAAAGTTTATTTTGGATTAATCTGTTAAACATGTTAAACAGCAAAGATTTATTATCCTACACAGTAAAAAGTGAAAGTTGGATCTACTTTCAAGTAAAATTACTTAAATTGGTAACACTTAAAAAAAGTTTTGTCAACTTCTCACTAAATTAAAAATTTAAGTGAAAAAAATCTTTAAACACTTAAAGGGGACAGAGAATGAAAAACCATTTTTACCTTGTCTTTGTTGAATAATGGTAGTCTACCCGCATTCACGAACATACAAAAAGTTCTAGACATGCTTAACATCTCAGTCTCATAGAAATTCCTCTTTTAGAAATGTCAGCCAGAAAACGGCCCAATCTGAAAAACTGATGCTTATGACATCACAGGCATCTAACTGCCCCTCCACTTTAAAATAATTGGCTACATTGTTTGAGTGGCAGCAAAGTCAGCCAATCAGTAATGAGATTGCAAGTTAAGCCAGTAGGGGGAGCCAAATAGGTGCAAACCACTTGTTTAAAATCCCCCACACTAATAGAGCTATCTGAGAGAGGTTTTTAGGAAGCTTCTAAGGCATTACAGACCCAAACAAAAAAATTTTTGTCTACATGTCACATCACAGAACAAGGATAAATACCCCGTTCAATCATTCTATGTCACCTTTAAAACATTTAAGCTTTATCAACATAAATACTTCACTTAAAATTACAACATTTAAAGGTGACATAGAATGATTGAACAGACAACTATGGAAGTAAATGGGGCTCATGAACGGTTTGGTTACAAACATTCCATATCTGACTTCGTGTTTGTAACAACATGAGTGTGTAAATAATAAGAGAATATGAATTTTTTGGTGAACTATCCCTTTAAAAGAATAAAACAGTAGGATATTTGTTTACAAAATTCCAGTGTCCATCTCTGAATAATTTCTCTGACTAAAGTGGAAATTTTATTATTTTTAAAAAATTACAGCAGGTAAAAATCGGACAAATGTTTTGTCTTGTGTGTCAAGAATCAGTGATTTGTTGAGTCAAACTAAATGGTTTGTTATTTTAGGTTACACTACAGTTTTATTATTACACAGTAATACAATTAAAGGGGTTATACTGTAGGTGTTTAGTGTTCATTCCCACTAAATTTTATAGCTGTACACCCTAAAAACAAACTGTGCTTAATAGCATTAAAAGTGGTTCTTGGTTCGTAATCATAGAGGAGCCATTTTTAGTGATATAAAGCAACTATGAAGCACCTATGAAGAAGTATAAATATAGTACCACTACCACATATGGTTCTACATAGCACAATATGGTTCTACACCGGTGCTACACAGGTACTTCATCTGTGCTTCATCTTCATTTAGTGCTTTTTAGCACCGTTTGTTTTTAAAGTGTAGCTCAACTGGTAGAGGATGCTTTTAAGTCATGGGTTCTATTCACATGAAATGCACATACTGATAAAACCAAATTTATAGCATGAATGCACTTAACATTGCTTTAAATAGATGCATGTGCCAAAATGTAAAATGTAACAAAATGTCAAATGTGTTAGCTTCAAGGGTCAAGTGCTTATTTCAGCAAACATGATTAACCGCTGAATGGAGAGAACACACTGAATTTATGTGTGTCCTTACTAACTCACTACTAATAAGTTTTAAAAGGTATTTAAAACAGGGTATCTTGTCAAAAGTTACAGGTATTACAGGTAAGCTGTTTCTTTAAATTTCGATGATGACACGAAAAATATCTGCACCGAACCTTAGCCTATGCCTGACACGACTGTCTCTCTTGTGATTTAAAATTATGATTGGGGTTCACTTTCAAATGATGGAAAATAAATTCCTGAAATAAATGATATAACACATCAGGTGTTTCTGTATCTATACAGGGATGATCAAAGTCAAAGTAAACAAGCAGGCATCTCTGTGTAAAATAATAAAGCATAGTGTCTATAAAATCATTCTTTTCAGTATTTTGCTTGTTATAAATGAACATTTAAGGAATTGCATATGAAGCTTAGTTTTTATCATTTACAGTAACAATAACAAATATGTCATATGCCGTTTTCGGTCATGACTGTGTTGGCGCGCTTAATCGTAAAATTAAATAAAATCGCTGAATTGTAGCCGGGGTTTCCCAGAGGATCACTTTTTTTTTAGGTTTAGTTATCAAAATGTTTTTGTTATATATTTGTGTGATGGTCTGTAGATCTTTGCTTTAAAATGTTATGAGGAATCATTTAACAAATGTTTTACACATTGTTTTTCATTACTTAAAAAAAAGATAAAAATGCATCATCAAATATAGTGTACGGTACTATTTATTCGACTCTTTTATCATTTTTTTATGCTGGAATTGCAACCTTGTTACATTTTTACTTTAAAATAATTGAAAGTAAATACCTAGAAAGTTTTTAAGTATTTCACCTATAGTCTGATTCATGACTTTACATTTCCTTTGGTGTGTAAGTGTGTATTAGTACATGTTAACGATATGCAAAAGGTACAAAATCCAAAGTAACGCGAGTTATCGTTTCCAACATAAATCTCTTTTCTTGAACTACAACAAACACACGGATTGTAGGCTACAGTTTTCTTCCTGAGCCTGTTGACGTGGACACGACGGTCATTGTCATAATTCCTCCCGCTTTGACTCATAGCCTGTAAGTTAACTCCTGTTAGCATTGCATTGTGAGCGAATCTTTCAAACATGGTAAGGAGCTTCAAATTTCCGGCTGACGTCAGAGGTATTCAGGCCAATCACAATGTACAGATTAGCTGGCCAATCAGGGGCACAGCGCTTTTCAAATTGATAAGGTTTGCACAAAATCAAGCTTTTGAAAAAGGATATATGGAGCTACAAAAAAGTACCATAAACATTTTTTAACCATAAACCACACAAACTAATTATATTATACCAAATATACAAAATAACATTGTTTTAGCAATGAAATAGGTCCCCTTTAATGCAAATATACTGTATTAAAATTATGACTTTGCATTATGATAGTGAAAACATTTGTAAAAATTACACAAAGTTTTCAACCTTTATCCTAAATGTCTTTTTTTTCAGGCTCAGGAGAATCACCATGCATGTAACAATAAGAAATTATTATTATTTATAAGGAGACAACACACTTATTGTGACACAGAGAATCAAATATTATTCCTAAAACAGCTTCACTTGTTTAATTAAATTACTGCTTCTCAGCTTGTGGACAGAAAAGCAAGAAAACATTTAAAACAACTGCAAAATAAAACTATAGTTGGGACAGAAAAATAGCCACATTACTTTTAAAAGGGAGAAACAGAACTCCTTGTACCTTTTGTTGTTGGCATTAAGTGCTGTGTGTGTGCAAACATATTATATAACTTTGTGTTGGCTCAACTAGTTGAGAACCACTGAACGTTTATTGAAAAATGTACACTCATTACAAATGCAGAATACTGACCACATGATCATGGACACCATCCTCATGATGATCTCATTGAGAATGTTGAAGAAATCTGACATGAGCTTCCCTCTCTCCCCCATTTTCCCCATGCAGATTCCAAATGTGATGAAGAATCCAATTAAACCTTAGAACAGAGAAAGGTGACAAAATTTGATCCAATTTGCTGAAACAATAAAATCTTTACTGGTGTTTTCTGATGGTACCTTGCATTTGAACAAACATGTTTGGTATTTTTGTGAAAATGCTTGCCCTCTAACCTAAGACATTCATTCCCCACTTCAGCTCCAGTTTCTTCCTATTGACAAGGATTGGTTCTGTTTGGTTCTGGAGTGGAATAGCTACTTTTTTCAGCACCGTTTGAACCTGAAATGACAAGACAATTCTGTAAACACAACGGTAGGGAGCAGAAAATATAAAGAACAGATGGTGTTTGTTTTAAAGGGGACATTTCACAAGACTTTTTTAAGATGTCAAATAAATCTTTGAAGTTCTAGTTTAAAATACCAAATAGATAATTTATTATAGCATGTTAAAATTGCAGGTGTGAGCAAAAATGTGTCATTTTTGGGTGTACTTTTAAATGCAAATGAGCTGATCTCTGCACTAAATTACAGTGCTGTGGTTGGATAGTGAAGATTAAGGGGGCGGTATTATCCCCTTCTGACATCACAAGTTGAAGCCAAATTTCAATGACCTATTTTTTCACATGCTTGCAGAGAATGGTTAACCAAAACTAAGTTACTGGGTTGATCTTTTTCAAATTTCTAGGTTGATAGAAGAACTGGGCACCAAATTTTAAACATGTAAAAAACTAGATTTTTATAATATGTCCCCTTTAACCTTTACCCAAACATCACATTTGTTTAACTAAGTGTCATGGAATAAAATGTAATATGACTTTGACAAAGGTGAGGGACAGCTGTATGATTCATTTGCATTAGATTTCTAATCTGCTGATTTAAACAGATCATGACTTTCATTTACAATTTCCATCCTGCAGGTTGTTCTAATAAAACTGTCTGATCCCTTTCCATAATGCATTCGATAAAAAGTATTTTGGTGTTGTTTTGCTCCATGTAGTGCAAAATTATCAAAGCAAATAAAGAGAAGGACTTCAGTTGGATTCATTGTGGAATGGTGCATGTAGAGCGTTGTAAACACATGTATTGTTACGGATTCATCACACCTCACTTGAGTGCTATTGAATATCTGGAAATGTTCTTGTACAAACCACAGTAAATTTGTTTGGCATCTGCTTTGTGTCTTACTGATCACAATACAGTATGCATTGAGTCAACAGAATACTGTATCTAACAGCTGAGAGACAGTGGCATGAGGGAAAACATGTTACTGTTAATATTAATAGTGTTTCTATATCTAAACCATCTCACATGGAGAATTCAAGAGACTGACATCTTGCATTAGCCTAAATAAAGATAGTAAATTGTTTTAGATTAAAATTGCTAACTGAAAACAAATCATAGTAAATGGACATCACAAAAATTTCACAGTGAGCAGTATGACATCTGAACAATGTGGCTGTAGTTCAAAAACGCATTACTTGAAAAAGTAATGCGTTAGTGGTGCAAAGATTATAGGTTAGACTGCAAGGTAACTTACACGGTACAAACATATAATCATTTTACACATGCATATACATATTAAACACTTCTTAAACTTCTTAAAAATTGTAAAGTAGGTACACATCAAGCCAAAGGATGGCCAGGATGGTGCTTATCGGAGGGTCGCATTCTGATTGGCTGCTTAGCATAGCCAACCAGTGCACAACAAGAAAAATGGATGTGATGAAGCAAGCAAACGGCAAAGTTAAGAGAGCACAGAACCAGTGGCGGCTCGTGACTGCTCTTCCGAGGGGTACATATTCAAAATATGTATTCGGAGTGTCGTGTGTTGCTCGTGTTTTCAAAATATGTGTTTGTTGCGTCATGTGAACCATGTGCATCACGTGTTTTGTCAAAATAAGTGCCTGCTGCACACGCGTCAAAACTGTTAAGCGTTCTGTGCAGTGGCGGCCGGTGACTTCTTTTTCGAGGGCGCATGATGCGAAGTTCGTCACAACATGTATGTAGCCCGTTATGTGTGTGTGTGGTTCGTAATTTCAAAATATGTGATTGACCCGTCGAGTTAACCTATGTGCATCGTGTGTCTTGTCAAAATAAGTGCCTGCTGCAGACGCGTCTAAAGGGTTTATGATAAAAGAGATGCTCACGTTCACAAACTACACGCAAGACACTCCCTTAACAGTAAACTCGGATTACGCATGAGATTATGCGAGTATCTTGCAAACTCGAGGGTTTCTTTTATCATAAACCGTTAAGACGCGTCTGCACCACGCACTTATTTTGACAAGATACGTAATGCACACAGGATCTCTCGATGCGCAGAACACATATTTTGAAAATTACGAACCACACACATGACGGGCTACATACATGTTGTGATGAACTTTGCATAGTGCACCCTCGAAAAAAGAAGTATTCTCATCTGATGCAGGAGCAGAAACGTAAGTGCACCTTGGCCGTTGTTTGCTTAGTGTGTTCAGGGCAACTGTGGACCCAGGTGAGCCAACCTTACAGTCTGTGCTACTTCGTTGGAGTCGGTTTGGTGTGTCCTTACCCTTACACATTTCTACTAAGCATTATATGTTTACCTGTTGAAAACAGGCCTGGACCAGGTTCTCTGGGAAAAGGTTTCGGATGAGGTCTAGAAAGGCATCCAGGCTGCTGACCTCCTGGTTCCTGGGGGCGGAGATAACCTGACTAGTCCTGAGTTTTGGGTTTCCAGGATGAATCCCAAGGACTAGAATGACACCTAGAGTAGCAGCGATTACCGTGGTGGACATGTAGTACACCATTGCTCTGGTGCCCATTCTTCCACTGGAGCGGGCATCCAGACCAGCCAGGCCTTACAATCAGAGAGAGAGACAGAGAGATCTTCTTCAGTGTTTGCAAATGAACTGAGACAACCCTATTAAAAATGCTGATTAAATGGTGAAAGATCAGGATTAAGGACTGACCAGTGATAAGGCTGGAGATGATAAGTGGCAGGATGAGCATCTTCAACATTCTCATTAAGATGTCCCCAGGGAAAGACACCAGCATGAGACTGTTCGCATCAAGATCAGGAACATAACGCAGCATCATTCCCAGCACCGTGCCTGCTACTACACCTGTAAGATCAAGTGTGTGTGTGTGTGTGTATACATTAAATCAGTAATGTGTCTATTATTTATTAAAATATATGGGGTGCATTCGTTTAATGCTCCTGAGCAGCACTGCATAACTATCCTGTATCTGCAACCTTTCAAACCACTGTTATATAAACAGTGTCACTATGGGGCCAAC
The DNA here is from genome assembly GCF_030506205.2 of Paramisgurnus dabryanus. Lineage (NCBI taxonomy): Eukaryota > Metazoa > Chordata > Actinopteri > Cypriniformes > Cobitidae > Paramisgurnus > Paramisgurnus dabryanus. The sequence goes on from NC_133339.1 coordinate 26,288,515, forward strand.
AAAAGAAAAATAGCTGGAAATTTGCTCGCTTGGTATTTGTCTGCAATTTGAGAGAGTTGTACCAAACTGCAACCTAAGTATTATAAAAAAGGGACGAGCATAACAACAGTGTGGATAAAAGCTAGAGATGTTTACATACTGTATATATACTACAGATAAAGATCAAAACAATCAAAATCATATAAATAGCCACAATGTAGGCCTGACCTTGAATTTCTTTTAGCAAAAATGAGAATGTTTCTCTAGAAGGTTCCACCTGTTTGGTTTCTGAGGAACCCTAAGTGATGCGATGACTTGGCAACATACACACATAACAGTGACACACCTAGCACCGTAAGAGCAAGGAGCATGTTGTGTGAAACCCAGCCACATTGTTGAGGTGTAGCATCTTTTAATTCTGGTTCAGCTCTTTCTCCTCCCTGGAAGGCTCCACTTGTCTGGTTGCCCAAATTCTTATTTGTCATTTTATCTGTGTAAAGAAAGAAAAGAAGAAAGAAAAAGGTCCAGATAAATTATTGTAAACAATAATGAACACGTTATCACACAGTGCACCAGCTTAAATGAGGAATTTTATGTTGCCAATTAACTCATTCTGTCAAAATGAATTTTTAAGAAACAATATACAAGTGGAAAAATATGACTGAAATGATGGGATTACTGAAATTCATTCTCAGTACTTTCAGTGATGGTGACTTTCTCAACAAACCAAGCTCGCTCTCCATCACACTAATGCAAAATGGCTATGGACAGTTTACTTGTAGGACATCACTCTTGTGTACAGTACAAAAGTCCCATGAGAGAAACTGGTGGAGGAAAGCACAGAGAGCTAAGGATTCTGGGAATGATAAGAAACACAGTAGTGGATAAACCGAAGACAAAGCATCAGTCAAACGTGTCTTGTTCAGCAACACAATTTTACAGTGAAGTGTGATCATATTACACCAGGCTCATTCCTAATATGGAGTACTTTTTATTAAATTCACTGCAAAAAATACTTTTTTACTTAGTATTTTTGCCTTTTAAAAATAAAAAATTCTTAAATTACGATTAATTTTCTTGATGAGCAAAATTACTTAAGAAAAAATACATAGTTTTAATTAAACAATTAATTCAAGAAAATATTTATCACTCAATTGGCAGATATTTTTGCCTGTTTTAAGACTTTTCGCAATACTTTTTTAATATGTCAAATAAATATTTGGTGTCCCCAGAGTACGTATGTGAAGTTCTTGCTCAAAATATCATATAGATAATTTATAATAACATGTTAAAATTGCCACTTTGTAGGCGTAAGTAAAAATGTGCAGTTTTGGGGTGTGTCCTTTAAAATGCAAATGAGTTGATCTCTGCACTAAATGGCAGTGTTGTGGTTGGATAGTGCAGATTAAGGGGTGGTATTATCCCCTTCTGACATCACAGGGAGAGACAAATTTCAATGACCTATGTTTTCACATGCTTGCAGAGAACGATTTACCAAAACTAAGTTACTGGGTTGATTTTTATCACATTTTCTAGTTTGATAGAAACACTGAGGACCAAATTATAGCACTTAAAGGGACAGTAAGTAGGATTTACCCCCATCCAGAGTCGTATAATAATAGAGTTACGACACTCACATAGACGTCCGTTGTAAGAATGGAATGCGGAAGTAACAGCGTTTCATGTAGTGACCGGTAGTGACGCATAGTTCCAAACGCAGCACTGAAGCCCATTCATTTCAATGGCACCTGCTGGTAAATCGATGAAATTACCGTTTCTCTTTACATTTTCGGACATTTCATTAATATAGTCAACAGTGATATTTTATGAACTCTGCTGTAGGTAATGATTATCGTTAATAATAACTAGTAATTTTTTTATATTTTAATGAGTTGTGTATAATGTGTGAATAATATAGATTTAATGGTTTAATATGTTTTTACTGGTGGCCATCTACTTTATACTTATCTTATTTATATATTACGAGTAACACTAGGGGGCAACAGCGACAAGCTAAATGCCTTATAAGAAAGTCACACTGCTTCACAATGCTGCTATGTGTTTCATTGTGTTTGGTAAGTAATACGAGTGATGTATCCTCGAAAATCATGTATGATTATATTAACATTTAATGTGAATTTAAAATATGAATTTAGTGTGTTTCTGTTATGCTTCACTGTTACAAATAACCGCGTTGGCGATCTTTTTTGTGATTTTAATATAGTAAAAGTGTAGGTATTATGTTTTTAGCAGATTGATACCTATTTATATAGCCATATTTTGCTACAAAAATAAAAGATAAACTGTGTTGCTGTAGTTGGTATAGATAACCACAGTTATATTTGTGTCACAATTAACTGTTTATCTTTATTAACTGATTTACTGTATTTCCATCACTCCCTAGTAAAAAAAACCGTTATAAACACAGTAAGTATAGTGATCAATTCACATTACAAGCTAATATTTACCTAAAATAGCTGAAAACCTATGCAAACAGATTGACAGCCCTGCTTGGTTTGGAACTGTAGAACGTTACCTGAATCACGTGACCGCGCGGCGGCGAGATCAAAGCGTTTCGTAACTCTGTTATTATACGACTCTGCCCCCATCTAGTAGGGTTGCCGCGGTGACAGAATTTTCCCACCGGTTAATCAGCGCGTCACAAACCCGGTGATCCTGGTATCACCGGGTGGGAGGGGATTATAAATGCGCAAGCAGATGTGCACATTTTACTTTTAAATTACGCAACCGTTTAAATGCAGTGCTTGCGTACGCTGCGTTAAATAGCATTTTTTCAATGTAATTTTCAAATAGTCAATGTACGCAGGTAATTCTGACAGAACCCGCAAGTCCCAAGCAGAGCAACCGGCTACTTCTCCATAAAGCGCTGCTTGAATGATGGGTTTATCATTTTTCTTTATGAAAAACACAACAACAAAATGATCTTGCTTATATTAAACATCATATATGTATATTATAACAAAAATGAGTAAGCACGCAGCTTCTGCCCTCATCTGGTCAGTCAGCTCGTCTCGCACACACAATAATAAATGAAATCTGACACTTGCTGTTCTGTGGCGTGACGCGCGTTCAGCTCCGCTGAATTCAGGCAGCAGACACATTCAGTTGTTAGTGTTTGCTTTCTCTAATGAAACTAAATCATTTAATTACACAAAAATATCAAAACGACGGTGAAAGTCGGTGTCGTGGTGGGCAAGTGATCTAACCGGTGAGAGGCTGAAGCACCGGTAATCACAGTTTCACAGACTATCGCGGCAAGACTACCATCTAGTGGTGAAATTGTATCTTGCCTTCAAAGGAATAGTGCTCTCTAGCGCCTCGCTTTTCCAAATGTGTGCTGCAACTACGGTAGCCGTTTTGTACTAACTGATCTCCTTGTCTGTTGAAGCTGGTTCACGTGTTCTGAATGAAAACGCGTTGTGGAAAGGCTAGTGCTTTTTGTCCCTCTCTGCTATTATAGTTTATCAATACGGCGGAACGACATGGATACATCTTTTTTTTTTGATATTTCTACTGAAAACAAGATAAAAAGTCTCTTTTTTAAGTCATTTTAAAAGACTAAATTATATCAGCTAAAACTAATTTAGGAAATCTGCTTTATTATGACACCATCCTCCTTAATATGACATAATTTGTGGTGGGAAACTGTAGTATGAGCATGAAACTATTACTGTTTCTACTTAAAGTTTCTAAACATCCTAAAATGCAATTACATCAACTATTTAGTTTAATCATAATCACCCTTAACTAAACTTATTAAACTTATTAGTGGATTCCACTGAGCACTGGCTAACATTATTTCCTTCCTGTTAGATTCCTGTTACTGCTGGCACCCTTTCCATTGTATAAATACTTTAAACTATAATAAATAAAGCGTAACTGCCTGTGTGTGTAAATTATTATTATTTTTAATAATAGGTTACAGAGTTCAAAAGTACTACAAATGACCTATTTGAAAGCCTTAAACAACCTCTCTTCTGTGTTTAAATGGGCATGCCGAACGTATAACACATCGCATTACCATAATAGGTCATTATTATTTACATCTGTCTCTGTCTTAGCTCATGGTACTGGAGGCCAGCATATCACACGAACTCATTTGACCGTGGAACCGCTTGTGTACCTTAATGTTATTTATTTATGACCAAGTCTTTGTAATGGCCATCCAAAATGTATAAATAAATAAGTTTTTTATTAAAAACTCTACATGACAACATCTGCGTGCCACCAACACCGCCGCACCCGCTTTTTTGCTTTCTGCAATAGACTAATTTTGTGATCCGTATGATTGCAGGATGTCTGAAATGAGGGTCCAATGAGAGATTTACTCAGTTGCCTCTACACTCGGCTTACATCTGTTTTTCTTCTAAGCTCAACGTCTCCACATCAACTCTACTGAACTACATTTAAATGGAGGCCCATGGTTCAGTCAGGAATATATAATGTTCGGGTCACAGAGCTCAGTCATCACAAAGACTCGACCGATTTGCAAAGCCCGACAGGAAACATTATAACTCCTCACCAATCTTTTAATCTTCCAGACAGCTACTTTTCAAGCTACATACAGACACACCCATATACTGTGAAAACACGGTGTCAAACCTCCATATGGGAATAATACACAACTTCTGCTTCTTCATTATATGAAATGACCACCAAGTAGGGACCAATAAGCATTTCATCAACCACAGACTATTAGTCACCCACATGAAAAAAAGGCCGCTGATTGAAGAGACATATAGAATAAATATACATTTTCGTCAGGAAGCATATTACTTAAAAGTGCTTAAAGACATGTAAGCAATATCACGTGAGCGCTGCTGTTCTGAATATCAGCACAGCTGTTTTTCGGCTTTACGAAATGCTGTACAGCTGCACAACTGTAATATTGCTTTTATGCAACGGTAATGGTACAGATCCAATTCAAAACATTGTAAATTATTACTTTATTTCGACTTTGGTTGGATAATAAAGAAAAATCTCTCTCATCGCTTGTCATCTCTCTTAATAAATTACAAGACAAACTCACCCGAGTTTGGTTTGATGTGGTGTTGCGTCTTGGCCTTTTTTCCCGTTCTGTTCTTACCGTTCTCCTGTGGTGTGTGATTCTGACACTTTGACCCATCTGGTCCGAATCTATCTTTCTTTCTTTGGATGTTCCCTGTCCTGGGCATCTGCTTGTTCTTCATCTCAGATTTAAACTAAAACAACAGTTGCTGCTCAGACATAAAGAGGGATTGGCAGCATTTCTGAAATGTAATTTTTTTTCGTGGGGGGGTGGAGGGAAATCATTTGGCAAGTTTCAATTGCACATACATAATCCTCTGGGGAGAGAGAGCGGGAGAAAAGCTTTTGACCCGCGATTCTGCATCGCTTTACAATACCTCACAATTTCCCCTGCAGTCCTAAGCTTAAACCTGTTTTCACGAAGGTCTCCTAATTCAACCACAGGCAACAACATGCCAGAACTACACCTACAAAAAATGAATGGCTACTAAATTCTTCTAATCCTTTTTATGGAATGTTGTTTTGTTTTGGAGTGAGACTAGGTATCAGGCTATAACCGAATCAGTCGGCAATGCCGGTCAAAGTTTTCAAAATATTAAGGATATCCACAATAGTAGGTATAATCAGTTAGATTGAGAAAAACAACTGAAACATTTAAAAACTGCCAGTCAAATATGAAGTATTTTACAATGACATCATTGGAAATAAAAGCGTTGAATTAAACTGCATGTCATGAGAAAAATCATCATGCATGCCTGTCATGGGAAAATGCAAAAGATAACATTTATTTACCTAACTTATAGACGAGAAAATGTAACCAATATTTATTTTATCTTATTACAAAGAGACAAACATATTTTCAAGCTCTTAAAGGGATAGTTCACCCAAAAATGAAAATTCTGTCATCATTTACTCACTCTCTTGTTGTTACAAACTTTTATAAATGTCTTGTTCTGGTGAACACAAAGGAAGATATTTTGAGGATTGTTTGTAAGCGTTCATGAGCCCCATTCACTTACATAGTATTATTTTTACTGCTATGGAAGTGAATGGGGCTCATGATCGGTTTGGTTACAAACATTCCTTAAGGGCGCACTCACACTATCCAAACCAAACCGCGCTCAGGCGCGTTTGACCCCCAAAGCCTGGTTTGTTTGACTAGTGTGATCGCTCTGTTCCGTGCCCGGGCGCGGATTGGTTAATCGCGCCGCGGCCAGGTTGCAGAAGTGGGCCGGAGCGCGGTTCACTTGGGCTCAGGCGCGGAAGGCTGTGGTGTGAGCGCAATTGCGCCTGAACGCGATTCAAAAGGTGAAGACGTCAGTTGCGCGACCACTCACATTCATCTGCCTCCGTAAAAACCTTATGGTGCGAGCAGCGGGGTTACGTGAATGTCCGAGCTGCACACGTGACAGATCAACTAAGCAATATGATGACATGTGAGAGGGCTGTCTGTAATCGCGCACCAAATGACTCAGAATAAAAAACAGAGACTTATCATTACGATGGGTTCCAGTGTTAAGAGAGAGCTTTACTTCCTGATTTTTTCAAAACAATCGCATCTTAATGACGAAAGCGCAGCCCGGACTCGGATCGATAAGAAGTACAGTGTGAGTGCGTGCATCTGGGGGAGTAGGGAGGGGTGACAATCGTGCTGGGGCATGGTTTGGTTTGGTTTGGTTTGGATAATGTGAGTGCGCCCTAAAACAGTCGTTTTCCCTTTTTTTTCATGAGAACCACACTGATAGGTCAGAGTCAATAGGAGAGCCGCCATTACCGCAAAGTATAAGTTACATCCAGTCATAAATAGCATGTCTGCTTATCCATCTGTGGCTATGCAGTAGGAGGGCGAATCATTCTTTATCATTTAGCAGTCAAATTTGTAACTGAGACAAGAAACTGACATAAACAGGATTCTTATATATGCGTATGCAAAGGTGCCCCCCCCCCGAACCACTGGAGCCACCTTTTTTCTTAATTTTATACCGGGCTACACAGAACGATTGGCAAGTTTCATTACTGTGCCGCGAAAGAAATTCAAAAGCATAATAAGCAGTCTGATCTCACGGTACTTAGATGTCATATGACAATTGCTCTGTAAGCGCTTCATACCATTGAACACGCTTATCAACGTGCATCTTGATATAATGGGTATGGTTTTTTAGCAAAGTTAGCATCCGGGGCAGAAAAGACAGAAAAAGCGCATGCCTGCATGATCATATTACTATGTTATACTGCCATGCGAGTCACAAAATAAAGCTTGCCGAGCCGCATGTGACAGAATTTTCATTTTTGGGTTATGCCATAATGTAATAATTCTAAGATCAGCAACCGTGTTACAATGGCCCTCCATTTAAATTAGACTGATCGCACAGAAAGTCATGTTATAGTCATGCAAAATTTGATTCAATTATTGATGTCCATGGCTAAGAAATTCAGCTTTTTTCGTCCCTTGAGCACCAATGTCTTTTCGCACATATTTCTATAAATATTTTTTCGTGTCCGTTGAACAACTTTTTTTTTCGTTTCATTTTTTCATTTTATGTATTGTTTTTCCCCTATTTTCTTACCATTGTCACTTTCTGTTACATTTTAAGACATCCTAACCCCAACTCTAACCCCAACTCCAGGCGAGAATGATTTAAAAATAAAACACATAAAATGAGACGAAAAAGAAAGTCGTGCCACAGACACGAGAAACTATTTATAGAAATTTGTGCGAGTGTCACAAAAAAGACATTCATGCTCAAGGCACAGAAAAAAGTTGAATTTCGTGCCATGGACACGAATAAATTAATAAAATTTTGCGTGACTATAACACAACTTTCCATGAGATGATATTGATTTAAATACACACTCTACATTTTTATGAATAACAATTTAATTGTCAAAAAATAGATATTTCAGTTTTGGAAACTTGACTGGATAACCAAGGTATCTCAGATAAAGAGGTGATCTGGTATTGGCTGTCCAGCTCAAAAGCTAAGTAGAGGTGGATCACCAAAACGTGTCATTCCACTCTCAATCAGTCTGTTTATATGCCGAGATTATAACTGATCCCAGATAAGCAGTAAAGACGTCAGGGTAGAATACAGAAACAGAAGATTTATCGTGTATCCTTTCTGATTGCTGTTGTGGAGAGTATGAATGGTGCATTGAGGAACCTGATGTTTAGGTTCACCGTTTGCAGTAATCACAGTTTACAGTGAATCACAAGCAATGCAAAAGAGCAACAGTGAGGTTTCATGCAACAACCCATAATTAATGTACTGCTATTACTTAAGGTGTGTCTACACCTTGCTGTTTTATAAAGCGCTAAAAAGCTGAACACACGAAAATCCAAGGTAATTTCCATCAAAGAACAACTATTCTCCCTCACAAAAAAACAAATCAAAATTAAGCCTTAGCTTGCTGGGTGTTCCAACAAACCCGAGGCCAAAAGCGATGCCACAGCTTTAGGTACTGTTATTTGATCCACACGCTGTCACTTAATGAACATTACTTGAGATCCTTTCACAAACAAGCATCCAAACAAATGCTCAAAGCGCTGTCAGGCTAAGCTGCTGGAATTTAGCCACTTAAACAGAACAGGTTCAAGTTACAGTGGCAAGCTCTTTATTGAAGAACAGGATGCGCAGGAATGAAATGGATGAAACGATTAGCCAGAGGCACAACAGCTTACCAGAAAAGAAAAAATAATAAAAAATACTTAATGTAGAGCGGTAATAACATAATCTCAGTCAGCCTCCTTGCAGATTAGACCGTGTGGACATAAAAGGCTTTGGGAGTGTTAACCGATGTGTACGAGTTTTGAAGATGGGGATGTACCTGGGAGGGGTGATACCTGGGAAGAGAGAGGCAGAAAGGCCTGAGGGAATCCCTTTAGATAGCCAGCCAAGAATCACAATTATTAGCGTAAAGAGGAAACAGTAGGCAGACCCCACTGAACCAAACCTTAAGCAAGCCCAGAGAAAGAGTACTGAGAAACATGTCACCCATGAGGGGTCCCTTTGAGTTTATTTGCAATGATTTATATGTGGACATAAAATATTTTTTGTTAATTTTTATCTTTTACATCTTTAAGTGTCTGTTAATAAATACGGCTAAAATTAAACTGTAGAAAAGCTGTTTGAACAAATTACGTGTATGTTACCTCTTCTCCCTTAAAGAAATGCGGAAGTGATGTGACGGATTTCCCTTCTTTGTGCGAGACATCAGTTTAAAATGCCAGCCGGTAGAAAACTGTGTAGTGGGAGCACGCATAAAACATGATTTAAACAGTTAAAATATTTACTACACCTGCCATGTATGAACCAGTGTGAGGAGGAAATTAAGAAGTGTCCTGTTATATCATATATTCAATAATTTTGTGTTGTTGCTCGGTGGTGACGGGTCTTCAATGCGCAAATTTAAAAGCATACAGACGTACCAGTATCTTAATAATCTATACAAGTCAGTGGAGTGTTTGTACATGAAATAGACAAAGAATTCGTGTTTTCAACCTTTTCAGGCGATGGTTTGAAAGGGTCACAACTGTCCCTCTGGTGTGAGGTTTTTTTAAACGGCAATTTTTAATCGACTTGTTTGAGTTTTTATGGCAACATATCAAGCTTCACGTGGTCCGACAGTTAGCATTCAACACACTGTAAGTTATTTGAACAAACCATAATAAACATATTAAACTATTACATGTATTTACATCAATAAAATATTATTACATCGCTTCTTACGTAGAAGATAGAGACATGAGCTTATGAAATTATTTACTTATTTTTAAATTATTAGCTTTTTAATTTAAAACATAACAAAAGTATGCGCAAACACATCAAGAACTATTATAACATTAAAGGCGCATTAAGCGAACCTGTGTGAGGTCACTTCTTGACGTTCGAAGTGTTGTCAAACAAAACGGAGTGTAGCTAACTTCTCCCCCTACCCCTCCCTTCCGTGCTTTCTGAAAGAGTCATGAACACGCTAGGGCTGGGAAAAAAATCGATTTGAATTTAAAATCGAGTTGGCAGGTCAAATCGATTCATATTTTTAAAAAATCGATTTTTTTAGATTTTTTTTCTCCCCCTCTGCAGTATATAGCAGTACATACAGTGTTTCCCAAACATAGGCTCTACTGGGCATTCCGCCCAGGTAAAATGGACCCGCCCAGGAAAAAAAATCACTTTACGAATTTCCGTATTTTCTGAACTCGACTGGATGACCCGTGTTTTGTTGAGAGAGCCCGTGAAGATGCACGCGTCATAAACTCATTATCCAGCGCATCATAAACTCATCATCCAGCGCGGCAAACTGGATCAACTGCAGCACATACTGAGGGTAACTGAGCAGCCAGGGAACTACACTGCGACCAAAATGGTCGCATAAGCTTATGTGCATATGTGTTTATAGCATCCAAGTTGGCTTCATTTTGCGTGCAAGCACGTTGTGTCTCTCCCGTTGAGTGTCCATTCACGTGCTCTTCGTTTCTCAATGAATTGGGTGCGACGCGAAGCAAGCTCAGTGTCACATTGTATCCTTTATGTTTCTGAACTTGAGCAGAGTTTTACCATTAGAGGTCTTTCTTCCCTGAGAGGACCCGTACGGTTCCGGGTTTATATTAGAAATGGTCAGTCTGGTCCGGGTCGGTCCTAGTTTATTACTTTGAGTCCCAAGTATGATTAATATTGTGTGTAAAACCCGATTCGACCGGAGAACTGCCGTGAGCGCTACCTAAAGCTCGAGTGAAGTTTCAGCGTGCCTCCGGTTTCTATGGTGATGACAACTGGCTCTTGTTGCGCCCACGCGCTGCATTTTCTTTAATCCATTTTTTTATAATCTAATCTATACTATTAATAGACCATATCTTTTCTAAAATCTAAAAAGTTTGCACAGAGATTGTAGCAAAAAGCAGTGCTAATGTCAAGCCCATTGCACTGAACGAGCAAAGCTAAAGCTGACTCAGGATATAAAAAAACGCTAAGCTGTAATGTAAAGTCTGTCATCAGGACAGCAAGTAAACTTTTAAATCTGAAATAATGAGTGGATTAAGCTTTTTTAATCGGCAAAAGAGAAATAGAAAGCAGAAGCAGTAAAAGTGCCTATCTCTAGAAATTATTACCATTATAACATCAGTCACATTTATAATCTATAGACCTGCACTGTCTTTTAATATACTGTACATAGTATTGTATATATTGAGTTTGATAAAAGGGGTCGTCAAATTGCTTCATATACCAGTGCAAAAACAGAAAGTGTTTTGTGGTGCTTTCTGCTTTGACAAACAGTGTCAGCTTTGTTCATGACAAAGAAAGTTTGGGGTGGTTAGATTAATGAACTATAATGTGAAATTAATATTAATGTTCAATAATTCAAAGTATTGTGTTGTGTCACACATTATTAGTTCTGTGTCACATGTATAGTAGACCATTTTTTGTCGGTGGATTATAATGATTGCCCTTTTCACCACAAGTAAATTTCAGATCTGTGGGAAACACTGACATACATTTTGCATTCGCCAATCTTCATTCCTTCCCAATTTTTTGTTGATGCATTTTAATTAAATATAATAAATATATATTTTAAAAATATATACAGTTTGCAATTATTTTGTTTTAAATGGGGTCGGGGAAAAAAAATAGATTCGAATTGTAAATCGAGTTTTTTATAAAAAAATCTCAGATTTTTTTATGGGGACGAATCGCCCAGCCCTAGAACACGCCCAAACCCAACTCCCAAATCCTTCTAGTCGTTTGTTGGCTGGAACACTTTGTTTTATTTCGTGGTGGTAGGTTTGACCACTTTGTTTTTGTTGCAGTTTGTGGAGCCTGAGCTGTCTACAGAGGCCGTGTTTTTTATGGTGCGTTTACACCAACCGTGTTACAGGAGTCAAAATCGCGTCTACTGCGCCTAGTTTGCCGCTTGAACAGTTTGAATGCATTCGCGCGTGTATAGCGGAGTAGACGAGCGGAAAAAGCAAGCATTTGACGCATGTCAGAGGCAAAATCCGCTTCTAGTGGGAGGGGCAAGTGCTATGCGGTTGCCTGTTAGCAAGATGACTTATGTTTATTGTGCAAGAGAGTTACCAGTTTGTATTTGGTAACCTTACTATAGGGGGAAAATAAACGGCGCGGGCAGATAAACGTCACGTGACTTAAAAGTGAAGTGTGTATTACAACTTACCAGGTTGCCCAAAGTCCTCACTGACACTCTTCCAAGCGAGGTCCTTTTCATTCCTGTCTCCTCTATAGAAATAAGAACTTGTGTCGTATAGCTCCGGGTGACTGCTTACGGACAATATCAAGCGTTGGTTGAGTGAGTGACTCCGGGCGGGGCTGCCACCACAGCAGCAAGCAGGCTCCTGATTGGTTAACGCAGCCACGGGACCTCAAGACGCGCGTCAACGCGTCTTCACATTGACTTAACATTAAAATCACTCGCACTTCACACCTCTCCGCGTTTGGTGTAAATGCAGTATTACAGTATGTTCAGGGGACAGGCAGCTAGCAGATAGTGAGGAGATGTTTACTGTATAAAACCACAAATGTTTTATGGCCTAAAACGCATGAATTTGCTTCGAGCACCTTTAACTAATAAGCAGTTTGTTGTATATATTCTGTTCTGTAGTCACATTTTGTAATAATATATAGTAGCAGAATAAACTTTTATAATAATTTTTTTAAACAATTATTGTATTTATTGTTTACTGCCCGTTTCTATGAAAGGTTTTACTGGATGGATGTGGATACAGATCATGGGTGCACGGGCGCCACATACACATTTCATAATAAACAATAAAAAGCCAGTCAAAACGGCACACTCGCATCCCTCGCATTTTGACTACCATTAGCTTTAGTGGCTTACCGGAAGTCTTACACAAAGGAGCTCAAAGATGATGGCACCCACATTAACGTCAAAAATAAGGTGGATAGGAAAATTTAAAGCATAAATATTTTGAGAGGATCACACTCAAGAAATTACTATTTTGCGTGCTGTTAATTTAAACTGAAAAATTCATTTTTACAAATAGTTATTCGCGGACGTAAAAAGTCTCTTAATTACTTTCATTTTGAATGATGAGTACAAACCAAATCAACAGTCACATGGAAGAAAACGTGTCACGTGATAGTTAGCCGTATTTAATACGTAACCGAAAAGTAGAAAGCTGTTTGAAGAGGGCTATTTAATACTTTTTTGTACAGTATGTACAGTATACATCACTTTTTTGATTGCTAATGTGTAACTGTTAAACAGCTTGTAATAAAACTTTTAAAACCAGACCTCCCCGATTTTCTAGTTATCTATGAAAGCCTATAATCTTAGGTGAAAGACCAAAGATGTGATATATAACTTATACGCGGTAAACAGCTTTGCATTCATTTAAATTACCCTCATCTGTCGATGTCGGTGATTCCCCTTTCCATTAATGTTTTGTCCGAGGTTCGCTCCCGTCACTGAAGTGTTTGCACGAGCGCGAGCTGAGAGTCGCTATGCAGTTCCTTTAATGGCCACCCGTGTCGCTATTAAATAGTTTTTTTAATTATACATATAGCGCCTACAAATATTAAATTGTGAAAAATACCTTACAATCCTTAATTTGCAATTACTTAATTACTATGTAACTTACATATACTAAAACGAGTAACAGTGGCTACATAAACAGTAGTTTGAACGGTTGAAAAAGCTTGCTTTATTGCTGTTTTATTACCTGTAAATTTGTAGGGTGGTGTTATGTAGACCGGTGTTTGTGTGTGTGTGTGTGAGGATTATTTTCTGGATTGATTGTTTGGTGTGGGCTTTGCTAAGGGATAGAGATATAATCCCTGCATCACTACGAGAATTGAAACTGAAAAGTGACTGGACACAATAATTATCACACTCACATGAACTATCCAAACTATGCACATAGCTATAACTCACACACTGAAGCAGATCTCCTTAACCTTTAACTTATGCATACTTGTTTAAACATAAACACATGCTTAACTCTGAAAGTGGCAATAAAAATTTACAAATCTGCAATTGAACTTAAAAAAAAATTGTTAAAAAAAAATTCAGAGCATATTTAGCTTAGGGGAGGGAGACCTTTGAGGGTCACTGTTTACCACATTCTTGCCATTCAAACTCAATGACTGTATCCCAGTGTGTTCAACTCTACAAACACTCACACCTACGTTTTGAACCTCATCAGAACATTATTTTCAAGACCTTCATCTCAAACATTTGTCAGAATTACTATAGTATAGAACGAAGGACACTCTTGGAAAAAAGATGTGAAAAGGGGTTTTAGTCAAACAAGTTTTTTCTTTCTTACTTTTAAGTCTTAAGAAACTTTAATATTATATAAACTGGTGTAAATGTGGAAAAATGATAGCAACTTTGCAGGTAGAGTGTAAATCCATCTGAGGGCTTATTTCTTTGCATGTGTGCATGGGGTCATCTTGATGGTGCTTAACCACACATGCGCACACATGCTTACACCCCCTCCCTCTCCCTTGCCCCTCTATCTCTGACTAATCTGAGTGTATTAATCTGTTGTTTGAACTCCTTAAGCACAGACTGTCTATCACATCTGCTCGCCTCACCCTGCTAAAGCTTTGCTATTTATAAATCCCCAATTCCCCCTTTCTGTGTTTCTCTTGCAAGTTTTCTCTAACTGTGCCCCCAAAGGAACCCCCACTTAAATCTCTATCAGCCTGTCTTTAATCTCCCTGTCTGTAGAACTAACTTTTTCATTATTTCATTTGTGAAGCTTTTTGTGTCGCGATAGATCTCTTGTAGACACATTTCTCACCAATATATGACCCTGTGTCAACCAAGGCTGAATCACCACTCTAATGCCTCTAATGAAGCACTCCTCATTCATAATCCACTCTCTTGAAGCCATCTATCATCTCTTTGACAGTTGCCACTTCCACTATGCTCTTAGAATGCCTGCTGACTGACTCAAGCTATTTGTTAAGTGATATGTGCTCTAAGGATTTCAACAGCAACAGGCATGTACAATAACAACTCAGAGTAAATGACAGACAGAGATTCAGAAGAATGAGAGAACATACCACAATGCAATGACCATGGATGACCAAAGCTTACCTGCAGGAAGACTACATTTGCTTAATGATAATAATAATAACAACCCAAAATTAACCATGTGAAATAGATTGAGTATATGAAATACACTAGAAGTATACAAGTACAATAAAAAGACAAAATCAGTGAGCTGAAGTTGTTTGAATCCTCTTCATAGACTTACCTGTGCTGTTGTGCTGTCTTCTATCCAACATGATTGAGGCATAAGGAAAGAGAGAGATTGAGATGGTGGGAATTGAAGAGCGAGAAAGAGAGGAGGCAAAGTCACAGTCTTTGCGTCATCTGAGAAAATTCTCAGATTATTAAACACGGTTTTATTCCCTGAGCCTGGCTTGCTCGCCAGTCTCTCTCTCTCTCACACTCATTTTCTCTTTCTTACATATTCACAGCCTTTTAGTCACAGCCTATTAAACACAAATATTTAATTCATTGTTTAGTACTGTATCTTGCCTGTTATTATTATTTTTGTGAATAATTTCACAAAAAAAGTGTAATTTTAAGGAAAACCAAACTTAAAATTTAACTTAAAAATACATTTAAATATACACTTCATAAAAAAACATAAGCCGACATAGCAATCTATAAATGTATAAGAGTATAAATTGCCTTTTCTCTGTAAATGTACATTTCTTAGCCATTTTAACAAATACAAACTAAAACATATTTTATGTATGACGTTATTTAAAATAAATCTGTATTGAGGACGACATGTAAATGAATTGTGGAATTCAAAATCATTTATAATACAAAGTTTTAAATCTAAAGGTTCCCAAATCTACCCACTGGATGGCGATGTGGCTCTGTTTCCACATATGTGTGTATATACTGTATATGCAGGGCCCTCCATAAGTATTGGGACAGTATACAAAATTGCTCTTGCTTGTAAGATGTATATCAGTCAAAAGTACAGACATTGTATTACCATTTGATTATGTTTTAACAGATGCATGCTTTACCATCAAATAACAACAACATTTCATTCTGACGTATATGTGGTGTCACAAGACTCAGGCCACATTTGTCAGCCAATGGTCTCAATATGCTCACATTAGATAGTAGAATTACAATCCAAACATGTTGTTCCGTCAATTTGGTAAAACAGGTGAAAAATAAAATGTAACATTCTGTACTTTTGTCTCATATTCATCTTTTAAAGTTAGTCTTAAGTATTTTATGTTTAACTAAAACATATATCAAAGCCTCCCAAATGAATCATAGGATAGAGAGAGATAGCACTAGCATCTCTTGACTTTTATAGCTACAGTTGGCTGCCAGGAACATCATAAAATGATTTCTTTGAATGACGATGATTGATTCATCGATTAAATTCATTACAATGGCATGATAATACTACACTCCAACGAGCTACTCCCTGATAATGGTTTTAACACTTTAACATTCACTGCTGATTTCAGATGAGATTTGTAATCCATGATATCACGCTCATGACGTGATTGTAACAAAAAATAATTTGATTACTTACGGACAATTACCTTGATCACTTACCTGATGTTGAAATTACAAAACCTGTGAGTACTATGTGTACCAAAATGTTTCAAAACAGAATTGCCTTAGGTTAATTAAAGGTCCCCATATGATATTATTTGCACAGAAATAAGTAGCCTATGATATATTGAGTAAGTGCATATTAGTAATGCTAATGTTGTGAGTTTGAATGGACTATAAGTTACTTTGAATAACATTGTCTTTAGATGTAATTTACATTTAAGATAATGTCCAAATGAACAGACGCCTCAGTAGCCCGACTTTTAGTCTAAAGATTATTAGATTAGTCTTGTAAAAGAAAAGAAATACCATAGATGTTAAATGACCCATGACTTGTCAGCTGGTCTTGCGTGTCCTTTGACAACGATAATGTAATATAGCTATGACGTTTTCTTACATACAAAGATACAGATCTGTTTTTTAAGATAATCACACTGCTATATTATAATACATTCATATATGTGTATTATTATTATTAAAGTATTTCTATTATGAGAGGACAACCTATGCATAGACTTCTACACATAAAAAAATCTAAAAGAAATAGGTATACACATTATAGTCGCTATCACACACCCTGTCCCACAGGACTGGCAGATGGAGAGGGACAGAGGAGATCTACAGAACTGGGGCGGCTTCTGTCCATTTCTCTCTCTCTCCCACTGTCTTTTGTGCAGTGGATGGGCTGTAAGTCTATCTCCGGCTAATTGCCACAGTGGTGCAAATACAAAGTCTGCCGCTGAAACAGTAGCCAGCTGGGTGTATTGTGAGTAAAATTTACAATGTGTTACACTTCTCCTTTAGCATACATCAAGGAGGGGGTTGCTGGGAAAACATGTTTAAAACATCAATCTGAATTTAATTGTTCAAACACACACACACACACATACACATTTCTATTCATTATTGCAATTTTTGTCTATCAATTTCCATCCATTTAGTAACCCATGTTTTTATGTCAAATTCATTGTCAACGGTTGTAAATTGGTGGCTTTGCAGCAAAGTATTTTGTCCTTTCATCCTGGCAAAGGTATCATGTGTGAAGTTGTAGTATATGATACAACTTCTAAAGAAGTCCCAGGAGCTGTTATGAATGGTTTGCATTGCATCAGACAAAGACAATGGTGTCAATGTTTTTTTAGAGTATGCACAGGTACTGTACAATGAGATAAAACATGTGTTATACGTCCTGTGCAACATGAGCCAATTGTTTTCCATCACAGAAACCTCAGAGAAACAGACTAATGCCATTTAAACCTGCTAAATTCTAAACCAACCAACAATTTTGAACGCATTGAAACTATAAATTGTTTTTTTTTTCAGACAACAATTAAAATGATACACAATAATATGGAACAGATTCTGTGACCACAAGAGTGTAGCTAAAATAAGGCTTGGTAAAAACTTTTCCTTACAACCTTTTCTCCAGATGCAGTTTAATTGTGGAAACTTGCCTTGAAAACAATTTATTCAAATTTAACAAACTGTTGTGCTTTTAATCAATGATTTTATTAGTTAAATAGTATGGGGGGGAAGACTTAATGGCACAGGCTTAATTTAATTTAACCAAGTAACACACAAAATAATTAGTTTGGTCTTATAAAACATGTTAGCGCCATTTTGTATTAACAATTGTCATCTGTGTAATTGTCAAAAAGGCTGTGTGTAATTGAAGATTTACTTTGATGAAATGTAAAAGTCCCCACACATCGAGTGGATTAGACAGTGTGTCTATTTTACAACAATTAAAACTTTGGCTTATTTTTAACAAATGAAAGATAATTTCATCAAAATGCTCAATGACCTGAAACCCAAGCTATCTGGACACAAGCAAATGTACATAGAAGTGGTTTACAGGCAACACAGAGGTTTAGCCTAATGTGAAACTGTGAAGGAGTTAAAGTCTTGTGTGAAATAAAAAAATAAAAATAACAACGAAACAGACCACAACAAAGAGTGCTGCAAAAAAGTGCCACATTTTATTCTTATTACATTTTTAGTGAATTAGGCAGAAAACACACTGAACATTGTTAGTATTTGTTCATAAACTTAAACAATAAAAAAACTTTTACTTCAGGCATTGATGTTACGGATATATTATCTTCAATTGTCTGTTTTGCAGTGAGATTAATTATATATTTTACTTGCGCTACAAATGAGGAGCTCAAATGCAAAAGCCACCAAACACCATCTCTGTAAAAAATTAGATAATGATTATAATTATAAAAATGCTCTTGGCACGTATTTTATGTTTATTAAATACATTCGCTTTAAATCCACTTAATCCCTGCCTTAGGCCATTCAGAAATACTACTAAAGCCACATCGATTTTCAGCAAAGTCCAGCAAAGTTTTTTTTAGAAGTTGCAGCCAAAGGCAGACAAATTTGTTAAACACAAGTAAAATTACTAAAGTGACATTTCTGAAAAATAAGACATTTTGGGGTGGTTTCCCAGACAGGGCCTAAGCCTAGTCCCAGACTAACTTAAATGTTAGTGTTGTCTTGACCGTAAACAACTTGCTCTGTCATAACTTAATATTTCAGTGCGAGTGTTGTGTCTGCAGATGCACACCAGTAATGTTTATTCATAAATTATGCTTTTAAAAATGACTTAAATATCCTAATTTAACTAAGGCCTAGTCCTGGCTTAAGATAATCCCTGTCCGGGAAACCGCCCCTTTAATTACTAAGAACCTTTCTTTGCCATTAAAGTGAATTACTGAACCTAAACGTACACTATAGAAACATCTTTGCTGCCTTTTTAATTTTGTCGAATCAACTCAGATTTAGAAGTCATGTTAACATAATATTATTTATTTTGACAAGAGATGAGTTTCTACAACTTATAAAAT
The DNA here is from genome assembly GCF_030506205.2 of Paramisgurnus dabryanus. NCBI lineage: Eukaryota > Metazoa > Chordata > Actinopteri > Cypriniformes > Cobitidae > Paramisgurnus > Paramisgurnus dabryanus. The sequence continues at coordinate 26,307,954 of NC_133339.1, forward strand.
ACAGTTGAAAAAAGTAAACTTTATTGTAAAAGTTATAACAACTCATCTGTAGTTACTGTATAACATCTTATCTCTAGTCAAGATAAATAAAAGTAAGTTGAAATGACTTGTAATCTTGAGTTAATTTAACAAAAATGTTAAGGCAGCAAAGAATTTTTACAGTTTAGGAGCCCAATAAAAGAGCTAATTTATAGAAAACATGTCAGTTGTACTTTTTTGCATCTTAACTCTTTAAATACATTATGAATGGTTGTTAAATTTAATTGATTCAGCAAAAAAAAATGCATTCCAAATACATCATCATCTAGAACGACAATATCAAAGTGAATTAAGCACTTAATGTAAGGCTTGCTATAAAGGGACAACCATATTCTCTGCTTATCTTCTCAAGCACACTTGTTAAGTGGAGATAAACTCAAGCGGAAAGGCTTAAGACCCTTAAGATTTTGTAAAAGCACAGTGGTTGCCTGCGGCGACTGTGGTCCACCACACTGGGCTCCACCAAAACCCGCAGGTTTGGTAGCCTACTTCCATATTTAAACATACGGTGGTATATATTTCATGCAAGTCGCCCATTGAACGTATTTCTATTAACAGATTTTCCTCTGTTGGTGTTATGAGGACTGTAAAGTGAGGCTGATGGTGGGATTATATAAAAATGGTCCGAGTTGTATAAATTGTAACCATATAATTTTACAGCAAACACACACAGCATGGAGCCACACTTTTACATGCTTTATAAAGGCTGACAGCCTTTCTCTATAGCACTATCATTGCTTTTAAAGTTCAACCATTACTTCTGCATTGCTCCGTTCCATAGGAAGCTGTTTCTCATTAGGGATAAAACATAAAGTAAGGCTCTCAGTTCCCATAATTAAGGCATTCCTAAATCAATCTCTCCTCTTAAACCCCTTGCTAGTTCCTCCCTTTCTCAGTAGCATGCATTCCAAAACTGGCTACCCAGTACCAACCTTGAGGTGTATGAGACCCCTATTGAAAATAACTATTGACCCCCATTGAAAGTGTAGTGTACAGTAAATCATCACTATAAGTTGTGTTTTGGGTGCTGGGGTCCATTTCAAGCATCTTATCTAAGCTTCTCCTTCTGAAGATTTTCACATCTTGGTTCACCAGCTACAACAAAAAGTCATTGTGGTTCAAGCCAGTTTTTTTTGTACGGAATGTGGATATATTTTAAGTGTGCATGTTTGTCCCTGCCTACATCTTAAATTTATCTACATGTGCGCTTGTGTATGCTGCTATGTAATGAGCTCTCATGTTTGACCCTTTTTGTCTTACAGCAAAATCCAATTTCAGGCCTCAGCGACCCCCCTTTATCCCTAATACCGCAAAAATTACCGCAGTCACACTTTTAAGCAGATCACCAAGGACGCACCCACAATGCCTGGCACATCAATCAGAGACACTGTCCTCCTTATCCGATCGTCCGTCCCCTATTCCCACTCCCTCCGACGACCCTTGACTCCTGACCTCTACCCTGTCTGCCACAGTGGGTGCTGTTGAGGGCGGATTCATGAGACAGGGGGCTAATTAGGTCAGATTGCGGTGAGCTGTGCGTTACAGCTGAAATTGGAAACACATGCTGCGGCCCGCTCTTGTGGAAGTGAGAGAACACCAGGAGAGAGGTAATGGTGGTGCTGGGGTGTGTGGAAAATGGAGGTAATATAAGGTGGAGTGGTGAAGTTCATCAGGAACAAGTAACCGAGAAAGAGATCTGAGCATTTGCTGGAGAAGATACAGATAAAGAGAGTATTTAATAAATAAATGAACGAATGAGATTGCTTTGGGAAAAGGAAAGCATTCGGTAATTGACTAAATGCCTTACCTCAGGCAAAGGAGATCTTTGTGTCTGTGGTCAGCATGCCGGTCTCCTTGACAGCTCTGCTATTTTCAATAATTGCTATAATGGCTATGTAACAGATTGTAATTGCTTTGATATTTGAGGTGGGATATCCATTGCCATAGTAATAAATCCCATGTCGGGACCCACAATGAGCAAGAGGGGACACAAAGAAAACAAAAACCTAGTGAACATTTAATAATCGCTATAATGAACGATTGCTGGTTTTGAGGTTGCTTTGTTGTTTGCATTACGTGCGAAGCAGACTGTTATCTGTGGTATAGGTTCGGCATCTGAAAGATGTGTTATTTCATCATAAGCGTTTTTCTATGACTCAGTACTGTAAATGACATGCGGTGTGGTCCTGGTATTGCCCTGGGTAGTTGTTTGGGGTGTAGAGGGCTTTCACTCAAAAACAAGTAATGCTGGTTCACACGAAGTCTTGATAAGGCTTTTTTCTTCTGTTTACACACAAATATAGACCGTCACCTTTCAATGACAAGGTGTTGGAACAATGTACAGTATGTATGCATGTGTGTGCGCGAAAGAAAGAAAGCATGTTTTCCTATTTGAGCAAGTGTGTGAAAACTCTCTTTGAGTTTGTCCCCTCTCTACCTTTGTTCATCTGTCATCTCTTTCAATACCTCAGTGACTCTTCTCTCCCTCTCTCAATCATTCTCTGTGTTCGTTTCGCTCTCGAGAACTCTCACTCCTTCATTCTCACCAATACGCCCTGGGGTTGAAATATCTAAGTGCATACGAGACAAGTTCAGACAAAACCAGAGAGACAGAATAGTGTTAAGGAGGCAGAAGTTAGCAGTGAATGACATTAAATGCCAAAAGGGAGGAACAACTTTCGGAGAGGACAGGAGTAAAGATATGAAGGGGCTGGACCACATTTTAGACCTCAATGAGTTTTGTATTTCTGTGCGTATGTGTGTGTGTGTGTGTGTGTAAGATATGAACGGTTGCCCGTTACTCATTTGAAAGCCTCTTTTCTGTACCCCATTCTCTTATTCTTGTATTCTCTACCCCATCTCTCTCATCCCCTAACTCTTTCACGGACAGTCTCACAGGGGCAGGGTTGTAACACAACACTTTTCGCTTTTGTTTCCTTTCTTGTCCTTATCCTTTCATCTTTTTAAACTTTCTGGGGAAATGGGTTTTGGTGGGATGGAAATTTCTGCCTGGTAAAAGAACAAGGGAGAACAAGAGAGATCTTAGGCTACATGTATACCATATACGTATTCTGCTATAAAAAAAAGGGCTGGGTGGTGGTAGATGCTGTAAAGGAAACCTCTGGAGGAAATTGCTTTAACAAATTGGCCCCTAATTTAAGAGTTAGTCCGGACCCTTTTAGACCCCCACAAGCTGACAGAAACCATTTTAAACGGTCTCCCAGGTGAAATTCCCATTTCTCCTTATAAATCATTACCAACAACAAGGTCAAAAGTCCTGCGATGCACTTGTTTAAGTCCAATCAACCGACAATAAATCACTGCCCAACATAGACTCGACATAACTTTTAACCTATTTTTGTTAGTCTTTTGTGTTTTTCATTACAAGTCTCTACACCCACAGCCAGCAGATGGTCCTCGTCCTTTTTTTCCTCTACCATAATGTCTTCTTTCACTGTGTCCATTCCTCTTCTTCTAAACCAGCCCTCTTTCACTCCCACTAGCTCTTGTCCCCTTACTGGCTTTCATGAAGATACCTTACCGCACAGCTCAAGCGCTCAGACCTTTCCCTCGCTGGATTTTCTGCATCAACTTAACAAACTAGTGAAACTTTTATTGAAGATTAAGTTACTCTTAAGCTGTTATTTATAGCTCAAAGTCGGCTATTTCGTTGACTCGTGGAAAAGTATGGCTCATGCTCATACACGCAGTGTTAGAGGTGTATTATTGCTCGCAGAATGGTAATTAAGAGCTTGCATGTCAATCTTCCAGAAACTCGCACTTGAAGACGCAAAACATAGCTGATAAGTTTTCTGACATGTGGATCTAGAGCTCGACGTGGACCTCCAGTCTGGACTGATATGGGAGACGTCCGCTTGGCGAACTTTGTGAAACGGGAGTTGCTGTGGAGCGCGGAAATTTCGTTCGTTTTCACGTAAGATTCACGGACCGTGGAATCAATGTGGTGTCTGCCGAAAATACGCGTGGCCCGAAACTCACCTAAACGGTAAGTGCTCGCGTCGAGCGTTTTAATGACAACGTTAAAGCGCAATACAGGTGTCCCACTAGCCGTTCAGACGCTTTCCCCAGATCTGATACAGTGACAGATGTTTAGGTTTGTTTTCTGTGCATGTTAATTTAATGCGAGACAGGTGTTGATCGGGCGCGTTGACAGGTTGTCAAGCGTCGGAATTCAAATGATCGCGAGAGCTTCTTTCAGGCCGAGAAAGGCACCGATTGAAAACAGTTTGGCTAAAACAATTACAGACTTAATCGCATCTTGTTTTTAAGACCGTGGCAACGCATCAACCATCTGTTTTTCCGATCACACTCCATCAACACTGCTTCTGTTATGTAATCAATAAAGCCTGTGTGATGATCTAGTTTGTCGCGTTGCTCGTTTACAGCTTGGATGCGTTGCGTTACTTCTCTGCCCTATGCGCGTGTCAGTGTAGTTGGACCGTTGTTCACAGTCTACTATTGCTTTTATTTGTTTACCTGTAAAATGTACATGTTAACGTTTTGCAGGAGAGATATGTCAAGTCGGCTTTTTAACCTTAGGATATGAGTAGGTTGAGAACTTATTTAAAGTCCAAATCACAAATTTATTTAAGTTCTTCATCATTTTTAATGATCATTTCCTTCCGTTGTTCATTTTTATGGTCGTTTGAAATTTTGACAACATTTTTAAAAGTGCAAATATGTCATGCGGTCATAAACTATGTAAACATGTAAAGCCTTTCCTTATTATGGTTTTAGTAGAGGAACTGACCGTTTCTAAAATCCTTACAAGAACTAGAAACAAGTTTCATAAGGAGCCTTGAGAACATAAATAGGATACTTGAGAGTCTTTAAAAAGTGCCTAGAGGTTCTTCAGTAGTTTTCTTTAGTGTAGCAGCTAAACATGCCTCAGAAATCTTTACATATTTAAAGTGCATTATAAGTATAAAATAATTAATAAATAATTTTGAATATACTTAGATATAGATGTCAAATCACAATTTATACTTTGATTTAATAAGTATTCCATGTTAATTATTTGTACATTAAAGTAAATTTGTTTAAGATGAATGAGGGCTTGAGACTGGGGAGGTGTGTTTTGTTTGTTATTGCATGTGCAGTTTTGTTACTCAAAATGAAATGTTGAATAATCTGTTTACACCTTCAGCAGTAATTTTTTAAGTGTGATCTATAGAGTAGCCTAAGTGTGAAAAAAAGGGCTGTAAAAACAAGAGTAGTAGGTCAGTGTTATTGTGTTTACATAGTTAAACAATGTGGAGTGGGAGCAGGCAGCCATTAAAGCAATAATTAACACAATCCTGTCAATCACCTGCCCAGCCTGGCTACCTATATAAAAAACAACCGGTAGAGAAAAAAACACATACTTTTTCACGTGTCTACATGCATTTCACATGTGCAAGAACACATATCCCTTACATGTGGATCACGTGTTCCCAGTGGTTTTACATGAGAATTTACATGAGATGGCAAATGTACATGGGAAAATGTTCCAAAACCACACGTTTCACTTGCGATCATTACATGTTCTTGCAGTTTTGAAATTCATGTGGCTTTACTGCAAGGGAAAGATGCTCAAAGCATTTGTTTATTGAACTGTAAACATTTATGTAACCATTTCCTCACCCTGCAAGCAGATCTCCACACCATGTTCTTACTATTGGAATTAAGACAGTATAATGAGAACTGATGCAATTTTCTTTTCTTTAGACTTGGATTTGAAGCAGTTTAGTTTAATTTCTATAGCGCTCCTGGGAGGACATTGTGTATTGGAGCAAAGTGGCTTTGCAACAATAGAAATGGTTTAGTTAAAGATTTAGAATTGTTTCAAAAATATTTTTTTTCACAAAATATCCCCCATTGAGCTATTTTAAATTGACTGGGACAAAAGGCAAAGTTGTATGTGTGTAGCCATTTTCAGATGTGGGTGGATAGGCTACTGATTTTTCAACAGCAGCACATCTGATCAGAAACACATGTACAGTATGCCAGGTCTCTAAAATTATTTAAAGAGATACAAAAGATTTATAAAAAATGATCTTTTTATGTTTCTCTTGGATTAATAATCATCCCTTTATGTCAAAATATAGTATTTTGTTGAAGGTATTTGTACAAAAATGTTTTAAACCAACAATATAAGGTTGTCATAATTTATGTTACCATTTATTTTTTTCCTTGAAATCCAGTGATAATAATAAACCATAATTTATGGATACATTCAGACATGCAACATGATCTCACCAAAAGTCGTGTTATAGTCACGAAAAATGTGATTCATTTATTAGTGTCCATGACACGAAATTCAGCTTTTTTCATGCTTTGAGCACGAATGTCTTTTTCGTGTCACTCGCACAAATTTCTATAAATAGTTTTTCATGTTCATGGCACAACTTTCTTTTTCATGTCATTTTGTGTATTGCTTTTTAATTTTTTCCCTATTTTTAAATCATTGTCGCTTGGGGTTGGGGTTAGATTTGGGGTTTGGGTTAGGATGTACTTTTATGTATTGGTTTCAAGATGTTTTCCTTCCGCTTTTAAAACTATTCTCGCCTGGAGTTGGGGTTTGGGTAAGGATGTCTAAAAATGTAACAGAAAGTGATTCTAACCCCAACCTCAAGTGACAATGGTAAGAAAATAGGAAAAACAATGAGAATTTCTTGCCATGGACAAAAATAAATTAATCAAATTTTTCATGACTATAACACGACTTTCCGTGAGATCAGTCTGCTCTAAAGACTGTCTACTCATTCATTTCTGGATTACGTTTGGGTCCAGTATAGTTGCGGTTACCCCATCCTTCAATAACAGTCACTTTGCGTAGCCTGCATTAGCCTACCTGGCAAAAAAGTCAGGGATATTTGTCATATGTGGTCACATGTATTTACTGGAATAATAACATCTACTGCTGTTTAAAATTAACAGAAACTTGTTTCTTAAAACTATCTTTGTTTCTGTATCATCTTACTGTGACTCGGTGGGCCAAACTTGCTTGAACCCCAAATGTCATTGACATGATGTCATATGTCAACAACTTCATCTGTTTGACATCAGAAGAACTAGTTTTCATCATTTTGGAGTGTTTCTCAAAGTACTCTGTGATATTTTTATTTTTCCTTGCATCATTTGCATCATAATTTTCAATGCTATGCTTTGTGACTACGTATGAGAGATATACAATAACAGCGTGCAGAGTGTATACGCTGAGTGGGATGATGGGAAAATTCCAAAATGGTCAAACATGTCAAGGCTGGACAGGGGGATTGCAGAATGTCTATAATGAGTCATGCTTTTGTTCGAATTGAAGAGTTGAAATAATACAGGTCATAAGTTTGTAATAATTGATTTGGAATACTTGTTTTCTTATAGCGTGAAATGGTTGTAAACCCCCCAGGTTGATTTCAAACATCAGTTCAAATCAAAATCTTGGAAAGAGGTTAGCAGGCTTAAGGTTTCGGTCGTGTGAGATCCAGGATCGTACTCTGTGGGAGAGCCTTAAGTGTTTGTTGAAGGTGGTTTTGTGACTGAGAGATCATAGATTACAGTCGTCACGGGGGTGGAGAATAGCGGCTTCAGAGAAAAGATACGTGTGCGTGTATTCGAGCTGAGGTTCCTGTGAGGTAGGGCACGGAGAGTGTATAAGAATGAACCCATATGGGTTCATTGTGTTTGTGTTTAGGACCTTGAAATTGAAGATAGCAGCAGTGTGGAGAGTGAGGGATTTTTGAGCGTGTGCCATGCAAGATTAATGCAGCACTGCTTGACGGGCCTGGATGGAAGCGTTTGCAGAGCATGTCATTGCCACAAATGAAGCGTGCTGATGAAGTGCTTCTGCATGACGCCCATAAACTACTGATACGTCTCCTGCACGTGTGTGTGCCTGCCCACTGCTTGTGTTCCCGCTCCAAAGCAAACATACACATTAACCGTCAAGTCGTACACTCACATGTGCTACACCCTATCCACTTAAGTGCCCGAACACACACATATAAGCAAGCAATGCACATCCTGCCTTCATCCACAACTGTTGGCTTGCTTAACCTCTGATCATTTGTCATTTTGAGCAGTATTGTAAACATTGTATCTACATATTGTGTCAACACAATGCAGCGATTTCATAGTTTGTGCAAGGATTGATTGCCAGGTCCATAAAATACAACTCCTACACTGTATGTGCGTGTGAAAGTAAACCTGACTGTTAAAGTGTCACCAAACAGACATACAGGCTTTCTAGCCTCTAGCCCATCGAACAAATCATTTGCATGTAACAGGACCAGCAGTTTAATGAAGCCTAATTTGCATCCAGCACACCTGTTTTTGTGTGCAAGCTAAACAGGAAGTGCGTACTTATACATTTAGTGCTCCGTGTCATGGCATGTGCACGTATGGACCTGGTGGCATTCTTTCCCTGCATGTGTCCGCAGGTTCGGCTGAGCATTGTGTGCGTGTCGGTGAGTGTGTGCTTTCGGCTCGAGTGTTTTTGGAAAACAGTGTCCGGGGCGGAGTGGTGTGTCACAAGTGGTGATTTTGCACATGATGTCAACCTTACAGTCCACCCACACTCTCCTTAATGATTATCTCCCCTCAAACGGATAGTCTGTTTATTGTCTGTATGTTGGTTTACTCGCCCTTTGCAATCCCCCCTGCCCCCCTGTTCTTGTGTGTCCCACCTGGGGAAACCCAGGAGGAGTCTTCTCGGTTGAAGCCACATCATTGACATTCTAAACATTCTTTTTTCTGCTCTCTTTCTCTTTAAACGCCTCTCCCTCGTTATTCTCTCAGCACAGCAACAACAGGAATGGTGAGAGATTTACACCTGGCCTTAACTTTGCACAGTTTGCATACTTTTCTTGCAGCATTACACCACAACTCTTGGTGGATACTTGTTTTAGATTTGCAATATTTGTATTATTTGGGGATTTATCAATTTCTTAAGAGGATAGTATAGATAAAAAATTATATAAAGCAAAAATGAGAGAGAGAGAGAGAGAGAGAGAGAGAGAGAGAATCTGAAAATGTCTATGGTTTAAAAAACACATTATTTTCCACATACCGTACATTTTTGTAGCTCCAGATATCCTGCCTTCATGAAACGCACTGATTTTGTACAAAACTCATTGATCTGAAAAGCGCTGTGTCCCTGATTGGCCAGATAATTTGTAAGTTGTGATTGGCCTGAATACCTCTGACATCAGCCGGAATTGTGACGCTCCCTACCATGTTTGAAAGATTCGCAGGAAGTAAACTGTTGCCTTCAATCCGTGTGTTTGTTGTAGTCCAAGAAAAGAGATTTACGTTGAAGACGATATCTTGCGGCATTGTTTGATTTGGGGTTTGTACTTTTTGCATATCGTTAACATGTACTAATACACACCTACACACCAAAGGAAATGTAAAATCATGAATCGGACCATAGTTGCTCTTTAAATTATTCAATTTAGTGCTGTTGGTTAGTAGCCTTTTTATTTCTGTAGTTTAATTACACAGAATTTATGATTAATTTATTTATTATTTTAAGATGTCATTAAACGGGGCCCGCCAGCACCATCTTAGGACCCCCGTTTGAGAACCATTGATCTAAGTCACCCACACTGTCAAAAACAAAAAAAATGGTCCCTAGCTGTCCCTGAGGCAGTATCCTTTCAAAATACCGGTACACTTTGGCACCTAAAGATTTCATATTAGTACATATTGGTGCCAAATGTATACATATCTGCACTTAAAGGTATAGTTCACCCAAAAATTAAAATTCTTTCATCATTTATTCACTCTCATGTGGTTACAAACCCGCATAAATTTCTTTGTTCTGATGAAAACAAAGCCAGATATTTTGAGAAATGTTTGTAACCAAACCGTTTGTGGACCCCATTCACTTCCATAGTAGAAAAAAAGAATACTATGGAAGTAAATGGGGTGCACGAATGGTTTGGTGATGACCGAATTTATATTTTTGGGGGAACTATACCTTTAAATTTATATTTAAGTGCAGATATGTATTATGTTATATTAGGACCTTTATAAAGGGTACTGCCCCAGTGCTTGGGACCATTTTTTGGGACAGTGCATAAGAACATCACACCCTAATATAAGGGAGCTGTTTCTGTGATTTGCACAGTGTTTGTATTATTGTATTAATATCTATTTTAGTTGATATATTAATTTTGATCATTTATTTATTACTTATATCATAACTAAAGCTAATAATTGGTACATTTTTAGGTTAAAAATATTTTTCCTATCCTAGCTTGATATGCAGAGACCACTTACAAGTTAGCTATTTGTAAATTGGTTCAATCTATAGTGTTAGTTCAGTGGTGTTTGACTAACCGAAGAAAGACTGAAATAAAATCACAGTTTGAGAATTCTGTGCAATTCTGTTAGGTGATGTATTACAATTCAGCTTTAGCTTTCTGTTTTCAGGTTATAGTCAGACAGCCATTCCATCTATTTTTGGTTATTTAATTCTAACTTACAATCTGTTTTGAAAACGTGACCAAACTTATCTAAACCACAGTGCAAGTGCTACGTTAAAGCTCACACCTGGTCAGTTTGGTTTGGTGCTGGTTTTGCTTCCATCTGGTGGTTGACAGTGGGAGTGTGTTCATCCTGATCCTGCTAAAAGAGAAAAGGCGAGAAGAGTTTATCTTCCATCAGTGTAGTATTCTCTAGCCTGCACTAAATAAACAAATAAATCACTAGCATTTGTAACCAGCCAGACGCTTTAGATAGAAGGCTGCTGAACTTTGCCGTTACTGTCAATAAATAACTCGAACCTCTAAGGCATTCCCACTATTGCCGAGAGTCATGTTTCACAAGTATTTTAATGCGGGACCATCGGGTCAAGCGTATGGAAAAAAGATACAGAGAATGCAAACTCGAAGAAAACACATGCTTTCGTAACAGTAACGATCGGTACAGATAATCAAATCAAAGCATTCCTTCGAACCCTAAAGCTGAAGTCCTCTACATTTCTCGGCTCTTCCACTTATAGTAGTACAGCATTCTTTGTGACACTTTGTACAATCTTTTCCAGGCATACCGGAATTGTGTGTGGTTTCATGTTAAACTAGGCCAGTGTCATACCAACCCTGTTTGTGGCTTTATTTCAAACTGAGCTTTGTCAGACATTGGCAAGCCAGTGTCCTTATGACTAAAGCGAAAGTAAAGCATGTTTGCGCTTCTATTTTCATAGAGACATCATTCAGCAGTTTTTCATCTTTTTCCGTTGACATTTGCCAAAGCAGTAAAGCTACTACACCATAAACTTATTTCTAGTCTAACATTATGAGGTGGCATTGAGCCCATTCTGCAATGAATTCAGCTGGTGGTGTGACTCTATTCTTACACGCTTTCTGTCTGTTTATATTTTTTAGTTGACACGTCTTGGAAGTGATGCACTGGCTTCCCCTGGTTGCCATGGTGATCGCCTCGGCCCTGCCTTTCCCTCAAAGTCCTGTATCCAGGCTTGTTGCCGCGACGATAGAGCCTGGCAGAAACGACAGCAACAGCAGCTATTCAGTCAGCATGCCAGTCAATTTAACAGCGAGCAACATCTCCCACGATGCTGTTGTTTCTCACAGTAACAATAGTTTGAGCTACAGCAAAAACGACAGAACAGCTGATACTTATAATCACACAAAAGGAAAGGATATCGCATTATCCCCATTTACATATGAAGCGGACAGTATAATCAAAAGTGAAGCTAACCAAGAAAACATTTTATCTGATGACACAAAGAATATGGAATACAAATCACAAAAAAAACGTCTGGCCAAAAATGCCAGCTCAAGCAATAACGTTCTCAAGGACCATCAACCTGAGTTTCATGAAGAAAAGAGTACTGAGGCAGAGACTGATATGAACATGAGGAGTAGTCTTGATGTTTCTAAGGGCTTTCTGAAGAGGTCCCAAGAACATCAAGACGAAATGCAAGGAGAGATGGTGAAGCCAGCTGGGGTTAAGGTGGAAGTGCCAATGAAGATACTGAAGGAAGGTTTGGGAGCAGCACTAGGCTTTGGGTTAGACGCAGGCCTACGAGAAGAAGATCAGATGTTGCTCGACGCCCATCCCCGCGTTCTCTTCTCTCCTGCCCTCTCTCCACCCAAACATCCACCTCTGCTCCTAATGCTGGAGTTAGGGTTGCTGGCTGATGACGTTGAGGATGAGGAAAGCCACACGATGGACGCTACCCCAGCCAGGGAAGGAGCGGACCAAGAGTCATATAAGAACTTACTGCTGGGTGTCTCTGATTCAGACAACCCCTCCTCGTTCCACGTATCATCCCACGAACAACAGCCGAGAATCCGCCGCAAGCGGCAACTCAGTCACACCGCACAAAGCCGCCAGCGCTCGGTGTGCGAAGCCGAAAGCGGGTGGGTGACTGACAGGAAAACCTCAGTGGACCAGAAGGGCCAAAAGGTCAATATCTTACCAGAAATCCAGACCCAGACGGGGCCACTAAAGCAGTACTTCTATGAAACGAAGTGCCGTAAGCCATCTCAGGAGGGTAAAGGGGAAGGGCAGGGGGTGGAGGGCGCAGGCTGCTTGGGAGTGGATAAGAAACACTGGATGAGCAAGTGTGAAACCAAACAGTCGTTTGTGCGTGCGCTTACATCTGATGTCAATAACAGAGTAGGTTGGCGGTGGATACGAATCGACTCCTCCTGCGTCTGCGTGCTGCTCACTAGAGGAACATACTACACTGAGAAGAAAGCAGAGAGAGTTCGAGAAGGGAGGGGGTACAGATAATCGGGATAGCCTGAATTATGGATCAATACTGAAAAAAAGCAGGATTAAAAGATCGTGTGGATAAGAGTGTAACTGGGTGTCTAAAGCATCTCCAGCACACGTGGTCTTCTCACATGGAAATTTCTTTTCCAGATGTTCCTGCATCTCACTTCGCAAACACTTATCACCACAGTGTCTCGCTGAGGGACAGCTCAGCCAAAAATGAAAATCCACTCGGCCTTATATCGGTCCAAGCTCATGATTTATTTTTATCTGTTGAACACAAAAGAATATAGTTTATATATATTTCATACAGCAAAAGATTATGGTCATCCCAATTGTCAAGCTCCAATAGAGAACTACAAAGGTAGTGCATATGACTTATGCAGTATATATTTCAATAAGTCTTCAGTGTTCAATGAAAAAATGATACAGTGAGGTGATGAGTAGGCAATGACAGATACTTTCTTCTTTTAAAGGTGATGCGTGTAATGTTTTCAATGTTAAAATACTTTTAAAGGGATTTTCACTGAAAAATTAATATTCTGTCATTTATTCGCCCTCCAAGTTGTTTCAAACTTGTATACATTTTTGTGTTCTGCTGAATACAAAGGAAGATATTTTTAAGAATTTTTGTAACCAAGCAGATCTGGGGCACCATTGACTTCCATAGTATGAAAAAAGTAAACATGGAAGTGAATGGTGCCCCAGAACTGGTTACAGTCTATAAAGTATTGGGTTGTTTTTAACCCCGGGCTAGGTAACTATAGGACAGAACACATTTCTGGGTTAAAGTGACCCAAATAATGGGTTGTTTTAACCCAGGAGTGGGGAACCCTGGGTCCTGGAGGGCCACTGTCCTGCAGAGTTTAGTTCCAACCCTAATCAAACACACCTGAATTTAATTTCCTAGAAATCCTGAAGACTTTAATTTTATTTTTCAGATGGGGCTGTTTCAACATGGTTGATTAACAATAACCCAGCAGTTGGTTTAAACAACCCATTATTTGGGTAATTTTAACCCAGAAATGTGTTCTGTCCTATAGTTACCCAGCCCGGGTTAAATATTTTTTAGAGTGTATTAAAGGCGGGGTGCATGATTTTTGAAAAACACTTTGGAAAAGGGATTCGGGCTGAGTACCAAAACACACTTGTAGCCAATCAGCACTAAGAGGCGTGTCTACTAAATGACATCATTGCCTGGGTTGTGTATGTGTGGGGCGGGTCTATCAAAAGAAGGTCCAGATTCTATTGGGGTAGGGGCAAGTTTGTTTAGGTGATTTAAAATGTCAACATTGGCTTTCAGAGATCATGCACCCTGCCTTTAACATTTTTTTAAATCTCTTAATTTGTGTTCAGCAGAACAAAAAATGTATACAGGTTTGAGGGTGAGTAAATAATGGCAGAATTTTAAATTTTCGGTAAACTGTCCCTTTAATATGATTAGACTAACTTAAACATTGGCCAAACCAATAGCATGAGTTTAAGGCAGGACAATCTGTTTATCCGGAAAGTACATTTTGTTAAACATTTGTGTTGATGGTAGTAGCACCGAAATTACGCACTTCACCTTTAATATCTCCACGCTGCTCCACCTTCCACTAGGACAGTGTTTTAACTGTAAACTCACCAAAACAAGAAAACCTCAATACTGGTGTCTAGGTCAGATCAGTTTTTTTCTATACTTTTCGTATATCGTGTTACATTTGTTTTTTGTTGTGTCTATAGTATACAGACAATAAGTTATTACTTTTAGTATGTAAGCTTATGTACTTGATATTAATATATTTCTTTACAAATGTACAATATGTGAAACATACATAATTGCAAGTATGCAGATATATGTGTATTTATAAAAAACTTTACAGAGGACCCGGGCTCACCGGTCAGCAGAAGTTTAACTTTTAGAAAAGGTCTCGCTTATACTTTTGGATGCGTGACCTTCAGGTGACTGACCCAAAACATGCCTTATGAGATGCAGTTTGATTTACATCTCAGAAATATGGTTCTGTTATGGGTGTTGGATGACAAGGACACCTGTTTAGCGTATTAGAAAAGTTACGTAGTAAATGTGTTTGTTGGGTTTGATGTTCTTTTTTATTGAGTAATTGTTATAATAAAGTATTATAATCTTTGTAAGGTAGATACATTTAAATATGAAAATAAAACTTTTTTTGAAGTAGATGGAAATGAGTGAGATGAGCTTTAGTACACATATACTTTATATACATTTTTGCAAGGTACGTGAGGTAACCTTGTAATTATAATAGTATAGACACAAATGGATGTTTATTTATTTGGAGAGTGGAAAATTTGGCGAAACTGATCTACCTCAAACATGCACACTAAACAAATATAAAATTAAAGAGCACCTATTTCTTTGCTAAAAACAATGTTATTTTGTGTATTTGGTATAATACAATGTGTTTGCGTGATTTATGGTTCAAAAAACACATTATTTTTCACCCTTTTCCTGAAACGCATGGATTTGAAAAGCTCTGTGTCCCTGATTGGCCAGCTAACCTGTACATTATGATTGGCCTGAATACTTCTGACGTCAGCCGGAAATGTGATGCTCCTTACCATGTTTGAAAGATTTGTAATGCTTACAGGCTGTAAGTCCGAAGCGGGAGGAAGTATGATAATGTCGGTCTTGCCTACCAGTCCAGGAAGTAAACTGTTGCCTACAATCCGTGTGTTTGTTGTAGTCCAAGAAAAGAGATTTATGTTGGAGACGATAACTCGCGTAATTGTTTACTTTGGGGTTTGTACTTTTGCATATCATTAACATGTACTAATACACACTTAAGGGGGTCGCACACCGGACGCGCAGCGCCGTTCTAAAAAACAGGACACATTGTTTTCTCTGAGTGTAGGCACACAGGTGTCTCAGGACCCTGCTCAAATCCCTGTCGCGGCACAGAGCGCCACTTACATAGTTTAACATTAAATAACATCATAATTGTTAGCGATTAACTTTGGCGTATATTTTGCATTTTTAAGTAGACGCTATCTGACTAAGCTTGCGCTATTTAATGTGCGCTTCCGGTGTACGATACCTCCGAGTTGTACTAGATGCAACACTGAGCTGCGTGTCCAGTGTGCGACCCTCTTTACACACCAAAGTAAATGTAAAAACGTGAATCGGTGCCCTTTAATGTCGGTAAATCAAGGTTTTTTTTTAAATTTGCATTTGGTTTAAGCTCTGGAAAATCACACTCAGACTGAAATCTTTAGTACCATTAGGAACACTTTATTTTATTTTCATGGTTATCATCATTATCATTATTGTTTATTTTGCAGACATCATTTTCATTTTGTGTCACTGTCATCCTCATCAACAGTAATGGTTTGTTTTAAATCATAACACAATTTTGTTGTCAAAATTTACACATACAAGTAGCATATTTTAATGACCATGTTTTTAATATTTCATATTTACGCCTTAAACTAGATCAAATTAAATTACAGTCAGAATTATTAAATGAACATGTACATACAGTTATTCAATACATACATAAAGAAAATAAATATAGTTATCATAAAAATAAAAAATAAAAATGAAAATACACACATTTTACAAATTGTTCCCCAAGCTCTTAACCTCATATGTTAATATACACATAATTTTTATTTTTCATAAATTCATATCGTCTTATTTCCCAAAAGTTTTAGTTCGTTGTCATCTTGGTTGTTTGACATGCATCGCAACACAGAAGCTAAACGATTTCTCTCCCAAGTTTTAACCCTGACCCTCCCACCCCGTTTTTCCTCCTCGGTACACCAATTGTTTTCTTTTATGGCTTGCGTTGTTAGAATGATTCTGTCCATCGGGACACTTCCGCGCTCCTTTCTGCTGGTCACTTGCTTTGTCCGCAAGCATCTCCCCTCTCTCTTTATCTTTTAGTACCTATCAGGCTTTCTTTGCTGCCGGACATTTTTGTCTAAATTTCCGAAAATAAAACAAGACCTAGCAAGAATTGTGCCCTGTTGCTCTGATCATGTCTTTTGAGTAGCCTTTCTCAGGAACTATCTTTTCTCTTGTGCTCGCCCTTTTGATTGAGAAAAATACACTGAACAAACTCACTGGTGTGCACTTGCACGCTGCCCGGCCCTTCAACTGTGCTCTTGAGCACACTTCCTCTTAACATTCTGACATTGCTTTCGCCCATGTAAACATCACTGAAGTCCGAGTTGAGTGCGAATTGCGACACTGCCACAAATTTCCTTTACAATTGAAAGACCCACTCAAGATGATCACTTCAGAGGCAGTCAGTGAGACCAGTAAAACCAATTCTGAGGAACTAAATCCGTAGGCAGCTCCATATAAACAAAGGACGCAAAGACAAAAAGAGAGTCCATCTACAGATGTTCCATCAGCACAGACACAGGAAGAGAGAAGAGAGTATGACAGAAAAAAAGATTAAACAGTCATCCGATTCCTTTCCATTTCTTACCACTCTCTCTGGGTCTTTTGTCCGTGGGTTCTTTTTTTGTTCTTTTTTCACGCTTTTCCTCTTCTGTTATTGCAGAACAGTCAGACCAGTAGTTATATTTATAAATGTATATATTCATTGCTTTTTTCTGCTTATTCCCCCCTCCTCCCCGTGAATGAAATGTAAAGCCGAATCCAGCTCTCTGACAACGGCGCCTCCTGTGGACGAAACACAGATTTACAATCAGCGGTTGCGTGACGTAAAGCTAACCCAAAGCCAAGTGGCAAAAATGACTTGCACACAACAAAACGCCCAACGGAAAACTCAAAGCACACCAGGAATCGCAGTAAAAACATGAAAAGCAACATCCTAGAGCACTTTTTTAAAACGAGCAAAGGCAGCATCTGGAAGTTGTGTCTATTACATCACAACCCTATAAGAATAGCAGCACATTTAAAGTGTTTCTGTGGCTCACATAATAATGAGCAAATGTGATTTGGTATTTCATTGTGTTTGCTTGTCATTCCTCACCTTTGCAGTCTCTCAACAGGAGTAGGTCCTCACTGAACCAGACTCTGCCCTTGGAGATGCTAGAGAGATATAGAGATAAAAGATGTGGTATATATTTCACCATTGAACTGCTTTTGGAAAAACTGCTACATAGATAAACACAGCTCTGATAACATTTTTTAACATAATTTTTTGGTATAATTTGCTTTTTTTATTCTGCATAAGTACATTTATATGCCAGTATACCTTTTACAGTAAGTGACTGATAGTTTAACATACAGAATGTTTGCTATATTTCATTTACCCAAGTCTGCATCTCAAAATATTGCAGATGTATCTATTTCTGTACTCTGCATCATTTAACGTCATCATGATTTTTTTGTTTTGCAAATGTGATAACATTGGAGGACATTTAGGTGGTGGTGTACTGTATGTTTATTGTCACATCAGATCCTAATAATTATTGCAAATGTCTTCATATAAATCATTTTTAAATGCTAGAACTGGCACTAGCGTATCTAAGAGAGCAAGACCTTATAAAACACATCGCAAGTGTTGTTGTCTTTCTTGTGCTGACATCAGTGGCGGCTCGTGACTTCTTTTCCGATGGGTACAAATTCAAATTATGTGTTTGTTGCATCATGTGAACCATGTGCATCACGTGTTTTGTCAAAATAAGTGCCTGCTGCACACGCGTCAACCGTTTATGATAAAAGAGACGCTCATGTTCACAAAATACACACGAGACTCTCCCTTAACAGTAAACTTTGATTATGCATGAGATTATGTGAGTATCTGGTAAACGCGAGCGTCTCTTTTATCATAAACCATTTATACGCGTCTGCAGCAGGCTTTTTGACAAGAAACGTGATGCACATAGGTTCACGCGACGTGCCGAACACATATTTTGAAATTACGAACCACGCACATGATGGGCTACATACATGTTGTGATGAACTTCGCATCGAGCGCCCTCGAAAAAATATGCCACCGACCGCCACTACTTGACACATTTCTTATTGAAACACGAATTTGGGTGGGGCATAATCCCATATCCCATTAAAGGAAGGGTTCGTAGGTACAGTGCAAAATAACCCATCATTATTATGTAGTCAGTTTATAGGAAATATTTTTTTATTTAATATGTTTTTTTAAAAGACGTTACCATCACTCTGGACCTTTCTCAGGGTAACTGAAGGGGTAGAGATGGCTGAGGCACGGAAGTTAGCAGGCAGAGTCTCTGATGAGTCAGAGGTCACCCCTCTCAGATCCTTCTCCCGAAACATCTTCCTCCATGAAGGAGAGCGGGTGAATGTTTTAGTGCCATCCTAAAGGATGTAACAATAAGAAATCCAGAAATCAATAAACTGTATGCTGAGGATTGAACACTGATACAGTAGATCCTTTTGGTGTCCAGTCAGGTATCTCAAAAGAAAATGTTATCTAAACTTTGTTTATGTTCACCATCTAACTTAAGCATTTGATTTTCTGCATGTTCAAACTGGTATTGTGGCTACAAGATGACAAATAAGAGGAATAACCCCACCAAGGACGACAGCTGAAAGAGATGGCATTATACTACTGTGTGTATTTCAGTTGCAGGAGACAAAGGACAGTTATCGAATGTCCAGCTGTGTTCATGTCCCAAGGCGCTCACCTCGTCTGGCCTCCTCTCTGTTCCCATGGCGATAAGAGAGTTATATTCCTTCTCCAGAAGTTGTCGAGCCTGGGTTGTGGAATAAACATATGGAATTAGAGCAATTCAACCCTGACCGGTTGATGTAGTTATGCTATATCGATTTAATGTTTACTGCTTTAATTAATTCATGAAATGTGCTTTAATAATTTTCGAAATATTTTTTTTGGTTGAGAAAAATATGAGAAACACTGTATAACAAATAGTATGTCTGTTGTTTTAAAATAATCATAATTGTTAAAGATGCACAGATATATTGGCCAATAATCGCAATCGACAAAAAGCAAGTTTTGAATACTGAATGCATTCTGAATACTCCGGTTCAAGTAGAATTATTTTTATATAGGTGCATCTTTAATAATTTTAATTCTTTACATAAATATTTAAATAATTTGGGTATATCATCACATATATTTTGCAATTAACATAATTCATCTAATTTACTTGTATTACGTATACATTTAAGTACATTTTAAAGGGACATTTCACAATAATTTTTAAGATGTGTTTAGGTGTGTCCTTTAAAATGCAAATGAGTTGATCTCTGCACTAAATGGTTGGATAGTGCAGATTAAGAGGCAGTGTTATCCCCTTCTGACATCACAAGGGGAGCCAGATTTCAATTACCTATTTTTTTACATGCTTGCAGAGAATGGTTTACCAAAACCTTTAACATGGAAAAGACAGATTTTTATGATATGTCCTCTTTAACATATAGTAGTGGCCTAGTACAGTGGTTCTCAAACTGGGGTCCGGGGGCCCCCAGGGGGGCCGCAAGATGGTGCCAGGGGGCCCCGATTTTATGACATTTTATAAAATACATTAATTTATCATGAATTCTGTGTCATTAAACCTAAAAAAAAAGGCTACTAACCATTTAACCAACAGCAATACTTTGTTTAACTTAATATGTTTTGTTGAATTAAAATGTTAAATTTTAGAACAGTTTTTTGTCATAAATTTTCTTTGGGGGGGCCGCGAAGGAATGCACGGTAAACAAGGAGGGCCGCACGCGGAAAAAGTTTGAGAACCACTGGCCTAGTAAATACCTCATACCCTTCAGACCCTGCGTCCACTGTCAGAAACATCATATGTTTTTTGGTTCAAATCAATACAAATGCTGATCAACCAATCAAAATAAGGCACACTGATTAAACACGTCTGAAGGGGTTAACAGGTTGTTGCCAGACAGGGATTAGTTTAAGCCTGGACTAGGCCTTAGTATAATTAGAAAACATAACTAGTTTTGACAAACATGCCTTACTAAAAACATTACTTGTGTGCCTTTTGAGGCAAAACAAAGGGCACTTACATTTATTTTACTCTGGGACTAGACTTACCCCTGTCCGGGAAACCGCACCTTATTGTTTTGTCCCTTTTGTTCCATATGCCTAATTTTTTTATACTTTATTCTAACCCGAAAGCCTAAAAGCAAATTCTGAACAAATGTACCCCAAGACATCACCTTTGGCCACTACTGTAAAAATTAACTATTTGAATAAATATATTTTTCCTTAATGCATTCCCATTTTTTTAAAACAAGTTAAACAAACTGTACTGAATGATTGAATGATTTGTGGAGATTGAAGATAAACTTATATGCACAGCTGTATTTGTGAGCAGTTCTCTCATTGTTACCATGTGTATGCTTGTGTGGTTCAATATGATGTACCTGTGTGTTTTGATTGGGTATTTGCAGAAGCAGGGCGAGGTCAGTATAGTCAAAGGTGTCGTCCAGAGCGAGCAGAGCTCCGTGCACACCGCTCTCGGTCAGATTATCTGCGTACTCCTTCAAACCAATAGACTGAACCCAGCACATCACGCGCTCATTTGACCACACCATCACATCTAGAGAGGAAGCACAAGCACAATACAGATTTAAGGGCTGGGGTTTATGAACAAAAATCCAGGAAGGTTTTAATCACGGATCTTTATCGCAAATTCCATTTCGGGTGATGCCTCTGGATTTCATTTTTCCTTCAATTACTCTTGATCTTCAGATGTACATGTGTTTCGCTTCAGACAGTCTTTGTCTCTGCTTTGAAATTTCATGGGATTTCAGGGCTTTTACATTTGTTATTTGTTAAGGCAGCTTTTCAAACATTATAAAAAGGAAAACAGGAATGCAACGTGGAGCTGTATGACTTATTCATGGTGTTAATCCCTTTGGTGTGAGTATAATAATATGACTATAGGTGACGGCATATTCTGTAGACATCCGCCTCAGACTGTATTGTGAATCAGAAAGGCCAGTACTTGGCTGTAAAGCTATAGATACATTTGGCAATGTGTCAAATGTTAGGGCTGTGGTTCAGCATAAGGGAAAACAAATCCTGGTTACCATAGGTGGCCATTCATTTCTATCAGGGTTGGGCAAAATTCCTTTCAATTCAGTAGTTGTAATTCAAATCAAATAGGCTATGGCACATACGTTTTTGAATACTGAACTGCAATACAAAAGAAATTCTACACAGTTCAATAAAGAAATTTCATTAGTCCAACCTAACAACAAAATGGACCAGAAGAAATAACTTTATTAAATCAATGGTAACACTTTATTTTGATAGTCCACTTTAGACATTTTACTAATTATAAGTAACTTTGCAACTACTTGTCAACTACCAATCTTTAGAGAATTAGTAGACTGTCTGCTTAATATCTACTAACACTTTATTGTGATGATATCTCAACAGACATTCAACTGACTATAAGTATCTTTGCAGGTGCATGTCAACTTATTCCACTAACCCAAACCTCTTCCCTAACCCCAACCCTTACAGTCTACTAATACACTAATGACAGTTAGTTGACGTATAGTTGCAAATTATTGAAAGTTAGTTGACATGGAGTTGCAAAGTTATTAATAGTTAGTAGAATGTCTAAAGTGGACTATCAAAATAAAGTGTAACCAAATCAATTTAAAGTTAATTTGATAAATACAATGCTGTATACTCTGTATTTGCTTAATACAAATTTCTATAGGTGTCAATGTAAATACTAATTATCCCATATATTGTGTTTATGATTATAATAATAACAAAAACCGTACGCTCTCAGAATAAAAGGTACAAAAGTTGTCAATGGGATGGTATCTTTTAAATAGGCCCTATGCACCATTTTGGTACAAATATGTAGATTTGAGGTACCAGTATGTATCCTTGATCCAATATTCAATTAAATTTTATTTACAGTTTTTTGACTAAACTCCGCCCACAGGAATACATCAGTCGCCAGCTAAGCTAACGGGAAGCTAAGCTGCTGTCGAATCACATAAACTAAACAAACTACACAATCAGAACTCGGTACGTATTTCTGAAGGAGGGACTTCATAGAACAAGAAAGACATCAGACCGTTTTGAGGACGGTGAAAGCAGCGCTATACAGATAAATAAATTGTGTGAAAAATACTGAATTTTTTTTACACGTGAAACATGAACACATGTTATATTGCGCACTGTAAACACAATCAAAGCTTCAAAAACACAGGAAGAACAGGACCTTCAACCATACTAGTGAGCGTAGTAATAATGTAACGTATATAAGAGGGTGCTAAGTTAAGCCAATGTAAAAAAAAAACCTAGGAGAAAAACCCTGTGGGAAAAGTCCTAGAAGAGAAAAAAAACCTTGGGAGAGAGGCAGACATAGCTGGTTCAATATGCACCTTTTACATACCAAAAAGTGTACTTTTTGAAAAGTTACCGCCCCAGTGACACTTTCGTACCTTTTTTTCTGAGAGTGTACTTCCTATTGGAAAATGTTTTATTTCAAATTCAATAAAAATTTCAACATAAATTCATCTGGTGTTCACCACGCACACAATTTTTAAAGCTATTTTTTTTCAATTATGGAAAATCTTTTAGAAAATCTTTGAACTTTCCACATTGAAATGATGGTGTAACTATGGTAACCGGGGGTTCATTTTCCCTAAACAGATGTGCTGTGCCTCCCTGCAGACTTTATTTGCATCCTGTACCCATTCACTTCATCACAATGATGTTATCATTTTAAATAAAGTAGGAACGTTTGTCTGACTGCACCTGTTTCACGCCATAAACACGTAAATACCGGCATGTTACTCACACATACAGCGGTGCACACCGAAGCGAGCGTTCAGTCTAGTGAAGAGAGCCGTGTACACGATAAACTATTCACGGGTGCTTAATATAGCCTCAACTGGCATGCAGGCATGTGTGCGTTGCTATGCGATGAATAAATTCTACATCAGTGAAGACATCTGGTTCTTATCAAGGTACCGAATGGACCAAGAACTGCACCTTTAAAATGACTTCAAGCTGAAATATCTCAGCTGTGTATCGTGAGTACTTCTTTGATCAGTTTATCCACAAAGGTGAAATCACTATTGTGTCTTTAAATCCAGTGCATAATAGAAGGCTGGGTCATACAACATTTTCCACACGTCATTACTTGTAACGTATGCTTTTATTAACAAATGCGCCTCTCTCTCTTCCATACAGTCAATCGCTGCATAATGTTTTGATGAACTGTAAATTCCAATTGGGTTGTTTTATCGTTTTGACACAATATGCAAAGATATGCAAAGATTAAGATGATATAAATCAATTGCATCAATCCTTACAAGACCAGCTTAGACTGACATGACTGGTAAAGCTAGTTGGATTATGTTAAAGCTGACTAGTGTAATGTAAATATTTGACATTTCAATATTTAAAACACAACAATAGTGCTGTTTTTATCAGAGCTCTACTTAAAACATTAGTGATGCTGGGCATCTATTTGCTTCAATAGGCAATGGCATCCCTATCTAATAAAAAGACATAATTAAGAGGAACATTAAAAAAACCTTTATTCTGGTGCTGGCTCTCATCTCTCCTCCTCTCCAGCTCCTTGCGGTCATAATTGAGGCGCTTCAGGCACATGATGCCATAATGCAGGCTCACCCTGTGGGTTCAAAATGTCACAGGATCAAGAGACAGGTCACAGGGCTATCCAAATTCATTTGGGCACCCCACCCTGATAAAGTGTTATACCCCAAGAAGTACACAAGAGATTATAAATGGCATTAACACACCTGCCCAAAGTGAATATTATGATAAGAGATTAGGCTAATAAAAAGTGAATATCAACTTTTAACAGTTGCTGTTGTTGCTGTTTGGCCCCACCAGCGACAAGGTGGGGCCAAAATAGACAAGAAGGCTATTTTATGCAAATGCTGAGCGATGCCACAAAGTGACTGCCAATCGTAGTGAAGGCATAAGGGTCTTATCTGGCAAAACGATTGTCATTTTTGACAATAAAAATAACAAATATACACTTTTAAAGCACAACTTCTCGTCTAAATCCGGTCCAGCCCGACCTAACGTAAATGCGTAGTGACGTAGGGAGGTCACGTGTTACATATATAAAACGCACATTTGCGGACCACTGTAAACAATAAACTGACACAAAGACATTAATTAGTATCAGTTGACATACAACAACGTAGGAACGGTCCTCTTCCTCAACACTTGTAAACACTGGGGCGGAGTTTCGCGTTCGTCCTCTGTGACCTCTTGACGTCACAACGTATTACGTGGGGTCACGCTGACGCATCACGACCGGATCTGGACGAGAAGTTGTGCTTTATTTGTTATTTTTATTGTCAAAAATGACAATCGTTTTGCTAGATAAGACCCTTATGCCTCGTTTGGGATCGTTTAGAGTCCTTTGAAACTACGTTGAAAAAAACTGTTACGTGTTGATATAAGTGTTAATTGTTGGTGTCTATTAAAGTCCATTAAAATGAGAAAAATCCTGCAATGTTTTCCTCAAAAAACAAAATTTCTTCTCGACTGAACAAAGAAAGACATCAACATTTTGGATGACATGGTGGTGTGTAAATTATCTGGATTTTTCTTTTAAGAAAATGGAATATTTCTTTAAGTGTAATGTTAAAGATATTACCTGTGGAAACTGTCCACCATCTTGAGCTGCCCACGTAGCTCTTTCTTGGTCAAATGGTCCAACATCCGCGCATCCACCAGTGACTCCATGAAGTAACTTCTGTACTGGGGCAAACCCAGACTGGGCAGCCAATCGTTGCCCACCCACTCATGGTTCATATCTCCATAGGCCAGGATCTACCACAGGAGGAGGCAACAACATAGAAATGTGACTTTGACACCTTTTAAATCCACCTAATCTAGTGTTTATCAGTAATACAAAGGCTTTAACACATTTAAAACAGTTTTCTCTGATGCTAATTGTATGTGATTTTGATACACATGCTCGCATTATCTAGGCATCACTCTTAATACATTTTGTCTCAACTATCTGATAGCAGCACAGGAAAGTGTTTAATGGAGGTATTGGCGTTACTCACCTGATCCCAGCTAATCTCTTTCAGCTCCTTGCGTGCGGAGGTGATAGCATGATAGCAGCAGAGAGGTGAGGAAGAGGAGATAAGGAATGCAGCAGAGGGGCAGCAGGAAAGACACATCGATGAACAAGAAGAGGAAAGAAGAACGGGGAGGGAAAGCAGGGAGAGAGGCACAAAGGGAGGAACAGTTTGTTAGTGACCGGGTCATTAGTTGGAAGCAGTTCACACTGAAACAGAAAAAAGAGGGAAAGTTGAGGATGTTCAATGCTACAGCCTAGCCAGACACACAGAGGGGAAGAGAGAAAGAGAGAGACCATCAAAACATGACTAATCACTCCGCTCTCTTCTCATGCCGCCTCTCTTACTGTCCACTAGGGGGCAGAGCATTCTACAATCCAAATATTGCATGGTCTTAAATTGATCAGTGGGCTTTAGTTAAAAGGCAGCATCTGATTATTAAAAAAAAAAAAAAAACTCTAGATTTGGGTTGATGGAAATCCTGTCACAGTGTGGTCTGGGTCTGTTACATTTACGTCACTCAAACTATAGACCCATCAAATCAGAATAATGTGTGCGGACATAGCACTGTAAGGACGACTACTAACTGGTTTGGTTGCTGCGGTCAGGGACTCCATCTCAGCGTGGGTCATCCACACGTTACTGGTCGACTATGGTAAGACAAGAACAAAACAGACACATAATTTTAGATTCAAAATGTAATTTAAACCTGGACATAAATGTACAGTTTAATCATGGTGTATACTAAAAATATTCAGATTCTGTTCATTCAAATGTATTATTGTAAGCAACTACAGTAACGTGACATTTACCATGTTTACTTCTTTATACAAAAGATTGTGTTGGAATTAAATGGTCAGCTGAAAATGTGGATATACCAAACATGAAAAGCTCTAATTAATTAATTAATTAACTATTAAATTCAACTTCTTAACTTTTTATTATTGATAATGCTAACAATATAATTTGTTATCAAAACAGCCTAGTCTCCAAGTTTTGTACCCAACAGAATTAAATATATATATATATTGTTCCATAACATAGATAAACATTTGTGAGCGTACGGAGCGTGTGCTGGCCGGGGCGGAGGGGCTGGTCAGGGATACCATCTCCTGAATGGCCAATCTCAGTTTGAGGCGGTGGAGTGGGTTACTGATTCCAATTTCTCTCTGGATTTCTGTATCTGACAGGTTGGCCATGATAGCTCCACTTTTGACATTGGCACGACAAGCTGCCACATACCATGCAGGCATGCCCACCCAGAGCTGGAAGAGATAGAGAGAAAGAAAAAAAGAGAGGGGATCTTCATCAACAACTGAGATACTCCAGAAAAAAACACTGATCCTTAATGAAGCTCTACATGCAAGGAAATATCGTCAAAAATGTATATTTTGAACTTACAGTTCCTCTGACTACCGGTATAGATTAAAGGCGGGGTGCATGATCTCTGAAAGCCAATGTTGACATTTGAAATCACCAAAATAAACACGCCCCTACCCCAATAGAATCTGGACCTTCTTTTGATAGACCCGCCCCACACATATGCAACCCAGGCAATGATGTCGATTAGTAGACACTAATTGGCTACAAGTTTGTTTTGGTACTCTGCTTGACTACCTTTTTCAAAGTGTTATTCAAAAATCATGCACCCCGCCTTTAATACCCTTACATTAATACTATAAAAGTTATTGTGAGACCCCCAAATCATTCCTAGCTACATTCCTGGGTGACAATGCTATATCTCCAATAGCTTATGCTAATATTGATCTTTACAATCATTTTATATACTCCAGTGCTCATATATAAAGTCATACTTCCAGCCAGGAGACAACAGTGGGTCCATCCCAGGATGCAAAGGGGAGACCCTGTCGACAAGCCTCCTCCAAAAGTTCGTGCCTGAGAGAAAGAAAGCGATCAGTTTGATACAGAGTTGAAACAGACGGGAGGAAGGGTGTGCTCGCGAGTGTAAAATTACTTTTTCTTGCTGCGACGGTCCTTATCCACCGGACCGGCCATCTTGGTGAGCCCGAGAGGATCCACAGAGCCCAGATCGTCTGAGGGGGTGGAGGCTACAGTAGAGGTTTAGAGCAACAGAAATAAAGAAAAGCAACCATTAGAATGTAATAAAAACATGAGGCTGAATAAATGTGCCATATATACCACAGAAAAATTGTTTGACTACCCTCAGATTATACAAACAAACAAAATTGTGTTTAGAGCAGTGGTTCTATGTTTTATGACATTTTATAAAATCCATACATTTATTAGGATGCACCCAACACAAGAATATAAAAGGATGCACCCTACGCAAGGATATGAAAGGATGCACCCTACGCAAGGATATGAAAGGATGCACCCTACGCAAGGTGGGGCACACACTAAAAAGTTTGAAAACCACTTGTTTAGAGTACCACACTTACTGTAAAACTGAAATCTTGGTTGATCATTGAAGTAACTTTAGAACAAAAGTGTACTACATTGGCCCTTAGACTTTGTACAGTAAGATTTTAATTTGTTTTTAAAAAATTTGTTTTTATCAAAATTATGCTACAGATGCTGCTGCCCATTGAGTAATATCTTTCTGTATAATTCTTATATTTATTCAGAGATATTTCCTGATCTACTGTTTGGACGGCACTCACCCAGAGAGGTGGACTCGCGTCCAGGTTGACCCATCCTGACCTTTTCCTTCTTCCCAAAGAGTCGGCCGATGGAAGACTTGATGCTTTTCTTTTTGCTGGCCTTGTGGAGGGAGTCCTGACTACTGTTCGAGCTGCTGCCATCAGCTGAAAGGCTGGAAAGACAAAGAGATAGACAGAGAAAGAGAGGTCATTGATACAGTAAAGTGTGAAAAGGGAGTGTCTGAATGTCAAGTTGAGTGTCTGTCTTCGCTCACCCCAAAAGATATTGCTGCTCCATAACACATTTTTGTTTAATTTAACTTATAAAATTAAAGGGACATTCCACTTTTTTTTAAAAATATGCTCATTTTCCAGCTCCCAGAGAGTTAAACATTTGATTCTTACTGTTTTGGAATCCATTCAGCCGATCTCCGGGTCTGGCGCTAGCACTTTTAGCATAGCTTAGCATAATCCATTGAATCTGATTAGACCATTAGCATCGCGCAAAAAGTAACAACCAAAGAATTTCGATATTTTTCCTATTTAAAACTTGATTCCTCTGTAGTTACATCGTCTACTAAGACCGACGGAATTTCCTAGGCAGATGCTAGGGACTATGCTCTCATTGTCATGGGCTTGCCAGACCTTTTGTACTAGATTAAGGTCTGAGTGCATTTGGCAAGACCATGACAGTACTATGTTCTGTGTGGGGACACGTGGAGTCATATTGTGTATGTGGCTTCCACGTGTTCCCACTGTCTTGTCGCTGTCATGGTCTTGCCAGACCTTTGGGTAAGATTCAGGTCCGATTTCAGAGGGCAAGATCATGGCAGCATTGTTCTTTGTGTGGGGACACGTGTTTCACATTATGTATTTGTGTCACGTGTTCCCAGTGTCTCGTCACTTTTCCCTACTCCCATATGTACTCGTGTCTTGCGTAATTAATTATGTTCACCTGTTCCCCATTGGTGTTGTGTCTTTATAATGCCCTCTCGTTCTCTGTCTTGTGCTCGTTCGTTCGTCCTGATTCAGTGTGTGTTGTTCCCGTCTTCCGGGTTACCTGAATCGTGTTTCTGAATCTGTGTTATCCTGTTCCTGTGTTATTTTCAGTTCCGTGTTTCATCACCGTTGTTTATTATCTGTTTTACCCCACGTGGGTTTTTGTGTTTGTTGTAATAAACCTTCAGTTTATTATTTACGTTGTGTCTGCGTTTGGGTTCTCTTTTGTTAAAACGTACCGTGACACTCATTCTGGCGTAATAATCAAGGACTTTGCTGCTGTAACATGGCTGCAGCAGGCGTAGTGATATTACGCACTGCCCGAAAATAGTTCCCTGCTATTGAAAGTAACCAAGGGTACTATTTTCGGGCAGTGGGTAATATCACTATCACTAAGTCCTTGATTATTACGCCAGAATGAGATTATAGTTCCTAGCCATATCTGCCTAGAAAATCACAACTTATAACTTTCCGTTGGTCTGAGTACACGATGTAACTACAGAAAAATAAAGTTTTAAATAGGAAAAATATTCAACCTCTTTGGTTATATTTTTGCGCGATGGCCTAATCAGATTCAATGGATTGTGCTAAGCTATGCTAAAAGTGTTAGCGCCAGAAATCAGCAGAGTGGATTCCAAAACGGTAAGAACCAAATGTTTAATTCTAGGGGAGCTGGAAAATGGGCATATTTTCATAAAAAAGTGCAATGTCCCTTTAAAGATTGCAACTTTAATTATACTGTAAAATAATGATGTGGCAGTAAACTCGTGTATGGTGACGACCAAAACTTTTGCTTGAAATTTGATAAGACGTGTGTTGAAAAAAGCATTGTATTTCATTCATATGGAGTTTCATATGGAAATTAAATGTTAAAGTGGGAAATACGTCATTCTCTCCACTTACAACTGTACCGAACAGGGTTTTATTTAACTCTGTATATCTTATGCCCATATGGTTATGATGAACTTTTCAGTGAAGTTATAGTGGTGCATATTTTTATATGGAACATAGTTTCATTCACCCGTTAGTTGGGGAACAGGACCAACATAAAGGGGCTACAACCAAGAACACTGTCCTGGGTCTGTTATTACGGGGAGCTGCCAATGTCCTCTAAAGTATAATTTACAAATTGGCCCCAGGGGGAAGTGGGCCCACCCATAAAAATTTCACCCCAGCCCTCAAAGATTTTAGTGATGGGTGTGACATTAAAAACCTGGAACAATGTTCCACTTTACTGTCATTCCACTTTAAACACAGACTTTATGTTGGTTCATAAAAGGGTAAATGAACTCACCTGCGAAACTCACGACTGTCATCCAACATTGCGCCAGGATGAGTGTGCGTCATCCTGTCCAGTCGCAGTGCGCGAGGAGTTGGCGGAGGGGTGGAGTCCAGAAGGGCCAGGGACCTATCGTCGTCTTTGTTGTTCTGATGGGAAGAAAGGAATGGAGTCACTTGCTTAGATCTGTTTATTAAATGGTTGGACCAATACTTATGTATAATCATGCACACACACACGCATGTTCCTACCTGTCTGTCTGTCTCGCGTGCTGGGGAGTGGGGTAGGCGGGGAGTGGAGTGCCCAGAACTGGGTGGAGACGGTGATGCCAGAGTGGAGGATGTGAGGGAGGGGGGGATGAATCCACGCCCTGTGCTGTCTCGCCCAAGAGAGGTTGGGGGGATTGGCGGGCCATCCAGAGCCACGCTGCTGACCCGACTCTCAATCTCTTCGGCACGAAGCTCTGTGCTTTCTTTCTCTTCCTGAATTAGCCTAAAAGAAGTAAAAAATAAATATAAGACAGAGAAAATTAGATAAAGAACATATTGAGGACAGTACGCAATGGTCTACTAATCAACAACTAACTAGTCTATTAGTGAGATTGTCTATAATTTATATAGGTGTACACCTGTAAACACAGGTTTTGCAAAGGAGAACTTCTTTAGTGCAAAACGTTTTGTACAGTCGTTGTCGTGTAAGCGTACCCTTATTTTTTACTACACAAAGTTCAAAACACATTATATGAGGTTCCCTGCATGGAGAGTAAACTCACTTAATCTCTTTGTTGATGGCCTCCAGCTGTTCCTGCAACATGATGGCGAGAGTCTGCACATCTGTCTGTCCGCTTGGTGAGAGCAGCTCTGAGCCGAAGAGCGTCTCACGGTCCTCTTCATCATCGGAACACCTGTCCTCCACACCACCCTCAAAGCCAGTGCCCAGCAAAGCACCACTATCCCAGTCACCATACTGTAGGAAAGAGGTTTTATCAAAAATTTGTTTGCAAGTTTAGACAGACTTAAAAAAATTTTATTTAATATGTTCTCACTTTGCCAGCATCCTCCCTGGCTCCACCCCAGCGTCCACGATGAGCCCGTCTAACCACACTCCCTGTGCCTGTGTTTCCATAGTGATCTAGGTGGGTGGAGGAGCCAGCAGGGAGTGACCCTCCTCCTTGGGAGTATCTCAGCTCCAGAGCACTTCCTGGTAGAGACCTATTGAAGGAATAATGGTGGTCATGATTAATAAAACAATTTCTACAGACGAATTTAAGATGTACAGACAAATGTAAAATTTTTAGATAATGGTTAGATTAATCTGCAGAGGTTAGAAATTGTCTAAAGAAATTTGAATCTAACCTCTACAGATGAATTTAATCTCCACATATAAATCTAATATCTATAGAGAAACTTAATCTCTACAGAACAAATTCAATCAATACATACAAATCTAAACTTTACAGACCATTCTAATTTCTACACACAAATATAATCTCTAAAGACAAATCTAATCCCTAAAAACAAATATAATCTCTACAGAAAAACATAATCTTTACAGACACATTTAAAAAATACATACAAATCTAACCTTTACAGACAAATCTGATCTCTACAGACAAATCTAATCCCTAAAGACAAATCTAATCTCTATGGTTAAATCTAAACTCTACAGACAAATCTAAATTTTACAGACTAATCTAATCTCTACAAAGAAATCTAATATATGAATTAATCAAAACTCTACAGATAAATCTAATCTATGAACGAATCTAAACTCTACAGACAAATCTAATCCCTAAAAACAAATCTCTACAGACAAATTCAATCAATACATACAAATCTAAACTTTACAGACCATTCTAATTTCTGCACACATATCTAATCTCTAAAGACAAATCTAATCCCTAAAAATAAATATAATCTCTACAGAAAAACATAATCTTTACTGACACATTTAAACAATATATACAAATCTAATCGCTAAAGACAAATCTAATCGCTAAAGACAAATCTAATCCCTAAAGACAAATCGAATCTCTACAGACAAATCTTATCTCTATGGTTAAATCTAAACTCTACAGACAAATATAATACCTAAAGAAAATCTAATTTCTACAGACAAATCGAAATTTTACAGACTAATCTAATCTCTACAAAGAAATCTAATATATGAATTTATCCAAACTCTACAGATAATTTTAATCTATGAATGAATCTAAACTCTACATACAAATCTAATCCCTAAAGACAATCTCTACAGACAAATCTAATCTCTAAAAACAAATCTAATCCCTAAAGACAAATCTCATTTGAACAGACACATCCAATCTTTACATACAAATCTAATCGCTAAAGACAAATCTAATCTCTACAGACAAATCTAAACTTTACAGGCTAATCTCATCTCTAAAGACAAATGTAATCTCTATGAATGAATCTAAACTCTACAGACAAATCTAATCTTTACATACAAATCTAATCCCTAAAGACAAATCTAATCTCTACAGACAAATCTAATCCCTAAAGACAAATCTAATCTCTACAGACAAATCTAATCCCTAAAGACAAATCTAATCTTTACATACAAATCTAAACTCTACAGACAAATCTAATCTTTACATACAAATCTAATTGCTAAAGACAAATCTAATCTCTACAGACAAATCTAAATTTTACAGGCTAATCTCATCTCTAAAGACAAATGTAATCTCTATGAATGAATCTAAACTCTACAGACAAATCTAATCTTTACATACAAATCTAATCCCTAAAAACAAATCTAATCACTACAGACAAATCTAATCCCTAAAGACAAATCTAATCTCTACAGACAAATCTAAACTTTACAGGCTAATCTTATCTCTAAAGACAAATGTTATTTCTATGAATGAATCTAAACTCTTCAGATAAATCTAATATCCACAGACAAATCTAATCCCTAAAGACAAATCTAATCTCTACAGACAAATCTAATCTCTACATACAAATCTAATCTCTACAGATAAATCTAATCTCTACATACAAATCTAATCTCTACAGATAAATCTAATCCCTAAAGACAAATCTTATCTCTACAGACAAATCTAATCCATAAAGACAAATCTAATCTCTACAGACAAATCTAATCTCTACATACAAATCAAATCTCTACATACAAATCAAATCTCTACAGATAAATCTAATCCCTAAAGACAAATCTAATCTCTACAGACAAATCTAATCCCTAAAGACAAATCTAATCTTTACATACAAATCTAAACTCTACAGACAAATCTAATCTTTACATACAAATCTAATTGCTAAAGACAAATCTAATCTCTACAGACAAATCTAATCCCTAAAGACAAATCTAATCTCTACAGACAAATCTAAACTTTACAGGCTAATCTTATCTCTAAAGACAAATGTTATTTCTATGAATGAATCTAAACTCTTCAGATAAATCTAATATCCACAGACAAATATAATCCCTAAAGACAAATCTAATCTCTACAGACAAATCTAATCTCTACATACAAATCTAATCTCTACAGATAAATCTAATCCCTAAAGACAAATCTTATCTCTACAGACAAATCTAATCCATAAAGACAAATCTAATCTCTACAGACAAATCTAATCTCTACATACAAATCAAATCTCTACATACAAATCAAATCTCTACAGATAAATCTAATCCCTAAAGACAAATCTAATCTCTACAGACAAATCTAATCCCTAAAGACAAATCTAATCTCTACAGACAAATCTAAACTTTACAGGCTAATCTTATCTCTAAAGACAAATGTTATTTCTATGAATGAATCTAAACTCTTCAGATAAATCTAATTTCCACAGACAAATATAATCCCTAAAGACAAATATAATCTCTACAGACAAATCTAATCCTACATACAAATCTAATCTCTACAGATAAATCTAATCCCTAAAGACAAATCTTATCTCTACAGACAAATCTAATCCATAAAGACAAATCTAATCTCTACAGACAAATCTAATCTCTACATACAAATCAAATCTCTACATACAAATCAAATCTCTACAGATAAATCTAATCCCTAAAGACAAATCTAATCTCTACAGACAAATCTAATCCCTACAGACAAATCTAATCTAACCAAAACAAAGGGCACTGATGTATTTTAAGACATGTCAGTGCAAGTTGGTTTCAATTTGGACAGCTCTTAAATTCATTTTAGTCTTTAGGGCTAGCCTAATCACTGTCTGGGAAATCGCCCCCTAATCCCTAAAGACAAATCTAATCGCTAAAAATGACAAATCTATGCTTTCACGTGTTATACAGACAGCATTTAAGGCTAGTCCCAGTCCAGACTTGTCTTAACTAAAAAAACTTGCCGCCATAACTTAAAATACATCAGTCAATGTTTTGTCTTAAGATGCAAACCAGAATTTCAAAGGCATTTTAATAAAAGTGATTTAAATATTCTAATTTAACTAAGGCATAGTCATGGTTTAAAAAAAGCCTTGTCCGTGAAACCAGGCCCTAATCTCTACAGACAAAATCTACATTTTCCAGATGAATCTAATCACTACAGACAAAATTGAATCTCTACAGACAAATCAAAATTTTACAGATGAATCTAATCTTTACAAAAAAATCTAATCTCTAAAGACAAATATAATCTCTAAAGACAAATATAATCACTACAGAAGAAATCTAATCTCTAAAAACGGAATTAATCTCTACAGATCAATTTAGATCTTTACAGATCTTTACAGATTAAGTCTCTTCAGTAAATTCAATCCCTTCAGATGAATCTAATATCTACCAATGTATCTGCCTACCGTGAGTATGAAGAACCAGGTCTTCCTCTCAATTGATCCAGCTCTAGTTGAAGCCGCTCCAGCTCAGCAATGAGTTGATCCTGGGAGGAATTTGACACAAGCACCAGATAAAGTCTTCATCTAGACACAGGGCAAGTAACAAAAGGCTTTTTAATAACAGCATCATAGATTGTGTAATGTACCTTGTTTGCTAAGAGATCATCTTGGATCTTCTTCATATTTGCAAGCTCCTCAGATAGGGCATTCTGAAAGACAACAGACTCACACATTTACATTAATTCAGCTTAATTATCCAAAGTGACCTACAGTGCATACAGACTAGATCTATATATAAAATATGCAGCTAATTTCTACTAAATGTAATAGGTGTGACTATAAAGCACGACTTTTTTTTATTTACAAATAATGGTCACGAACCTAAAAAGCCTCGCATTTGAAAAATGCTTTTATCTGGAACTGTAAATTCTACATTTGGATTCAAGGAAATCAAACCCATGGCCTTGCTATTGCGTGCACCATCTTCTACCATGCCAACTATAGAAACACGTCTTCTGGTTCTGACATTAAAAGCGTATTATTTCAGCTATTCATCTCAAATTCCCTGGTGAGAAATGTGATGAGCATGAAACACCTGCTTTTGTGCTGAAATAATGAGGGAGGACACGTATAGGAAGCCTGGAACTTCAATTAGAGGCAGACATATGTAGTGGAGGATTTTATTATGCTTTCTTTTCATATTATTATGCTTTATTTTTCATCCTATTTTTCATTTTTTAATTACAAAGTTCATTGAGTGTGTTTTACATAAGAATCATGTTTTTCTGCTAACGTACAGAATTATGCTCTTTCTGTCTTTTCAGCAAGTACAAATGTCCAAGGACTTAAACATCATGTGCAGTCCTATATGATAAGATAACGAATGAATCATTAAGCTAGAAACCCAGTAAACGGTAGAGTTTACTGAGAACAAGACATATGTTTTATGATGTCATTAAATTCATGTTTAACTGTTTGTTTCTTAATCAGTGACAAATTGAAGGTTGTTTCTCTAAATGACGTGGTAACTGATGATTATACGTGTTTCAGCATCTTGCTATAAATATGTGTTCAGCCTTGTGATCGGGGCTCTTAGGTTTTTAAACTTCTTGCACCACGGGGGTGAGAGCCTATTCTGCAGAATATCTAAAATTCAGACAAAGAAAATTCTGTCGACAGTGTGTCTGTGTGATCCTTGACTTTTGCTCCTAGTGAGTATTATTTGATGCGGCTAAAATTCCACAACAATAATGGCGACGAGGATGCGGATTCCACAGCTGTAGACTCCAGGTTTGGGAGAGACTGACTGATCACCCCTGAGACAAGAGGTCTCGGGCTCCGTACCCCAGGCCTAAGGGAAGGGAGAGTCTCAACCATTTCTGAAGTCAAAGCTGACGGAATCTGGAAAAGAACCGTTGTGGTGGCATCTGAATAGATAATACGGTAAGCGTTATTTCGTTCGTGACCATGGGTCAGGGTAATTCGAAAGGGAGTACAAAGTCAATGGATCTGGAAAATGGCGTGTATGCTCGAGTGATCAAATCAAAGGGCACGGGGGCGTTGGAAAGCGTAAACATCTGGGAGAAAAGGTATAATTTTCCTCCTAAAGGGACACTGAGTGTAAAAGCACTCACTTTATTAAGGGAAAAGATCATTGCGGATGGCAGAGAAATGAGAGCACAGAGTAAGATAAGAACCAAGGACGAGCTGACTCAGACTAAGTCAGAGCTAAACATTAAGCAAATGTTTTTCCTACATCAGATTCATTACATGATGAACCTAACTTTCTTTTTTTCCCCCTCCTCCCTATGCACCTGCACGTACCCCACCTGGGGTACATTTCCAATTCACAAGGGTACCGCTTCTGGACAATGACCTCCAACCCCCTCCACAACGTCGCCCTCCACCACCACCTGCTCAACAAATCGCACAGATACAACCACCTGCTCAACAAATCGCACAGATACAACAACCAGCTCAACAAGCCGCACAGATACAACAGCCAGCACGACAAGCACCACCTTCTGCACCCCCGCCACCGCCGATGCAAGAACTGCCACGTGGACCAGAATCAGAGATCATCCACATCCTTGGCAGCACTTTTGAAGAGGACAAAGATGATGTTCAGATAAAGACGGAACGGGAGGCAAGGCCTAAGGAAACAGCAGAGAAGCCGTTCACCAGAGAAACAGCTATCTTCAGCTTTTGCCAAGATAGGAGAATGGGCACAGCCACAACATAACAACGCAATTTTTCTTCGCAAGGACAACGCTCCCGAGAGAACGGGCAGCAGAGAGAATGAGAGAAGAGGAGATGAGATCCGAAAGAAAATGTTTGCTGGTATTGCGGACAGAAAGGACATTTGAAAAAAACAATGTTTCCATTTCCTGAAAACTAAAGGGACACCGGAATCCCAAGGGAGCACGGGAAACCTGCCGGTGTGTAAAGAAAGGGGCGACTGAAGCCAGGAGGGGGAAGGGGAGCATCGTACGGAGGCGGGTAAGTCCAATCTTGTTTTTTCTGCGGTTCAAATGCCATATTATCTGCTTGCTAATTCTGTTTTTCTGATGTGTGTGAAAGGGAAAGAAACGCTCTATGCAATGAAGAACTTGCTTTGCTTGATGCTGAACGAGAGGCAACATCTCTAAACTGCCTCTCGAAGAAATAATGTTTGAGGGACAGGCATTGTTGTTTATGGTAGACTCTGGTGCAATCAACTCTGTCATACGCAAAGATGAATTCCCATTTGTCACCTTGAGTGGGCAGTTTAACTCATCTATGAGTGCTTCGGGGCATATAGTGAGGGAAGAATTTACTGCTCCACTCTGTTGTATGCATGACGGTAACAAGTTTATGCATATGTTCCTTTTATCTGACGCGTGTCCGGTAAACCTCATGGGGAGGGATTTGATGTGTAAAATGAATGCTAGCATCTTATGTAACAACCAAGGCCTGAGTATTTCTTGTTGGGATCCCAGAATGTTGTCTATATGTGTGTGTCTCTGTTGTATGTGTTACATGTGTATGAATGGGCCTTCCAGAGTGAAGAATTGTTTGCTGAAGGGAAGATAAGATTGCCACAGACCAGCGAGGTCATTCCAGTTGATAACATGCATTGCACGGCTCATGTTGTTGAGACAGCAGAGCGAGAGTGGGAAGAAAAGTGGTTCTCTATAAAAACCGAGGGCTTGACAATAACCCACATATGCTGGAATGACTCATGGTGTGTGGCACTCGTAAAATTGACAGAAAAGCAAGAACAAATTTTTGATGTTGAAAATTCGGTACCCCATGTTTCTATTGCAAAGAATACCAGTCAGCCATGGGAAAAAGCAGGTGAATTTGCAAAAGCCTGCAGCGAGGCCGTTGATTGGGAAATGTTGTCAGATAACGTGCAGTTCTCAGAGCAGATAACGGCACACAGGAGAAGTTGTGTTTCTTTTTTCATTGCTGAGAGAGAGAGAGAGTTGTAATTCAGAAAGCTGTCTCTGTAGACTCAAATTCACAAAACATTTTGCCAGCGCACATGACGTGTGCTAGCATTGATTTACCGCAAGAGGTTTTTGACAATGTACCTGACCACCTGTGGGCTAAAGATAAATACGATGTGGGTTTGATTAAAGGGTGTGAACCAGTAGTTATCACCCCAAAAAGTGATTACAGACCATGTAAACCTCAATACCCTCTGAAAAGGGAGGCGCGTGAGGGAATAAGGCCAGTATTTGAGGCCTTATTGGAGAAAGGGATAATTGTTCCCTGCCCACACTCACCTGTAAGAACACCAATTTTTCCTGTACAAAAGGTCAGAGAAGCAGGTCAGCCCACAGAGTGGAGGTTTGTTCAAGACCTCCAAGCAGTAAATGCTGCGGTACAGGTAAGGGCACCCAATGTGCCAAACCCTTACACAATTGTCTCACAGATACCAGCTGACAGCAAGTGGTTTTCTGGAGTGAGGAGTGTAGTGGATATTTCGAATGCATTTTTCAGTGTTCCTGTCCAACCTGATAGCCAGTTTTGGTTTGCTTTTACATTTGAGAGGTATAGCGAGAGCCCCACGATTTATAACTCCGCCTTGCATTGTTCATTACAGACACTTGTGTTGGATGATGATGTTGTTTTATTGCAGTACGTGGATGACCTCTTGGTGGCGGCACCGACTCAGCAGTCGTGCACAGACAACACCATACGGCTGCTCACTCATCTAGCTGAGGAGGGCCACAAGGTCAACCCCAAAAAGGTACAGTGCTCTGTCCAGAAAGTAACCTTTCTAGGACACGAAATTACACCTATGGGTAAGTCTCTCTCTCCAAAGAGAATAGAGGCAATAGCTAATATACCAAAACCCATCACAAAGAAACAAGTAATGTCATTTTTGGGCATGACATCATATTGCAGGACTTTTTATTGCTAATTATTCTGAGATGCAACAACCATTGCATGACATGATTTATGAGAAACCTTTGGCACCATCAGAGAAGGTAGAATGGACAGAGAAGGCTGAAAGGGCATTTGGGGAACTAAAACAGACATTACAGCAGGCACCCACTTTGGGGCTGCCATATCCAAAAAAAAAAAAAAAAAAAAGCCTTTTATTCAAATGGTGGATGAAAGAAATGGCTGTATGACATCTGTTTTGTTGCAAGAACATGGTGACAAGTTGAGACAAGTTGCATATTTTTCAGGACGCCTTGATGCGGTGGCCAGGGGCCTACCAGGATGTCTCAGGGCTTGAACAGCGCACATCTCACTTGTCTGCAGCAAGATGGCTGCGTTATTCCTGTGCATTGTTTCAGATGTCTAATGTCACAGTTGAAAGATGTACAGTGCTAAACCCGGCGACATTGTTACCTACACCTGATGAAGGTACACCACATTGTTGTTTGTCTGCCCTACGGGAAGTATGCACACCAAGGCCTGACCTTGCTGACACACCCATACCTAAATGCACCCTCACATATTATGTGGATGGTTCCTCTTCCAGAGATGACAGAGGCATAAATAGGATGGGGTGGGCAGTTGTGTCTGACTTTGAAGTAGTGAAATCCGGATGCTTACCACCTCAAAAAATCTGCAAAGGTGGCTGAATTGCATGCACTAACACAAGCTTGTCAACTTGCTACTAATCAATCTATAACCATTTACATTGACTGCTGATTTTACTGACAGTTTCTCTCCTATAACAAATTTTACTCCTTTCTCAAATAGCTGTGTGCAAATGCAAAGCACACACCAAGGAACAGGACGTGATCTCCAGAGGAAATGCACGCACGGATGCGGAAGCATCTCTCATGACTACTAACAAAAACGTTTCTCTTACACAGATTTCCCAGGAAAAGGAAGCCGAAACACCACAGGAGTTACTAATAAGCATGCAAACATTTTCTCTTCCAACAGAAATAGCTCTATGGAAATCGTGTGGAGCAACCAAAACTCCTGAAGGGATTTGGATGGGTCCAAATCAAAAACCTTGCTTACCTAAACATTTTTATTCCCATTTTGCTAGGTTGACACATGGGGACCACGGTGACATGCGATACTCTTCAAAATGAAAATGACATGTTGCAATATTGTATTTCTATGTCCTCTGTATTTCAAAATATCTCCAAAGCAGGTTAAATCAGCCCTACCCCATCCAGTAGAAGAACCATTACACAACATCAAACCAGGGGATTACGTGGTGGTAAAGAACCTCAGGAGGAAATCCTGGAAAACCAAAGGGAGGGAGGGGCCATTTCAGGTTCTGCTGACGACTCATACCGCTGTGAAGGTCGCGGAGCGTGCCACATGGGTGCACGCTGCCCATTGCCGGAGGGTTGGTCCTGGACTGCAAGGTGTAAACCAAAGGGAGGACGGCTAGTCGACTGCTACGGACCACTTTTTCGTATTGGTGGGAACCACAGATACCTGTATGCTGCAAGTTTATACGAAGAACGACACGAGAGAACTGCAAAAGCTCACAAAGTATTGGAGGACGACTCCAGTATTCTGGGTTTGGTTTGGACACACGCACACGACATCTTTAATGTGGGTAATCGACACGACGCTTGCAGCTTAATAACTGTAATTACAACACCAGCTTTGAGACCCCACATTAATTTAGACACTAAGATAATTTCATTCGAACAAGAAAGCAGGATAGCTTGGCACGACTGCACCGTGTGGTCCTACCAAACCCGAACCTACAAAGGAAATTAATCAACAAGGGCTCACGACCCCAACTCTAACTGTGCTCAGGGCTCACGACCCCAACTCTAACTGTGCTCAGGGCTCACGACCCCAACTCTAACTGTGCTCAATTTCTTCAAGAAAACGAACTATTCTTCTTCTTTCAAAAATGAGGTTCATGATCATACTATGTGTGTGTGCATTTTTACTTTTCTAACTGCACAGAACTATATGCACACTATGGTTAAGGGTAATAAACAGAGCTACGTAACGATGACAGTAAATGAAGTTATGAATAAATCATAAAAAGGGAGGAGTGTAGTGGAGGATTTTATTATGCTTTCTTTTCATATTATTATGCTTTATTTTTCATCCTATTTTTCATTTTTTAATTACAAAGTTCATTGAGTGTGTTTTACATAAGAATCATGTTTTTCTGCTAACGTACAGAATTATGCTC
Source organism: Paramisgurnus dabryanus (assembly GCF_030506205.2). Taxonomy (NCBI): domain Eukaryota; kingdom Metazoa; phylum Chordata; class Actinopteri; order Cypriniformes; family Cobitidae; genus Paramisgurnus; species Paramisgurnus dabryanus. The sequence goes on from NC_133339.1 coordinate 26,350,093, forward strand.
TTTCTGTCTTTTCAGCAAGTACAAATGTCCAAGGACTTAAACATCATGTGCAGTCCTATATGATAAGATAACGAATGAATCATTAAGCTAGAAACCCAGTAAACGGTAGAGTTTACTGAGAACAAGACATATGTTTTATGATGTCATTAAATTCATGTTTAACTGTTTGTTTCTTAATCAGTGACAAATTGAAGGTTGTTTCTCTAAATGACGTGGTAACTGATGATTATACGTGTTTCAGCATCTTGCTATAAATATGTGTTCAGCCTTGTGATCGGGGCTCTTAGGTTTTTAAACTTCTTGCACCACGGGGGTGAGAGCCTATTCTGCAGAATATCTAAAATTCAGACAAAGAAAATTCTGTCGACAGTGTGTCTGTGTGATCCTTGACTTTTGCTCCTAGTGAGTATTATTTGATGCGGCTAAAATTCCACAACACATAATTTAAGCAACATCTGGATTTTGAAGGAAACATCAAAGACGCTGTAAAATGTCAAGGCTATTTTTCGATTTCTTATGCGTATTCATAGCTTTCAAGGAAATCAACGCTGAACTGAGCCTGTATCAGGAGTTTAGTGACGTATGAATCATCGCACCTTCTCCTCCAGGGCAGCCATTCTCTCCTTCAGGTGCAGCTGAAGTCTTTCATTGGACTCTGACAGAAGCTTGTCCACCGTGTCAGAGAGACGCTTATTGTGTTCGTCATTCATCCTCTCCCTCTGCCTCGCCTGAGAAAGAAACACAGAGTTAATACACAGAATATGCTAAACTAACAGAGAACAATTATTAAAATTATTAAAGATTATGACAGAATTTTTCACCCTCTGTAACTCCTGATTCTTCTCCTCCAGTTGTGCCTCCAACTGCCGCAGTCGCTCCTCAAAGTTGCCATGACGTTCCTCCGCCTAAGCAAGACAGAGTTTTATCACAACTCCTGACAAATGAACAGCTCAGAAATTAAATATTCAATATGTTAACTCAGTATGATAATGCACCCGTTCAACACATCATAATTTGAACCTGTTTTCCAGGTGAATTTTAAAACCAGTTCTTTTTCCGAAATCGTTACAGATATGAACAAGACTGCACACCTTGTTGAGTGCCGCCACCCTTTGGGCAAGCTGGGCCTCGATCTCAGGCAGCGTCTCGGCCCTCTGGAGGGTCTGCTGTAGCTTTTGCTTTGCATCATCCAGACGCTCCTGGAGCTGCCGGTTCTTCTCTTCACTCTGTGGGGAACGAGAGTGACAGAACAATGAGGCAGGAAGACAATAAAAACACCATAATACACAAAAAACAGGCTTAGTTTTAGGAAATATGTAAGTTTTGTCAAATAAAAGAACATTAAATATACTCAGGTGAAATGCTGTATGTATAAATAGTTTAAGTTACGTTAATACATCTGAAATATGTAAAAAAAAAACGCTCAATAATAAATCAGGCAACAAATGCTATACATACCATAAATCTATATTTAAAACCCACAAATAATACTAAAGAACTAAAATATCAGGTAAATTTACACGATTCAAGGGTATATGTAACTATAAATATATAGAAGCGTATTACAACCAGGGTGTATGGAGGACCACAAGAGTCATGCAAAATGTAATAAAGAACTTCAATATTTAATAACTACCTGGACAATAAAAATAGCAATTAATAGATTTGTTTAAAAATTCATTAATTCATCTATGAATAAATAGACAAAGTTACAAAAAAATAATTATGTAAAATTTTATTAGGCAATAAAAAGTGAGATTATTAAAAAGTGAGCTTTTCCGTGTCTCTTTGGGTCCTTGCAAATGGTCAAATGAGAAATGCAAATTAGCTATGGCCAGGTGGATGTAACAAGCTCGCTGATTGCCTCTGATTGTACATCATGCGCAGATTTATAGATCACGGATGAGGACCCAAAGAGTCACGGAAACGCTAAATAGAGAGGCTAAAACGAAAAGCAAATTGAATAGCGAAAAGAAGAACCATCGGGAAAATGAAAACAGAAATGTTAAACGGAAATGCCCTTTTAAATGCCTCATTTAAACCTGTATTTGTAGTTCAATTTATAAATCCAGTTATTTATTTCTCTTTTTTAATCGCTTTTTGAAATACATTTAGAAATTCCATTATTTAATTAAGAATTTGTAAATGCAATTTAAAATGATGAACTTATTGAGTGTTTTATGTTGTTTTTGTAAATTGTTATATTTATTTGAACTATTTATTAATGGATTAATATTTCATTTCTACATTATTTTTATAATCTCACTTTTTATTGCCTAAAAAATTTTACATAATGATTTTTTTGTAACTTTCCTATTTATTTATAGATTAATTAATGAATTTTTAAACAAATCTATTAATTTCTATTTTTATTGTCCAGGTAGTTATTAAATATTGAAGTTCTTTATTACATTTTGCATGACTCTTGCGGTCCTCCATAAGGGTGTTTGATCGAAGAAAATAAAATCTTTTTACAATTTGATTTCAAAGGAACAGTCAGTATACTGTATAAGCTTGTTTTAATGGATCATTTATGTAATGCTATGGAAAGTTTAATAAACAGATATATTCGTAAATGTAAAGAAATATGTATACATATTTTGGTCTAATCACAGTCAAAAGTGCAACGGCTGTTTGTCTTAAGCTTTGGGTTAGTAACAAATAACTATTGGTACTTTTTCAAACATCACATTTTCAAATCTAAGTATTGAAATGAACGCACACACTCCTATAATGCTTCACAGGGTGAGAACCAGAGGGGCGTAAATGACATTTCAACAACTTTACAGGAGGGCCAGAACAAAAAAAATGATCATGGTTGGATCATTAATAACTCCAAATTGAATAAAATGTTGGTTTGGCAGCATTTTATTCATATATATATATCAGATGAATCTAAATTTCGCCCTCTTCTCGCCCCTCGATAGGTAATTTGTGAGAAAAATATGATTTGCGTAAAATTGAACAGAAATCCTTTTAAATAAAGCATAAGTAACAATTTACATTAGGGTTGTTTTATTTCGTTAACATTACTTAAAGGCGGAGTCCATGATGTTTGAAAGCCAGTGTTGATATTTGAAATCGCCTAAACAAACACGCCCCTACCCCAATAGAATCTGGACATTCCGTTGATAGACCCGCCCCACACATACGCAACCCGACATTTGATTTGATTTGATTGGCTATAAGTGTGTTTTGGTAGTCGGCCCGTCTCCTTTTCCAAACCGTTTTTCAAACATCGTGGACTCCGCCTTTAATGTATTAGCTAACATGAATTAACAATGAACAACACTTCCACAGCACTAACATTTTTAAAATCTAAAGTTGTAACTGTTAACATTGGTCAATGCACAATGAACTAACATGAATATTAACAAGGACTACAAAATTAAGAAGCAATATTGCTTTTTCCTATATAGTTTTAGTTAAAGGTGCCAAAAATTGCATTGAAATAATGTTAAATTGTTCTTTGATATTTATAGAAGGTATGTAACTTTATTAAGGGCAAAAAAATTATCCAGAAACATTGCACCTGTCCATTTACAACCCTAGGATTTGTCATTTGAATGAAATGAACTATTTTTGCCCTATTTTGAAAGGATCATGAATAATAATGTTGAGCTGTGCTCTGATTGGTTCTGCTATGCTCTGAGGCTCATTCCAGTAGCTCACATTAGTAAACAGACCTTAAATGTTTGAGCCTGTATCAGACAAAAATACAGATTTTAAGGAACAACAAACTGTTTAGAGATTGTTAATAGACATTTCTCTAAACAGTTTGGTTTTTTTTTATGTATGGACCTGCGCAAAACGTAACTTTAAAGTCAATAGTAGAACTTCAGCCTAACGCTAGCAAAGCATTAGCTAGCATGTAGCGCTAACTCAGCAGTCACAACTCTGTTTTTAGCATTTTAACAACTTTGTAATTAATTTAATGTGTAATTTAATATTGGGGGCGTACATCTCGACTGTGACATCACAATCGGTGTTATATTGAAGTTTACATAAAAATAAGGAAACAAACATGTTTGATGCTCACGATATGTCATTACCATGTACAGAGCTCTTATTAGTCATCTGTGCCTAGGTATATAAAGTTTTTTATTATATGGCACCTTTAATGTATTAACTAATGTTAACAAATAGAAGCGTTACCAAAACATTTTTAAAAAATTCCTGGAATTTTCATTCCCTGAAAATAAACCCATACGTTTTCACTGATAAACAAACTGTTAATAGGCTCTGAACTAGCTCTTACACCTTTTGTGTGTGTCTGTACATGATTTCACTCTTGTACCTGTCTGTATAAAGATTCTTTGCTGGCAAGCTCATTCTCCAGCTTGTCTTTGATGTCATGGAGAGAGGTTGCCTCCCTCTGGGCACTGAGGTACCTGCACACAAACGCAAACACACAGAGAGCTAAAGAGGGGCGCTTGATAAATCAAATCTGCCTTTCTTTCATGTCATTGAAAAGTGCCGTCCGGGCACATTTCCGCTTACAGCGATGCAAACATTCCACATGACACAGAGCTCACACGAACCTCAGTGAAATTGGGTTTAATCGTCAGCAGGTGATAGAGATTACCTGCGTTCTAAGGTGGTGATCCGCTCTTCCATGTCCTCTCTTTGACACAGCGCCTGAGGTTGAGGGAGCGGTACATAATATATGAGATAAAAGAAGAACATTTGGTTGGTATGGTTCACTAAGATACAAACACGCAAACATTGTGTACATGCAGACACGCCATTATGTTTGGGCGAGCGTCTAGACAGCAGTAAACAATGTTTCTAATGGTAACTGTTTATATTTAACAGAGCTGACTGTAAACCGTTATTGCAAAACAAAAAGGGCTGTTTCGTACATGACATAATTGCTCTGAGGGAGGAGAAATAAGTGTTTAAATGCACAGCGACGAAAAACAACAGGAGCTGTTTGGTAACTCAGGAAAACCCCCTTCACTCTCCATTATTGGGACTGTGCTTTATAGCAGTCAAGGCAGATTATAAGCTAAAAATCTACTGGAGGCAACCAAGATAAGAGGAACGCAAAGCCAGCACAGTAGCTACAGGCAATTCCGGAAAATTCCATAAGTAGTGAGTCGGTGACATGAAACGGACGCTGTTGCCAAGTTGGCAAGTCATTGTGTTACCGCAGGAGAAAACTGCGTGCTTCTATTATACAGAAAATTAGACTTCTTCCACTGAGGAATGTCAGATAGACAGCTGATTATTTTGTTGGCAGTCTGATTGATCTTGATTCAGCTGTCAGGCACACCCATCAATATCCACAGCAGTTTACCAGCGTTTAATCACAGCATCGGGACAAAAAAACCATATAAATAAAAAAAGAGGTGGGGTCCACAAAAAAAAAAAAACAACGTGGTTGTTGCTTGAACTGGGTCACTTGAGTTTGTTTTGGAGAGGGTTTGATGAGACCTATCCTTTAACCCACCTCTTTCACGTCCCTTTGAAGCTTCTGATTGGCTTCTTCAGATTTAGCCAATTCCCTTCTGGCAGTTGTGAGCTGTTCCTCGATCTCACCAACCTGTGCATTAGTAAACATGGTTCAGATGTTAACCTGTGCACTCGAATGCATGAGCACAAACAAGCCCACGAAACCTGGACGCATTCCAACAGCCTTGCAAACATTTTTCTTTTCTTTTGCAACCTTGCAATGCTGTTGACATCCACCAGAGGGCAGCAAAAATATGACACAATCTTTTGCTCAGCATCTCCTCTCATCCTGTATCTCTATGGCAACCATAAGAATGCCAGTTCTCCGTCTGCCTGGCTAACTGGAACCTTCTCATTCAAAATGTGTCATATCATTCTCTATGCCTTCTAACACTACATTAGAAGTAAATGCATACAACTTGAATATTAAAATGGGGGCCAAAATTCTAGTAAACAACTAATGGTAAAGATTTGGCTTTGCACTTTTTATCTTCTCTCTTGTATTTCAATTTATATTTATATTTTGTTTTTAACCCACTGATAAAGAGTTAAAGGGGACATATCATGAAAATCTGACATTTTTCATGTTTAAGTGCTAACTGGGTCCCTAGTGCTTCTATCAACCTAGAAAATATGAAAAAGATCAACCCAATAACTTTGTTTTGGTAAACCATTTTCTGCAAGCATGTGAAAAAAAGGTAATTGAAATTTGTCTCCCCTTGTGATTTCAGAAGGAAATAATACTGCCCCTTAATCTGCACTATCCAACCACGACACTGCCATTTAGTGCAGAGATCAGCTCATTTGCATTAAAAAGGACACACCTAAAAACTGCACATTGTTGCTCACAACTACAAAGTGGCAATTTTAACATGCTATAATAAATTATCTTTGAACTTCACATATGTACTCTGGGGACACCAAAGACATCTTATTTGACATCTTAAATAGTCTTGTGAAATGTCCCCTTTAACTTCAGATGTAATGTGAATTGCGTAGTCTTCTTTTCCCCTTATATTCCCCTTTCTCTTTAACAAGCATGCAGTCCAGCTAGCATTGATTCCATAAGTCTGCAAAACCTAATGATAAATGCTTCAAGGTCAAGTTTTATCTGCATATATTCTATATATTTCATTTTTATGTGCCCTTACTACTCTATTGTGAAAACACTAAAGAAATACATTTTTATATAATTATATCAAAAAATAGACATCGCTTTAAAGCAACTTTGTAGGATAACAGATCTCTTGTGTGCTACAGTGTCCACAAACATTAACATGGTCAATGTAACACATCTACATTTGTAAGAAGTTACCCAATTTATAAAAAATACTAAAGAAAATCTGTTTTTTTTTTTACAAATGTTATACTCTGTGTATGTTTTTATAATCGTTCTGAATCTGGGGCCGTATTCACAAAGCATTTTATCTTATCACTAAGAGTACTCCTAAATCGCACTAAAAGATTTTAGCTAGGAGTTTTCTCTTAAAAGTTATTCACAACGCCTTTCAGACCTACTTTTAGTAAGGAAAAATGATAACTCCTAAACTAAGAGTGAGTCTTCGTTGCTACGGATGACGTCAATTCTCATGCACGAGCTGCCTCGCAATGACCACGGTGATTGGTTGTTAGATGACAGGGCTGTCATGCGGAACATAACACAGACGCACCAAATCATGGAATTACAATATCGAAATATGTCTGTGTCCTATACAAAATAATAATAATAGTAATGCCATCGAAATGCATATATTAAAGAAAAGTCGTGAATTAAATTAAATTAAATCAAGCCTAATACAAATGAAAACCGCCAATTGCCTAATAATAAAAAACGACATTGCATTAACACTTGCTTAATTAATGTACATCCTATTAGCCTAAATAGACTACTTAAAGCAAGGAAATGTTGCCCATATTAAAGAAGCCTGCCTAATGTAATAAATAAATGATGGTGGAACTCGCCAAAAGAAAGCCCAAATGGATGCAGGATCAGTTACTGCTGCTGGCCCAGTTGGTGCTGGAAAAAAGAAACGTAATAAAAGGGAAATTCGGCACTGAGATATCAAGCAAAACTAAGCGTGAGACATGCGAGAAAGTGATGCGCGGGTCAATGTACAAAACAACTGGCACCCGACCAACGTTTTCAACTAACCCGCCCGCAACTCGGACCGCAAAAAATAAAAAATAAATAGTGTACCCGACCCGCTCCCTGGCCAGCATTTTTTTTAAGTAGTAATTGTTTAATAGTTAATTGCCATCTTTATTTCAAACGACCCGACCGAACGCGACCCGAATATCATTAAAAATATTTTTGGATGACTCGTGACCGCGGGTGACCACATGCATCCGCTCATTTCCGATCAACCCGCGCATTACTGATGGGAGAGGATTTGTTTCAGATCAATGCAACATTCCCACTTATGTCGCGGACCCCGGACGAATGTGAGAGGCGGTGGTATATGCATTACAATCGCAGTAGAGGGTTGAGATTGCAGCCTTTAAACAGACTAGCATGGCAACAGGTATGCCTATAATATTAAATATTTAATATCATTATTGTTTCATGTAATTCTAAAAAACTTCCTGCTTGTCATGAATGTAATGAATTATGAAACAAATGTCATAAACAATATGCTTACATTAAAGTGTGCTTTTAAGTGTTATGTGCAATGCTTTTGAGTTGGTGAAACTGTCCATGTTAAGGAGGATCAGCACCTAAGGCATTTTAAGATCTTTTGTGAATAGGTCTTAGTGAGTTAGGAGTCCTCTCGACTTCTTTTAAGCTGTCCCAGACTTAGGTGCTACTTTTAGGGCTAAAATGCTTTGTGAATTACTCTTAGTGAAAAAATTTAGGAGTCCTAAATTTAGGAGTGACACGCCCATTATTTTTAGGAGTTGCTCCTAAATTCGCCAGTTAGGAGCTACTTTTAGCCTTAAAATTCTTTGTGAATACGGCCCCTGATCTCTAACAAAATTCCTTCACAAAAATGCAATTATTTCAGCTTTTTGGTAAATTTTTATTTTTAAAGAAAATACCCATATTTAAGAGTTTATAAGCAGAGAAAAAATATAGATAGGATGAAAAGTTTTTTTTTTTTTTCGGTTTTGTTTGTTTGTTTGTTCTTTCATTTGATATATTTGAAGTAGAACATTTTTCTGGATTGCATTTTGTGAAACTTTTGGGAAAATTACAAAAAATGCTGTTTGGTGTTCTCATATTTCACTGGAAGCCGCTGCATATACATTGCACATAAGCACATATACTCGCCTGTCTGCACATAAGAGCCAGTCTCTCCTTTAACTGAGAAAGTTCTGCTCTTTGTCTCTCTATCTCTCCCTCTCTCTGCCTGTCGATCTCTCCATCATCCAAGATGGAGGAGGGACCGTTGGGGAGCCGCTGCATGAAAACAGTTCAAAAATAAAGTAATGTATAGGAAACAAATATATATAAAAAAAAACGAGATTCAAATCACAATTTTGACTCACTTCCTTTCCATTGTCCAAACCCCGTTCTCTCCTTTTAATTTGATCCCGCAAAGACAGAACCTAAAGACAACAAACAAAGAAACATAAGCAACAGAGACCCACACAGACCAGACAAACACAGACGATGGGTACAGACGTATTAAGAAAACACAATGTTCACCTCATTTGTAGATGCCTCCAGCTCTTCCTCTAGAACAGCGACTCTTTCTAAAGCCACACGCAATCTTTCACGCACCTGAGGGACAAAGAAAGAATAGACAATGAATCAGCCTGTCAAAACAAAAAACAATTGCTTTTTATAGGCGAAGTTGCTCTTCAAACATCTAGCCGTTTACATTTGCACAATGCTGATCAGGGTTTAAAGCTACAGTTCGGTTACAATTACATTTTTGTTTTTAATTAACTCTCCTTTTTCTGATTAATATGCAGAGATACGGTGGGGGCCGGTGACTTCACTTCCGGCGGGCGTGAATTCAAAATCATGTGTCGTGTGTGGCTCCTCAAGTCAAAATATGAGTTGATGCGTCATGTGAACCTAAGTGTATCATGTGTCATGTCAAAATATGTGCCTGCTGCACATGCATTGAAAGGATTCGTGATAAAAGAGACGCTCACGTTCACAAAATACTCGCAAGACACTCACTTAACGCTAAACTCTGATTACACATGAGATTAAAGCGACACCAAAGAGTTTTTTTCACCTAAAAATAACGTTTCCAAAAAAGTTTCAGTCATTCATCCACTCGAAACAGGGTGAATGGCACTTTCATATTCGCTTTGCAGCCCTCTATCAGCCTTTTTTTTTTACATTTTTTACAACCATCAGTCAAGCGCAGTCCTGTAGTTACTACAAAACTACAAAAACTTTCTTTACGGGAGACCTACAATCCAATCAGAGCCAGCTATGCTGCAGTTTTTGAACAATTACGCTTCTAACCTGTAGGGGGAGCAAAGAGCAAAAACTCTTTAGTGTTGCTTTAAAGGACAAGTTCGGTATTTTAGACTTAAAGCCCTGTTTTCAGATTGTTTATGGTGAAATAGAATGGTTTCGACTGAAATTTCAACATTTGCGGCTGCCCTGAGAATTTTCAGATGTTTGTGTTTCACCTCACACCTCTACAATGGGTTTAATGGTGCATTGAAACAATCCTTCCTAAAATGCATTAAACTTTCGTTTACAAAGACGTGAAACTCACCGAGTGGTCAGGGGTGTTCACTGATATGCTCACACAAAAATCGCTGCAAAAGATCCTTTCCAACAGCTGTTTTAGCATTCGTTGTCAACTTGTGGACCTATTTTTCCAAACGCCTCACACCCGTACATTTTTCTGCTTAGAGCTTGAATAATATACACTCCAGCCCAGGTGGTGGCGCTAATCCGCCATTGCCAATTGCAAGAATAGAAACAAAGTTCCCGGCGCAGAGTAATACCGTACCTCACAGGACATCTAATACAAGTCAATGGAGTTGGCAAAAACTACAATAAAACCAGTTGGAATGCGTCTTTTGCAGCGATTTTTGTGTGCGCATACCAGTGAACACCCCTGACCACTCGGTGAGTTTCACGTCTTTGTAAACGAAAGTTTAATGCATTTTAGGAAGGATTGTTCCAGTGCACCATTAAACACATTGTAGAGGTGTGAGGTGAAACACAAACACGCGAAAATTCTCAGGGCAGCCGCAAATGTCAAAATTTCAGTCAAAACCATTCTATTTCATCATAAACAATCTGAAAACAGGGCTTTAAGACTAAAATACCGAACTTGTCCTTTAAGCGAGTATCTGGCAAACGTGAGTGTCTCTTTTATCATAAACTCCTTTGAAGCGTCTGCATCGAACACATATTTTTGACATGACGAGCCACACATATGACGGGCTAAATGCACCTTTTGAGGAGCTTCACATTGTGCGCCTTCCAAAAAGAAGTTACCGGCCGAGATAGGAAACAATATATATATATATATATATATATATATATATATATATATATATATATATATATATATATATATATATATATATATATATATATATATATATTATATATATATATATATATATATATATATATATATATATATATATATATATATATATATATATATATATATAAATTGTTTATCTGAGCATTTGATCTGTCCTGACAATGCAACTTTGACATTATCAATGGAGTCCTTATTATCGGCACACTTTTGGGTGACCCTAGTGGCTCAGGCTCATGGACATTTTAGTGTCAAGACTTTTCGATCTGTTGCTCACATAAATCTTTAAACCTGGAATACAGCGAGTCAGGTAATACAGTTATAAGGACTACATTATGAAAGCTATGGTCGCTGTAATCTGTCATTGTATGCCAACAGCTTTCTAAAGATTTTTTTTAAACATTGCTCCTTTTGTGTTGAAGAAATAACAGCATATAAGACAAAATAGTTTTTTTTATGATTTACCGTTTTCTACATAAAATCCTCCTACATAATGTAAAGAACAAACTGTGAAAATATAACCTTGATTTCTTTAATACTAACTAATGCCATGTCAAATCAATGTGAAATCAATGAGTGAAATCAAACTTTGATGCTTCTTAATCTCATAATTAGATTATGAGACCTGGATTTCACAGACAAGGTCACTCAAGGCTTTAAAACGACAGGCGCGTGTGAAATTATTTGCAGCATCACTTAATCATTTTCATCCTGCTCATTGCATTACATCAAGAGATGGTGTAGGACATGGGCATGATGGGGTTGCTGACCTTTTCATCCAGGGCTTTGTGATGTTCAAACAGAGACTTGAGGGCTTTGAGCACCTCAACCTCACTGGAGACTCCAGCAGGAGACTGAGCTTGTCTCTTCACCACAGTCATCCTCAGAGAACGCTCGTGACGAGATACCAGACACTCCAGATGCTCCAGCAGGAGCTACACAGCATGAGACAGAAAAAGACAAAGCGAGAATATGAGAATATATAGAAGAGACTGGGGCTAGTTGTCACACGGGTTACTGGATGTTCTCTATGTCAAACGTTTGGTTAAATATAAGCTAAAATTATGGTTTATAGAATTATTTACTTAACAAAAGCATGCATTTAAACCACCCTGGTATACAAAAAAGGTAAGCTAAAGTAAAATAAAAATATGTGTGTGTGTGTGTACACAGAAATTCACTTACATTCACTTACAAGTGAAATATACAATGGAGTACACAATGTGAAAATTAGCATCAGCCATTACTATATATAGGCAAGGTGTGAGATATTACACCCCAACCAAAACATTTCACATAAATATGAAAGCGCAAACACAGACGAAAGATATAAAGAGGACATGAGGTTTGAACAATCGCACACAGATGATGGTTATGGAGTTACTGACCCGTGTGTTGTTTCTCTCTGCCTTGAGCTCAGCGATCTCTTCCTCTCTCTCCAGCAGCTGCTCTCGACATACATTCAGCTCTTTGGTCAGCACCGCAAACTCCTGCTCATACGTACAACACACACCACATACAAATATATAGTAGCAGACTCCTTACAATCAACATATCAACAAATAAGTGCATATCAGTGATCAGCACACAAACCCCAATGCTAGCAGTCACACATCCACTTTAGAAAAAAATATGCAATAATATAACAACAATAAACAGCAATGTTCATCTAGATACAGTGCTTAATTAAACCACTTATATTATTTGTGACTTTCTGGAAAACAATACATTACAAAATTCATGGATAACAAGAATAAACTTTTAGCATTAGAAATATTTATTGACTAAAGATATTTCTCATACAGGTGGATTAAGCATTACAGAAACATTCACACCACATCCATGCATCCAGACACTCGACACCATCACACAAACACTATCATGCACCCACATGTTCAATACCAACACACAAACACCGTCATGCACCCACACGCTAAACACCATCACACGAACACAATTACGCATCCAGATGCTCAACACAATCACACAAACACTATCATGCAACATTCTCAACTCCACCACACAAACACTATCACACATCCAACACTTAACATCATCACACAAACACTATCATGCATTCACACGCTCAACACCATCACAAAAACCATCACACACCCACATGTTTAACATCATCACACAAACACTATCACGCATCCACACACTCAACGCCACCACACAAACACCATCATGCACCCACATGCTCAACACCATCACACAAACACTATCATGCCACATGCTCAACACCATCACACAAACACTATCATGCCACATGCTCAACACCACCACACAAACACTGTCTATCACACATCCAAACACTTAACATCATCACACAAACACTATCATGCATTCACACGCTCAACACAATCACACAAATACTTTCACGCACCCACATGCTTAACACCATCACACAAACACGATTATGCATCCAGATGCTCGATACATCACACAAACACTATCAAGCACCCACATACTCAACACTATCACACAAATAGTATCATGTACCCACATGCTTAACACCATCACACTAAAACAAACAAGCACCCACACGCTAAACACCATCACACGAACACAATTACACATCCAGATGCTCAACACAATCACACAAACACTATCATGCAACATTCTCAACTCCACCACACAAACACTATCACACATCCAACACTTAACATCATCACACAAACACTATCATGCATTCACACGCTCAACACCATCACAAAAACCATCACACACCCACATGCTTAACATCATCACACAAACACTATCACGCATCCACACGCTCAACGCCACCACACAAACACCATCATGCACCCACATGCTCAACACCATCACACAAACACTATCATGCCACATGCTCAACACCATCACACAAACACAATCAAGCACCCACATGCTCAACACCACCACACAAACACTGTCTATCACACATCCAAACGCTTAACATCATCACACAAACACTATCATGCATTCACACGCTCAACACAATCACACAAATACTTTCACGCACCCACATGCTTAACACCATCACACAAACACGATTATGCATCCAGATGCTCGATACATCACACAAACACTATCAAGCACCCACATACTCAACACTATCACACAAATAGTATCATGTACCCACATGCTTAACACCATCACACTAAAACAAACAAGCACCCACACGCATAACACCATTACACAAAAACAATTACGCATCCAGATGCTCAACACAATCACACAAACACTATCATGCAACATTCTCAACTCCACCACACAAACACTATCACACACATCCAACACTTAACATCATCACACAAACCCTATCATGCATTTACATGCTCAACACCATCACAAAAACCATCACACACCCACATGCTTAACATCATCACACAAACACTATCACGCATCCACACGCTCAACACCATCACAAAAACCATCACATACCCACATGCTTAACATCATCACACAAACCCTATCATGCATTTACATGCTCAACACCATCACAAAAACCATCACACACCCACATGCTTAACATCATCACACAAACACTATCACGCATCCACACGCTCAACGCCACCACACAAACACCATCATGCACCCACATGCTAAACACCATCACACAAACACTATCATGCCACATGCTCAACAACACCATCACAAAAACACTATCATGCACCCACATACTCAACACTATCACACAAATACTATCATGTACCCACATGCTTAACACCATCACACTAAAACAAACAAGCACCCACACGCATAACACCATTAAACAAACACTATCAAACATTCACACCCTCTACACTTTTATGCACCCACATGCTCAACACCATCACACAAACACCATCATGCACCCACAAGTTCAACATCATCACACAAACACTATCATGCATCCACATGCTCAACATCATCAAAAAAACATTATCATACATTCACACACTCTACACCATCAAACAAACACCATTACGCATCCACACACTCAACTCCATCACACATACACCATTACGCACCCACATGCTTAACACCATCACACAAACACAATTACGGATCCAGATGCTCGATACATCACACAAACACTATCATGCCACATGCTCAACAACACCATCACACAAACACTATCACACACCCACATACTCAACACTATCACACAAATATTATCATGTACCCACATGCTTAACACCATCACACTAAAACAAACAAGCACCCACACACATAACACCATTAAACAAACACTATCAAACATTCACACCCTCTACACACTTTCACCCACCCACATGCTCAACACCATCACACAAACACCATCATGCATCCAGACGCTCAACTCCATCACACAAACACCATCATGGATCCATTCCAGACGCTCAACACCATCACACAAACACTATGATGCACACACAAGCTCAAAACCATCACACAAACACCATTATTCACCCACAAGCAAACAGATATCAGTGCAGACAGTAGATGAAAAACAGAAACTTATGAAATATATAGAAAACCTGGCACCACACATCCACAAACTTAGCGCATAACTCAAACATTATCACTACTTTAATTACAACATAAGCATAATTTAAATGACACAGAGCAGTTGTGTAAACACTCGTTTTCATAGTGTGTATCACATTCTGAACAGTCCAATGAGAAATTCTAGAGTGTAAGGTTTTGATAGCACCATGTCGTGTAAGATGACATATGGCCTCACAAGCCTCGCACCACACGCCAAAAACCGCACCATCGTTTCCTAGCCTATATGCGATTGGTCCCGTTCAGCAAAAATCACACGACACACCTTCCCTGTCAGACGCAGACAGTGACCAAGCCGGATTGCATGTGCACGTTGCTATGTACTTGTGTATTAGGCTTTGTGTGTTCATTTGCACAGCAGATGTTTGTTTTTTATTAGATGATGTTGAAATGTGTGTGGGAGATGGCACATGAAAAGAACCACCAATAACTTAAGAGCCAATCAAATCCTGGTTCCACTCCAGTTGTTGACTTTTTAGACATAAACAAAAGGAGATCTGAATTCAAGCCAACTCTTGCTAAGCAATCACATTCCCTCTGTAATGCATACCCAACCCATAACTAAATCAAACAGCCTATACCAAGCAAAGCACAATTTAAGACCAATCACAACTCATGTAAACTTTAATCAATCAATCATGTCTCCTTATCCATTCTTATTCATTTCCGTTTTTTCAACTCTCACTAAACATTTGGATTTAAAGGGACATTCACCTTTTTTGAAAATATGCTCATTTTCCAGCTACCCTGGAGTTAAACATTAGATTTTTACAGTTTTGGAATCCATTCAGCTGATCTTCAGACCTGGCCATACCACATTTAGTATAGCTTAGCATAATCCATTGAATCTGATTAGACCATTAGCATCACGCTAAATAATGACTAAAGAGTTTCGATATTTTTTCTATTTAAAACTTGACTCTTCTGTAGTTACATCGTGTACTAAGATCGACGGAAAATTAAAAGTTGTGAATTTTTAGGCAGATATGGCTAGGACTATACTCTCATTCTGGCATAATAATCACTGACTTTGCTGCCGTAACATGGCTGCAGGAGGTGCAATGATATTACGTAGTCCCCGAAAATTGTCCCCTGCTATTGAAAGATACTAAGGGGACTTTTTAGGCTTTTTTAGGCAAAAGCATAAAAACATCCAAAACCATATTCATAAAAAAAAACATTGTTTACATTTCCAAGATATGTTTTTTCTATTGTCTGAACTTGTTGTTTTGCTTGCTCTGGCGTAATATCATTGCGCCTCCTGCAGCCATGTTACGGCAGCAAATTCATTGATTATTACGCCAGAATGAGAGTATAGTTCCTAGCCATATCTGCCTAGAAAATCGCAACTTTTAATTTTCTATCGGTCTTAGTACACGATGTAACTACAGACGAGTCAATATCGAAACTCTTTAGTCATTATGGAGCGTAATGCTAATGGTCTAATCAGATTCAATGGATTGTGCTAAGCTATGCTAAAAGTGGTACAGCCAGACCCGGAGATCAGTTGAATGGATTCCAAAACTGTAAAAAAAACAATTTTTATCTCTTGGGGAGCTGGAAGTGGAGTGTCCCTTTAAGTGTTATTTGGGGACACACTACACTGTGTCCTATTTGCTTTCCATTCATAAGAATACGAATGCATAAAACACAAAAACATGCAAAACACGTTGTCTTGTACTACACAGCATGTCTGACCTGCAAATTTCTACACCAAAACGAAAAAGAATTTGAACACCATAGACTGACTTTTAAGCTCGGTACAGAGAATATAAACTTTAAATATATTTGGTTTCCAGTGTTGTGGAAAAGTGAAAAAGATTGCTAATTTTATATAATGTTATTTTGGTTATATAGATGGTTTCAGCAGCAACAACATAAACAAACGGCTTTTGTTTTATCTTCATGCAGACTTCCGCAAAAATCAATAACAACAGTTTTCCAAAGGAGTTTATTTCTGATAACAAGCAAAATAAATGACATTATTTCAAATTATAGCTAAAGCATGTCAACTACTACACTGAGCTAACGTTACTGTGCAAAATTAATTTATACAATTTTAGCTATAGATCCTTGAATTCTACTCTTTGTACTGCAGTGATCCATGCTCATCATCTGTACTCATCAAAAGGAAACGAAACATTTTTATTTTCGACATGATATTTGTTCCCAAGGTCAGTTTAGTCACTAGCCAGACCGATAAAGGAAAAAAAGACCAGAAGCTAACTTCTGGCCAGGCGAGTAACCGGGAAAATGCGGAGCATTCGATGAAACTGTTTATATGAAGTGCGATGTCATATGCTGTAATGTCTCTAGTAAATCATAATGTAGTGTAACTTTCAACCTGGTTAAAGCGAGAAAAATACTTAAGCCCAAATCGTACAGAATTAGTTTTACGGGGGTAGATGGAGTAATGTAATTTTACAACAGGACACTGTAAAAAAAATCTGTAGAAATTGCAGCTGGGTTGCCGGTAACTTACCGTAGATTTAAATGTATGTTTTTTACTGGCAACATTTTGTTCAAAGTTAAATGAACATTGAACATTTACAAGTCTTTGTCTTTACAGAGTAAAACTAAAAAAAACAGCATCAAGCAAAACATTCTGGGAAACAAAATCTGAAGCAAAAAACAGAAAAAGGTTGATGATGATTTCTGGTTCCCAGAATGCTTTGCATGAGGCTGTTATTGTATAGTTTTATTCTGTAAAGATAAAGAATTGTTAATATTTCAATTTTTTTAACTTTGAATAAACTCTTGCCAGTAAATAACATAAATGTAAATCTACGGTAAGTGACCGGCAACCCAGCTGCAATAACATTGTAATTTCTACGGATTTTTTTTTACAGTGGACTTCTCTAATATGGATGATCGTTGAATAGTACTTTAGCCTAACGCAGTAAAAAATAAACATAATTTAAACATAAATTACATCATTTTATAAAAAATATTATAGAAAACAAGTGTTATTATTTACCACAGTTTTAACAAAAACATAAAATAACAAAAATGCTGATTTTTGTAGTGCACCCTAAATGTTCAGATTCTATCTCCACTGCCTATTTCTTTAATAACCAGCAAAACTAGGGTAAAGATGCTGGATAAAAAAAGAAGAAAGGAAAGGAGGAGAAAGGGGAGTGGAGTTTTAAGCTTAGAAGTGGTATAGTGGTACACAGATGGTAACTCAGTGGGCCCATAGGACTTTGGCATTCTGGATCTGTACCGTGCTGAGATTGGACTGAAATTATGTTTGGCACAAGTATGCCAAACACAACTGTGTGATTATGTCCTGCCTTATTTCAGTCTCTCATTCAAGCTCATCCTACAGTAGGGTTGGAATGACACAAAGCACCTTAACAAAAGGTTTACACCCACTTTTTCATCTTGTGGCTTTGTCTCTTTCTGGAAAAGCTTTCTGAATGAAATACATCCTATACTAGTGGGATGCACTAAATGAACCCTGCTTAATGTATCGAACCTCTCAAAATCTCTTTGCATATGTATGTGTGCTTGGTTGTGTGTGTGCAAGTTTGATTCTTATCTTCTCTAAGGCCCTTAAAAATCCAGTTATTCTACCACAACATTTTTCTCGATAAGACAATACCAAAATAGCACAGTGTTACATGCATTGTTACTTAAATGACAGAACAGACATTTTCTATCCAGCCAATCAAAGTACGCCTATGTTCTATGACTTAAAGGGACCCAAAAATGAAAATGATCCCATGATTTACTCAACCATTAATCCATCCTTGACGCACTCTCTTTGCTGAAACGCACAGGATTTGATCTATTTTAGTTTGTAAAGTTTTAAATATTGATATTTTTCTTGCAAACTGGCATCGATTGCCCTCAGCCGGCCTTTTGGAGCCGTGTGGATTACTTCCGTGCACAAGTAAAGGAAGACTTTTTGGGCTTTAAATCAGATGCACCATTTACTATTATTATAAAACTTGGAACAGCTAGTACGTTTTCTAATATAACTCCAATTGTGTTCGTATGAAAATATAATCATATACATTGAGGATAGCTTGATGGTGAGAAAATCAAAGGGTAATTTTCCTTTCTGAGTAAACTATCCCTTTAAGCTGTAAAAATAACTTAAATGTCATAAATAGACATCAACCGGCACATGGCATTGTTTTTTCTTTTCATTAAGGTAATCCTATCCACAAAGAAAAGTAAATACCTTCCTACTGCGTCCACCGTTTGTGTTTTTCTTATAAATATGTATCAGAATGATACCTAATACATGTCATGATCTGTGCAATTTCATGTAGTACACATCACTGGTTAGTTACCTGATCCTTCTTCATTATGTACAAGAGATCAAATGTACAAACAAATTGAACACAGCAATGTATGACTGAAATGCTAAGATAATGCTTTTATCCTGCTTCAACTCACATCAGACATAACCATGCTGATTAGGTCAAAATATAGTAACACCAAATGGGTTATATTTGTTGTTTTCTATTGTTATGTCAACATAGTAGGAAGGACGACCACAAACACATCACTCTATTTGCAGGCACAAATGCTTATTATTAAAATAAGCAATTGAAAGCAATTGAATCATTTTTGCAGGTCATGAAAATCTATTTTGAGACAGCGACACTTGTGAGACAACTGAGAACATAGTACCAGCGCCCTGAGAGAGCCTATCTTTCAAGAAAAATGGGAAGTTTTAGCAACTTCATGAGAAAATAGCAGTTAATCTGGCAATTGATTGGCTGGTTTGAACTTTGATGAAATGTTTAATGAACTTTAATGGAATTTTTTTGCCAATCATATTTTGTAAACGTGAACAAAGTAACACATTTGTAAATCTAAACTAATTTTATTTCATACTACTCTGACCCTATATGCGAATGAAATGTCGCACATATTTCGGAAAAAGAAGCTCTTTACATCACCTTAAGTCACTATGGGTTCAACTCATTATTTGAAATCTACAAGTGCAAGAACTGTTCAAAGATTATACCATTTAAAAATCAGAAGACGCATCGTACGTGATGACAGGAAAAACAGGTCACAGACTTGTAAATAAGTCAATAAGCACAACATATTGATATGCAGAGAAAAATGCTGAACCCCTTAAGATAGTACAGATGAGACTTAATCTGATGCAAAATGGACCAGAACAAGAAAATGAAGACTGGTTTTAATGTTAGCCAAATCAAGGCTGCTTAACTTAAAGTCATTAACAAAAAATCAGGCAAGTTTGGTTCTAACTAAAAATTAGCAAAAATGAAATCATGTTAAAGTCTCTCTTGCACTCTTACTAGAATTTTGAGTATTATTTTAGGCAGCATGACGTACACACCCTATACCTCACTAGCAGCTCATCCTTCCTAGAGTCACATGATTTTAATTCATAATAATTCCATTAAAAATATTTAATTCAAAAATATGATAAATTACTTTTAGTAAACACTGAATAATCGCTTGTAAAGCATTTTCACCCTGAAGAACCCAAGAACCATTTTCTTCTTCAGCAATTAACAGCAGCCAAATTTGACCCCGTGGGTTCTCCAAGGTGAAAAAGGACTACAAAGAATTACAAAGTACTCAAAAGTCACAAAAGTGCACAATATTCTAGTGCAGAGTAAAAAGTCTGCTGAAGCCATGCAATAGCAGACCACAATTCAAGTATAATTAACTCATCCTTTAACATACAGAAAGTCAAACAATATAACAAGTACATATATATGCATATAAAAACTTTACATCAAATGTTATGCTGTCTTTTTGCAATCCGATACATGATCGACAGGGTTTCCATAAATTCACTTACACACACACACACACACACACACGGCCCTGACACGTACCTGTGGCAGTGCGATGGACAGTTGTCTCTGTAGCGAGTCCTTCTCGTGACCCAGCTCTCGCAGACGTAGCTGAGCCGTGCCGAGACTATCCTGGGTCTCTCTGAGACTCTCCAGCAGCCTCTCTCTCTCCGTCAGCATGTTTACCATCAGAGACTCCAGATTTCCAGTGCTCCCTCCCTCATCTCCACCACGAGCCTCTCGGCCCCCGTACCCACCACCCATGCCCCCTGCACCGCCTCCCATACCACCACCTCCTCCAGCAGGAGAGGACGGGCCTCCTCCTCCACCTCCCCGTCCATCCTCTGAGATGGTGGGCATCACCTCACACATCATCTTGAGGCCGTGGAGTGTGTGTACAGGTTGTTATCTGATGTTTTTGGTGACTTTGTATATGTGTGGTTTCTACGAGTTTCTAATACAGCTTTTTTGTCAGATCTGATGGTTTTTGTGTGTACAAGAGCCTATAGCAAACAGATAAACAGCATGTCATTCATATGCGGATGTTTACATGAGCATTTGCTTCGTATGTCAAGTCCGACAGCATGTGATGATAGTCTGTAATGTGTGTGGTACTAATGTATAATATGTGTGCTGTGGATGTTTGATGTATATATTATGTGTGTGCTCCGAGTTTTGGTGATTGGTGTGTGCATAAGCTGCGTGCATACAGCTGTGATGTATAAATGGTTTGATTTTCTCTTTCTTTTCCTAGCTATTGGCTTTCTTTCTGTTTCCAGTCCCTATTTAATCTTTCCTGCTTTCTTCTCCACCTTTGTGGAAAATCCTAATTGCTGTGCTCTTCTTCAAAGGTAGAGACGTACTGCCAGTTTATCTGAAATTTTCAGTTGTTTTCCTTTTTGTGAATTAAATATCCACAGATTTTCCTTATTTTTCCTTAGTGATCTGGTAGATCGTG
Source organism: Paramisgurnus dabryanus (assembly GCF_030506205.2). Taxonomy (NCBI): domain Eukaryota; kingdom Metazoa; phylum Chordata; class Actinopteri; order Cypriniformes; family Cobitidae; genus Paramisgurnus; species Paramisgurnus dabryanus. The sequence goes on from NC_133339.1 coordinate 26,372,277, forward strand.
AGTTCTGTTATTTCCTGAATGGCTTCAGGGGTCCTGATTGGCTCTTATTGTGTGCTGTTGAAAATCCTTGCCCTGGGTGCGTTTGGGCGGAGCAGCCAGGTGTGGTTTCGGAGGGGATAACAGTTGCAGGATGAAGTAGGAGGGGAGAGTAGTCGGGTTACAGGGACTGGATTGGGTTAAAGGAAGGGTGGGCATGAAGGTATGTCTTCTACCCACTGGGTTCGTACTTCAGGTAAAGGAGAGCTGAAGAGGGAAATAAAGGAGAGTGATATTAGCACAGATGGTCAAAATTGGCCATGTGATGAAAGTATTTTTCCATTCACACATCAAACCCAATGAAGAGTTGCCGAACATATTAGTCTACGAATTTCCATGACATTTCAGTTGTTTGTAAATACTTGATATGGATTTTCCAAAACATTTCATAGAGACTCAACTCACAAACTTGACTTAACATTATTATATTCTTATAAATAGTAATTATATAATCAGCTACAAATATAATTACAAACATTTCTAAGAAAATTCATTTTTTCCATGTGTGGGAACCCTGCCAATTAAGTCAAATGCTCCATTGGTTCTAGAAAATATGTGACCCTGTCTGTGAAATCCAGGCTAAAGTGTCATAACCTCATTATGAGATTAGAAGCATCGAAGTTCCATTTCAATATTGTTCACCACCTACCATGGAAACTCCTGTTTACCCTACGATTGAAGCCTATTGGTTAATGTCTGTGAAACTCACAGACGAATGGCATTTGAGCCCGCCAAAAATGGGCGGGGACTGTGCCCTATATAATTCTGGGTCGGACGCCACACAGTTCCTTTTATCTCCTTTGGCGCAATCACCTCGCTGCTCCGAAGATAAAGCCTTTGCTCGCATTAAAACAAGCTCTACAGTGAATACACGCCTCTGGAGTGTTCTCCCCTGTGGCCATCCGGTAAGAGCAAAAATTGCGCTGTTGTAATAGCGCCTAGGCACGGCGGCTTATACGAGTCCCTCTGAAATTTCCTTCCTGAGTGCATCACCGGCCTGGGACGTCCCACGCTGAGACGGCTAGCACAGTGCCTGGCTGCTCTTACTATGTTGCGCGCTCCCCTGCTGTTCCCTCTCTTATGGAGATGGATGAAGCGGCAAAGCCGTGAGTTTTGGACAAGCCCACACGGGCTAGTCACCCCTGCACGCCGTCTCTCTGCCACAATGCAGCCATCTTGTGCTCTACACCTTATAGAGCCCCACGCCCCTTCTCGAGTGGCGCGGTCTCATTCAACGGCACGGAAGAGCAAGCATGCTGTTATAACAGCACCTAGGCACCTCCTCTTTTTCCAATGGGAACACTTCACCCGCCTGGGTCTGAGCCATGCTGTGAGCGCTTGCACGAATACCAAATGCTCACTGTGCTTTGCACTTCCTTCCCTGACATTCCCCTTCTAGCTAAGACGGACTAAACGGTGGAGCCGCGGCAAGTTTTGGTAAAACATTACCTCGTTGTTAGATTTCTCAGAGGCGCTAGGAGGCTGGACCCTCTGTGGGACCTGTCCATAGTCCTGAAAGCTCTGCACGGCCTTCCCTTCAAGCCACTCGAGCAGGTGGACCCGCAATCCCTTTTGTTTAAAACAGCTCTTATTCTCGTGTTGGCACTGGTTATATGGGTTGGTGATCTGCATGCATTCTCTACAGGCACTTCCTGTTTGGAGTTCGGCCCTTAGGCCCTGGGCAGGGTATGTCCCCAAGGTCCATTCAGAGTCCAAGTAGTTTCTCTGCTCGCTCTCTTCTCAGCGGATGACGAGCACTTACTAAACCAGCGAACCGTTCAAATATAAACAAACTGTTCTGCCTCCTTTAGTGATCTTCGCAAATCTGTCATTGGGTATGCCTATCTCTAGGTTATCCCAATGGATCGTTGACACCATTACATTGACATAAACTTCCCTGAATGTCCTGTGCCCACTTGGTATTAGAGCGCACTCTACATGAGGTATGGCTTCCTCTTGGGCATGGTCTAAAGGGGTTTCCATTGCTGACATTTGTGCGGCGGATGGACGGTCCTCGCAGTCCACATTTGTTCGATTTTACAGACAGGATGTTCCTGCCTTGCAAACGCAGGTCCTTTCAGCTAAATAAAAGCGTGGCTGCATTCAGGGTGTGCCTCAGTAGCTCACTCTTCTGCGCTTTGGCCATATATCTCGTGCTTTTACATTTCCGAGTTATGGACTCCCGAGCTCGTGCAACCTCAGTGTCTATTATACAGCAAAGACATTTCATGTTCATTATAAGCATGGCGTGATGGGATAATTTCCCTATATAGTCAGCTCCCTATGCAATGCGAAGTGAACCGCATCAAAAGAGAACGATAAGGTTACTTACGTAACCCAGGTTCCCTGAGATAACGGGAATGAGCATTGCGTAGCTACCCATGTTTTAAAGGCACACAAGGCAAGTCTGAGTATTATTTCTCTACTAGCTCCCCCTAGTGTCTGGGAGTAAATGCGTTCTATATCTAAGACACTACGAGACTGAAGGACACCGGGTCGGATACAGCGAACTTGCAAGTGGGGTATTCTTCATACAGACGGTAGGGGCGGGCGAGAGAGTCTTCATTCGTCATGTAATGAGTCATTTAACCATATACCGACTTAAGAAGATGATTTATTAACATAAAAATGCTGCCTTGTGTCCCTTTAAGGTCATGCAGCGAGTGTTTTTGCCTGCACACTTAAGTCAAAAAAGGTACTGTGTGGGGTTCGTCCCAGACTTATATAGAATGTAGTCCTCACCCATTTCGACGGGCCAAAATGCAATTGGTCCGTGATTTTCACAGACGTTAGCCAATAGGCTTCAATCGTGGAGTAAACAGGAAATCTTCCCATAGCGTCAGCTACTGACGCAATGCGAAGTGAACCGTATCGAAAGAGAACGATAAAGTAACTCACGTAACCCAGGTTTCCTGAGATACCAGGAATGAGCATTGCGTAGCTGTCTGTGTTTTAAGGTCATGCAGCGAGTGTTTTTGCCTGCACACTTAAGTCGAAAAAGGTACTGTGTGGGGTTCGTCCCGGACTTATATAGAACGTAGTCCTCACCCATTTCGACGGGCCAAAATGCAATTGGTCTGTGATTTTCACAGACGTTAGCCAATAAGCTTCAATCGTGGAGAAAACAGGAATTCCTCCCATAGCTGACACACTCGTTCCTGTTATCTCAGGGAACCGAGGTTACTTGAGTAACCTTATCGTTTGCTTTTAATCATTGATTTCAATCTTTGATATAATCTTACCCAATTAAAGGAATAGTCTACTCTTTTGACATATTAAACTATGTTTTTACCTCAACTTAGACGAATTAATACATATCTATCTTTTTTTAATGCGTGCACTGTACAGTGCGTCGTGAATGTGTTAGCATTTAGCCTATCCCCATTCATTCCTATGGTATCAAACAGGGAAGCCACCAAACACTTCAGTGTTTTCCATATTTAAAGACTGTTACATGAGGAGTTATACCAGTAAGTATGGTGCAACAAAATAAAACTTTTTTTGGTACCATAGGAATGAATGGGGCTAGGCTAAATGCTAACATATTCATAACGCGCTGTACAGTGCACGCATTGAAAAAAGATAGGTATGTATTAATTTGTCTAAGTTGAGGTAATAACATAGTTTAATATGGCAAAAGGGTAGACTATTCCTTTAATTAAATATTAAATATATCAAGTTTATATTTTCACAAAATGTTTATACATTATGTAGGATGCTTTAAAAATACAGTAAATCACAAAAAAAGAGTTTAGCTGGGTTTTCACTGACTGGGTCACACAAAACTCATAAGGAGTCAGAAAGGTGGTTTCTTAATAGAATTTAGGTATTTTAAAATCAAGCTTTTATTGATAAACCTGACAAGGTTCTACAACACAAAATACTGAGCTACTCCAAACTGATAAAAAAAATTGATATAAAAATACACAAAATCATCACCACATATCAAGAGTAGAGAGAAAACTGTTATTTCACTATTTAATCTGTTATTGTTACAATTTTGTTAATGCCCCATGCAGACATATAGACGCAGTTTCCCGGCCAGGGCTTATTCTAGTCCTAGACTAAAATGTATGTTTAAGCTACCTTAATTTAAAAACACCTTGTACTGACATATCTTAACATATATCAGTGCCATTGGTTTGCCTCAAGATTTATACCAGTATTGCTTTTTGTAAGGGTATAACTGTAAAAACTTCTTAAATGTCCTAATATAACCAAGGCCTAGTGCTCGGTTAATCTAAACCATGTCCGGGAAACTACCCCATAATTCTTAAAATTTTGTAATTCAAGTTGCCTTGGGACAGATAAGTGGGGCAGTGTCTGTCATGTTGGGTAACAAGCAGCTGTCACATAAAATGTTCATTTTTATTCATTAAAACATATTGCGATCGTGGACACAGGTAAAAGCCGACAACAGGCTTGAGGAGGGAGGATGAAGAGAAAGTTACATGCTAATACTGACAATGAAAGACAGGGTTTTCCACATAACAGTCAGTGATAGATGGTGGCAGACACATTTGGGACCATCAAACTAAAAATAACACTGCAACCAAATAAAAAGCCCATCGGGGTGTCCCCCATACAGAAATCTGGGAATGGCATAAAAAAGCGTAATATTCCAGTGAATGTCGACACAGAGGAATCTGGAGAAATCAATAGAGCTCAGACACAGGCAGTGATTCCCTGAACAGGCCACAAATCGTGCTAAATACTCTGTGTTGAATGTTAACGACGTCGAGGCGAACGGACACAATGTATCAACAAGAAAGCGACATTTCAACGACTGTCATGCAGAACATTGAAATCAACAACAGCCAATTTCATTTGTTTTGTCTCTCGGTCTGTCTGTCTGCCTGTCTGTCCGTCTCCTCCCTCTCTTTCACTGACACACACCTATTTCAAATTGTCTAATATAGACACCCAGAGGGAAAAGGTGAGACGACTTCTCAAATCAGCATCGCGCCTTGTATTATTTAACACATTTGTTTCTCTCATTAGGCTTATAATGGCGATTATGCATGAGGTTTACGGATGCGCATGATATACGGAAATGAAATCCATGGTGTGTAACGATCATGTAGCCGGCCAGTGCTTTTGTGTGTCCGTTGTCGAAACGCAGGATAGCATTTAAAGGGAACCAGTGCGTGTAAATACCAGTCATCGTTTCATTGTGAGTGCATCGGATCAATTGTATTAGTATTCCTTAACATCATCAATCCATTGATTGTAATAATGTGAAAGTCGTAATGAAATAAGCACCGATCAACCAAAATGACGTTTAGTTTCAGTGTGAATTGGATGTATGTGTTGACGTATTCCTCTGCCGTCCGCTCCACCATGATATATGCTCCGTCTCTCTTCTGCAGATACGCGACCGGACATGCCGTCGAAATCAAACGATTGCATTTTAACTACACTAATGAATAACACATCGCGTATTTTATCATACGTTTCTATATTTATTGGCTTGTTATTCCCATCCATCGTTTCGCCTCGCCCCCTCCTCCCAAGTCCTTCCATCCCCCTCCTCATCTCCACAGCTGGCCGATATCACACACACAAACATACATATATAAGAAAATACATGCGATGCTGAAATATGCACGCCGGCTTTACCGCCGCTCACCGTTGTCATCGTCGGGAGTAAACGCTAGACACCGTCATTTCATCCGCGTCGACCCCATCGGAGCGCAGCGCTTTCGGGTGCCGAATTAGCAGTTAAAGCCCAGTTATCAGCCTCCCCCCTTCCCTCTTCCTCACACATGTAACGACGGCACCGAGCGAGCAAACGTTACACCTTACCATAGACAATCCCAGTCTCTCTCTCTCTCCCCCCTCCCATCTCCCTCTCTCTATCGATGTAAAGGTGCTGGCTCTTAAAGAAACACTCGCGCCTGCTTCACCACCACAGGGATCACAAACACGAGCTGTTGCTAGGGCTACTGTAACTACGCGATATCATGTACGGAGGTGACAGAGTGCAGCACCATCCTTTATATACGGGTAAATGTGCTAGTTTCTAATGTGTAAGTTCTTGAACATTTACCGACAAATGTCCAAACGGTCTTTGCTGGGTACCACGGAGAACTTCGGTCCGCTCTGTGTAGGTGTCGCCACATCCACTCCCTCTACAGGTCACAATCGGTACTGGACCCCGCAATTTTGAACCATCAACTTGTTAGATCAATTATCATTTTATCAGTGGTTCATTAAATTATTGTTCAAGTGTGGTATTTGAGATTTTAATGAACTTTTAATAACTGTGTTTTTTTTTGTTAAATAATATTTTTGCTTATTTCATGTTTCAAAAACACCAATAGTCTCAGTCTCCCTTTTAATCACTCCAATGCTAAATATTTAACAATTATCTATCTATCTATTCTATCTGATCACTGAAATGTTTACATACTGAAGGTGGCAATATAAGCCGTCATGCACATCATACACATAATAACCACTGCATCCATGCAAAAAAAAAACCATAAGAAGAAGCTACTCGTATGACGTATGGCAGCGCATGCGGAAAACCAAATTACCCGCGACCCGTCTCGAGCTGAGCATCCTCTTTCTGAGGTGGAGGCCACGGACATGAACGCTACATCCGAGCCAATGAAAAACAGACACCGGTGACTTCTCCACCAATGAGACAGACGACGAGGAGGGCTCCCGCATCGATAAAGGCCAATAAAACGGGGGGAGGACAGGGTGGAGCTATAACAAGTGTCCCGAAAGGGATGACGTAATGTGTTTTTAGAGGATGATGTCATCGTTGTGCACAGGCAGAGCATTTAAAGACACAGCTCTGCTGCTGTACAAATTGCAAAATGCTGTAAGAGCAAAGTGGATGTCAGTTTTCTATCAGTTTGTGTCGAGCAAACCTAAATGATGTTTGATAATGATTTTTTTTACTAAAACTTCTGGTTTGCAGACTTTGCACTTTATAAACCACCACATAAGCAGATTTCACACATCCACTTTGCGGTCTTTACAACACCAACGATCAGATTGTAAATGTGAAACAATGTATGTGTATCGTATGCTAAATGTATCGCACACTACTCTACGGTATTGCACATCTATATGTGACTTACATAGCTTGTAGTAATAGCATCTCTACCCATGCACAGCTCGTCACCATGGCAACAGAGGCAACATGGTGTTTGTCAGAGTGTCTTCAGCATCAGAGTCTTACAAACCAGTGAGCTGTCAGGAAAATAGATAATGGTAGGATGTTGTTAAAAAAGATTGGGGCATAACCAACCCCAGTCCCCAAAGGTTAAGAGGTTAATGTACTGTATATACGGCATTGTCCAAGTTAAGGCCTAGCATTATCAGCATTATGAGAATGTATATTTAAGTCTTGGCCAAAGATAATGTCCTTATTTTAGACTTTATATGACAGAGAGGAGTAAATACTTTTCATGTCACATAAATTGTTCATATGTGGATAACAAGGTATACGAACTGAAAGCCAAGTATGTTCACCACAGATCTAGGTTGCATTGTGAAGTTTGTGAGTTCATAACCCCCTCTACTTTTCATCAAGGGTATTACAATATGCCCCATACACATGCATGCACTCACAAACCAACAAGTGTTGAGTAATAGTGGTTTGTCACTCTGACCTCAAAAGCTAAGACAAGGCCAGGGGAGGGAAGATCAAGAGAAGAGATAGCAAATGTTAAAATGATAGTTGATCAAAGACTGAAAAAAAACCTGAGAGAGACCAGCACAGACAATGTGTCTCAAACGCAGCAAAGCATGCGTACGCACAAATTTGTTGGTAAAATCTGCGTACAGACGTTTTAACTTACAAATCATGATTCAACAAAACCTTTCGTACTAAAATTTATTTTAAACATATGCAAAAACGTAAGAACAACTTAGACCACACGTACGCAATAATCATGAACAAGGAAAAAGAACCCTATAATAGTTGTTATATATCTTATATGTAAAGTAAGTTGTTCTTACGTTTTTGCATACATTTAAAATAAATTTTAGTACGAAAGTTTTTTGTCGAATCATGATTTGTAAGTTAAAACGTCCACATTTTACGAACAAATTTGTGCGTACGCATGCTAAGTGAATGAGACGCAATGTCACATACCTGGTTGTCTTAAGAAGGAATTTGCTGTTTTTCAATTCTTGATTTATGTTCTTCATCCCAAGAACTACATTCATCTTCCTTGAATCCTTTGCTGAAACTTTAGCACAAAAACCCAAAAGATTGTCACACTTTAATTTCACAAAAAGTAGTGCGCTGGTTTTTGCATATATAGATGTTTAAAGGGATAGTTCACCCAAAAATATTGTTCTAAACCTGTATGAGTTTCTTTCTTCTGTTGAACACAAGGTAAGATATTTTCTTGACAGTACCTGTTGACTTTCATAGTAGGAAAAACAAATACCATGGAAGTAAATGGGTAGTGTCAACTGTGTGGTTACGTCATAAATCAAAAGATCTTCTTCTGTATTAAACAATAAAGAAACTTAAACAGGTTTAAAACAACATAATGGGTGAACTATCCCTTTAAAGAGGAACTGTAAAAACACGGCTTATTCAAAGTAAAATTACTGACAGACTCTGCTATGCCTCTTTGTGTATTTTTGTGCTTTACAAAAGCAAGTGCAAGACATAGGATGTGGATACCAGACAGTCAATGCTCCAGAGACACAGCAAAATACCTATAGACTTTATCAGGGTTAGTATCAAAAAGGATCTGAAGCACTATGAAAAGCGGATGAATCAGCAGCAGTCAGCCCACTCCATGATGCAAATGAGTCGAACAGAAGCCCTCTTTCACACTATACAAACCAAACTAAGCACTTGTTTCTTCAGACTCTTCCCACAGAATCTGACTCATCTTTCTTGGCTGTTTATTTAATACCCCTTGTCTTTTACAGTATTCGAGACATTATAAACACATGTGCCAAATGGATAAATATGAATGTTAAATAAAAGGTCAAAATGAAAACCAAATATCCCCTGTATAATTAGCAAAGTTCCACATTTTATCATGAATAATTCACAGCTGTATTATCATATCACTTTGCATCCTTGGGTTGTGAACTTGTGCCACCTGATTTAAATAGACTCTAAACAAAACCCTTTCCTGCTGAAATCAGGTAAACAAATTGCATAGGATCAGATTAAACACAGATAGAGTTTGAAAGGTCCATGGTGATGTTTTACTGTAGGGGCAGTGTTTACCTAGGTTGGTAGTGCTACTACTAACTCTTGAGTGTGATTGAAAGCTGACAGCTGCAGTAGGCGGGGCAATGAGGTCACTGAGGTTAGGGAGTGTCCAACAGATTTGGAATGGAATTTACAGCAACTATTTGGCATGTGGCATACAGAGTGAGCAAACCATGATCAATGCAGATTAGTAAATAGTTAAAACAATACCACTGTCACATCACAGAGTTTACAGACAGGAGAAATTTAGGGTGTTTTAGGGGTGTGGAAAAATGTATTGACTTTTTAAAACAGAAATGTGAAACAGCTGAACTGACATTTGGCCCCAAAAAGAACACTTTGGTTTAGAAACACATGGTTGGAGTCATCATATGGGGTCTTGTAAAAATATATAGATCAAGATTTAAATGGATTGCTGATAACCATTGTTTTACACCAGGGGTCTCTAACCTTTTTGGGAGCAAAATGGATAAAACAATGTGGAGGGCTACTTTTTTGATATAGTCTACTCAAACCATTTTTGTTTTACTTGTTGAATTTATTTTATTGATCATTGTTTAAAATGTTAACATGAATAAAAGAAGCCAAGCTAATATAAAAAATATGTAATAAATAAATAATAAAATTTAGGTTATTACTAGAATGTGTTTTAGCGGGCAACTCACAGACTCTGTGCAGGCTACCTTGTGCCTGCAGGCACCATGTTGGAGACAACTGTTTTACACGCTATGTGCGATTACATCACACAAAGACATTCATCAAACTAAGCAGTGAGCACAAAATTATCGCACAGATGAGGCTTAAGGCTAGTCCTAGACTAAGACAAATATTTGAGGTGTCTCAACTGAAAATAACTTGCACTTACAGATCTTAAAATATGCCATTGATTTGTCTCAAGATACAAACCAGTAACATATTTTTCTAAGGAATGTTTCTAAAAAGATGCTTAAACATCTTAATTTAACTGGCTTTAGCTAAGCTTTGTCTGTGAAGCAATGCCTATAATATCTACTATAACACCATACTTTAAAACATGATTTTTTATAACAACAGAAACTGTTAACCATTTACAGCTTCGCTGTGGATTTTAATATTTAAATTGCGTGATAAAACTCCATATGCAAAAACGATGTAAGTCTTTAAATATATTTATTAAATGAAAGAAATACAATACTGTCATAAAATCATTAAGATTTTATATTACACAAAAAATGAGATTAATTGCACATTGCGGCATCTACACATGTTTGGTTTATGGATCTTTGCTCATCCGTGGGTCTATTAGAAAACCTTACCAAAGAACGTTATGTTGTCTATGAGGTATGTTTACTAAATATAATCGTAACCACAGAAAATAACCATATTATTTCATTTTATCTAGAAAGACAAACTGAGGCCTTTGCGAGCTCCCCGTAACCAAAAAAGCAAACGAAGGCAGTAAACATCAACAATGAAATGCTTTTAGCAGAGAAAAAAACTGACTACCACCACACCAAACCACTCTTTCACTATTCATTTGCAAATTTTCCTAAGAGTAGCATGCTTGTGGTTTAACGGATGCCACAGTATTATGGATATGGGCAGATTAGTTGAAGATGAGGTGAAACACAACATACAGTAAGTGTGCGTGTTTCATGAGTGTATACTGAGCTAACCCTGTTGACTGTGTTGCAACAGGCTGTAATGAGTCTGATCAGGTGTTATGGACATTGAGGATGGGTTTGGGTGTGCATTTTCCATATACATAAAAAAAATCTGAAAATGTCCTTTTATGTTAAAAGCAGGTACTGTAGTAGGTTTGTGTGTGTTAGGAGGTGTGTTGAGGCAGATTCTGTGGTGGCTCAGCTTGTAGGTTATTCTGAACTTCTCCATTCTGATCAACTGGGACTTTTACCACTGAAACAGACAAATCAAGAATTGTTTACGAAGCTAAACCATAAACCCAGAATGCTGTCCAACATCAACTGGTTTGTTAATTCAGATTAACAAAGTCCTGACTCGTGTTCATTCTATTCCTCCTACCTTGACCTTCTTCGTTTGCTAGTTTTTGGATTTCTTGCTGAAAGTTGAGTTCTCCGTTAGGGCCCGGGGGAGGTTGTCTATTGACCTCCTGTTGCTCCTTTTGTTTTTGTGACATCTCCATTACTGCCTGATTAAACAAAATAAAACAAAGCTCTCAGTTCTCTGCAAGCATAATATTAACAAAGTAACAAGTATGTGGTGTCCCCTTGATGTAAATTACTTTATATAACTATGGTCCTAATAATCTCGTGGGGCTTTATTTTGCAATAATAAATTATTCTCGGAATAATGGACCTGAAGTTTAGAAGATTAAGCAGAAAAACACAGCATGCTATAAGAGACAAAAAATAGCTGCAACATCTAATCAAACTTTTTCAGCCCAAGGACCACTTTATCCTCAAATTTTTTTCTGAGGACCACCTAACAGAATCCCACTCTAACACGCCTCCAAAAAACAACAAAAAAGGAAGGATAAGCTAAATATAAGTTTAATATGCAACTGTTTCGAGTCAAAAACGAATTATTTAAACACAAATGCAATGCTATGTTCAGAAATTATTATATGAATTTTATTTCATTTGAAAAAGTAAATGTGAAATGAGTTACAGCTTAATACTTAAAACAAACTGCACATTAAACAAAAAACTGCAACTAAACATACTGTAACAGCCTAGGACCCACTTAATGTCATTCCAAAGAGCCATTAGTTTAAAACTGAGGTGGTGGGTATATGAAGGCTATGGTTGTAACTATGGTAACACTAAAATGCTGAAAAAAATATGTTCCCCTTAATGTCCAAAATCACTGAAATTACAGGGATTTTACACATGAAACAAAAACTAGTACATTACAAAACTAATAGATCCGTGGATTTTAGCTGCTTTCAGTTGATGCTTGATCTTTTATTTTGACTCCTCTTTGGTTTAGCCACCGATCCATTTTTACGTTATTAAAACAGAATGGCAAGAACTGATATCACAGTTTCACAAGTGCATTAAAAATCTACTTAAATAAGTGACAATTTTGTATAAACACTTGCCTAGTTTAGGTCATCTTTTGGCGGACCACTAGGGGGGTTTGGCGGACCACTAGTGGTCCGCAAGCAACACTTTAAGAATTGCTGAAATAGTCGATAATATTTGATAATGACAACAGTGTTTAATAAACATCATTATTGATTAGTTTGGTCTGTGACGTCATTTGCCCACCGTCCCGCTGTAAAAGCGTGAGCTGCGCAGAGGTGTTTCTGTACCACACAGCAAAAGCTCCTTGTTTATACAGCACAGAGCAGTAAAGGGGATCGCACACCTGCTGCGCCGCGCCGTTAAAAAAAAACGAACACATTGTTTTCTATGAGTATACACACACCGGCGCCGCTAGGTGGCGCCTGTCCGCGCCGCCCAGCTGTGACTCAGGAAGTTGCTCAAATCCCTGTCGCGCCACACAGCGCCACTCACATAGTTTAACATTAAATAACATCATATTTGTCACAAATCATTAACGATTAACATTGGCTGCTAACGTATATTTTGCATTTTGAAGAAGACGCTATCTGACGAAGCTCGCGCTATTTAATGTGCACTTCCGGTTTACAATACCTCCGAGTTGTCCTAGACGCGGCGCGGCGCTGAGCTGCGCGACCGGTGTGCGATCCCCTTAAGAGTTAAATAATGACATGAGACAGCACGATGATTGAAAGAACGAGAAGGGCAATGTTTGTTAACAAAAGTTCAATTTCTTTGTTTAATATAAGTGACTCTGTCCTTGTTGGGAGCAGATACGCCAGACTTTATAACCACTCGTGTTGTTGCAATGAGATGATGGACAAGTGACGTCACAGACCAAACTAATCGATAATGACGTTCGTTGAATGCTATTTTCATTATCGAAAATAATCGACTAATCGATTAGTCGTTGCAGCTCTAAATAGCTTAAGCTCACATAACACACAATGTTATGTGCTAATGCTAATCTCATGTCAATCTTGAGTAGCTGAAGAGTAGTATTGCATCCTTCATATCTTTAAAGAGTCGGGTTTTATCAGATTTATAAATGACAGATCAGCTGTACCGCTACTTTCAGAAAAAAGCGGAGCTCCTGGAGGCGTACCGTGGGCAGAGCGAGTCACAAGCACCCAACACACAGAAAACATTATCCCACTGTCTACAGATAACTTAACTTATAACCTATTTTATAGTTTTGCGATATTTGACCATCTTAATCAAGTATTCCAGAAAGGCACGTAATCAATATTAATCTTCTTTACCTGTTGATATTCTCTTTTTTGGGCCTCCAGAGCTTTGCTTCTCTCAATAAGGAGTTCCTGTTCCTGTCTTAATTTCTCTGCCCTTCTGCCAAGCTCCACCTCCTTATCACGAAGTTCAACCTCAAAGCGCTGTAGTTCCTCCTCTGTATATACTGGCTTTGTGTCATCCAGTGTCTTAAATTAAAAAAAAACCACTGCTCATTGAACATTTCCACAAACACAACATAATACATGCATTAATTTACAGTCATCCACTTCTTCTCAGACATTTACAGCTATTGATATTACAGTATAAGTCCTCTCACATCAGTGGCCGGACATACATTTATGTGTGGCTCTCACCTGCCATTCATTTGCGTTGTTAAACTCTTTCTTCTCTGTTGATTTGAGGAATTCCTCCAGACTGACCAACCTATCATGATTAAGATCCACCTGCAGTGTTGGAAAGCAGCAAGAAGAAACAATATATAGGAACTAAAGTAACAAAAGGAAAAGACAAATGTGATCCTGTCTGTGTAATCCAGGATAAAGTCTCATAGTCATAGTCCAATAATGAGATTAGGAGCACCAAAAAAGACAAAAATAAGTAATTTTTTATTGAGGAAAATTATAGATATTAAAATATAGTAGTTGTAGGGTTATATTACTTACAGTAATAATTTCAAATATTGAAATAATTAATCTTTGGTATTGCCTTAATCAGTCAATATTAAAGTTATCAAGGTTAAACTTTTACAGAATGTAGGATTCTTTTTTGGTAGAAAACAAACCACAACAAATTACTTTAACTGGGTTTTCACTTTCACAGAGTGGATCACAATTGTGCAATGAATATATATTTAAATGAGACATGAGAATGGCCTTTTTATGAACGAAGACAAGGTCTACACACACATTATGTGCTACAAACATTATCACAAATTGAAGAAAAGTGGAAGAAAAGACAGACAAAAAAGCAAAGAAAGATGATAAGCAAAGGTTTTACGTTTTTCATGACATGTTCCCGCATCCTCAGCCTCTCCTCCTCCATCTCCATCATGTCATCTTCTTCATTCTTTGGATCATAGACCTTCTCCAGCTAGGATGGCATAAACACATATGTAGGTGGGCCAAAAAACATAATTTTGGAGCGGGTTAGTTGTGACTCTGTATCACTCTAGCTCTCATGAATTCCTGGTGTTGTACTCAGGACAGCCACTAGAGGCTTAAATAGTTTTAACTGCTGACTCAGTTAAAGCAGACAAAAGACCTCCATCACTGTCAAACACAGACTGCCATGGTTTATTAGACTCAAATATCCACTTTACCTCTTTTGTGAAAAGGGCCTCCAGCTCTTGCTCATCCAACAAACCATCACCATTTGTGTCTAAGTAAGAAAACACCTAATAAATTAAATCTGTCAGCAGAAGGGCTCGTTATGGACTTTCTGAAAAATAAAAACTGACCATGAAGCTTAAAGAAAGTCTTGGGATTAAACTCCTGCGGATCCAAACCATCTGTCTCTTCCCAAACCTCACGCAATTGATTCACACTACCCTGAAAAGAGAAAGGGACCAACATGATTCACGTATACCAAATCTGAGACCAAGTAGAGATCCTAAACATCTCTCTCTCACCGGAGCATTAACTTTGGGATGTTGTTTGTGTTTTTCTTTCAGTTCTGCAATCCTTCTCTCCTCCTTTTCTCTCTTCTCCTGGTCCAAACTTTTCAGGTACTCCCTCCTCTCGTGCTCCTTCAACATCTCGTATCGCTTAAACTCCTCGTGGCGCTCCGCATCATAATTCTCGAGATCTTTAGTGGCCTGAAAAACAACAACATTAACAAAAACTGTATTTTATTTGTTCTACAACCTTAGAAATGTGTACAAATAACAAAAGAATGACCACAGCACATGGTCTAGTTTACCACTGAGTTTACAATTTGTACAATTCAATGTATTGCAGTTTCTAGAAGAGGTAAAAAATTATTTTCCGGACTATAAATCACACTTTTTTTCCTAGTTTGGCTGGTCCTGCGACTTATAGTCAGATGCGACTTATACGTCAAAATTCATTCATACTGACTAACAAGAACCAAGAGAACACATTACCGTCTACAGCCATGAGAGTCCGCTATATGCTGCTACTGTATTCATGTAATTTAATGCATTCAGTGATGTGGAATGAGTTTGGCAGCTTGGTGAACTTGATTAAACTTGTTATGTTAATTTAGCCTATTTAGCCTCCCAGGTATGTTCTGTATGCTATTGTGTAAGCTGAATAACAAAATTATGTTATCATAAACGGACACCTATTCAGCCTGCTGTTCTATGTGCTATTGTTTAGTTGAATAACTTGCCTTTCCAGATTAAATGTCTGTTCTTGGGCTTAGATTTTGTGTAATAATTTCTAAATAAATACGACTTATGGTCCAGTGCGACTTATATGTGTTTTTTCCTCTTCATGACGCATTTCTAACTGATGCAACTTATACTCCAGAGCAACTTATAGTCTGGAAAATATGGTAACTTTCAAGCCTAGGGTTAAGTTTGGTCTCTAACTTGATGCAAAAACTGCAGACAAGTATGCTGGACGCCAGTGGTCGAGTGCCACCAGCAAAAGGTGTTGTCTACATATGGTTTATTATATAATCTGCTATGTTATGAATGATTGTTACCGTGACAATAAGCAGCTCCAAGTCCTTTGCCTCGAAGGTGTTCTGGTTGTGAGGATCCAGGTGTTCAAACTGCCTCAACAAGGAGGCGTGATCCATCTGAACACCTGCAATCACAGTAAAACATTTGGGTGAACCGAAGCATGAGTCACATCAACAGATTTTCTTGCTCATCACTGCCACATGAGTTATAGAGACAGAGGAGAAACAAGCATCTCACTCTGTGCGTTGGTGCTGTCCAATTTTGCCTTCAGCAGCATCCTGAGACGTGACACCTCTTGTCTCTTCAGCTCATCCAGTCGAGTCCTCACGTGGTGGCCGACCAAATCCAACTCCTTGCTGAGACGTCCATTCTAAGAGACGATATGTTTCTAGTAAGTGTTAAAAACAAAGGTGACATCATAAAGTGCTAAGAAAGCGCAGTTTACCTTGATGTCGTCTGTGTTTGCCGTCTGGAGCTTTTCTCTAAAGTGAGGGTCTGTTTCCAACACTTCAATCACCTCCCTTAAGTAGCGGTCATAGTACAGACCAGTATCCTATAAAATACAAACAGGTCAGATGTATAGAACAAAACAACAGCTTTAGCTTCGAGGCATGAACAAGTCTTACAGCATTCTCCTCAAGCTTCTCTTCCTGAGGCGGCTCGGCGTTGCGTTCTATTGGCACTGTCCACACCACCAGAGTGACAGAGAGAAGCAGCAGCCCTTTAAACACCGCTGTCATCCTCATATACGCTGTCATTGCAAACAAATAAGAAACCTTTCACGTTTATCCACATTCAATGTAACAGCGAGAACTGTCTATGTACAACGTCAGGTTATGACATGCACCACCACTGATCTGGACGAGACAGAGCAGACGAAAACACTGAAAGTTGCTCGCGGAACAGGATACAGATCACGTTTCATAACAGATGTTAAAACAAACACAGGCTTTTACAGCTACTTATAGTGTCGTTAGAAGTGTTGTTTCTGTGCATCAGATCAATAACCAATTATCTTACCTTTGTCTTCTTTCAGCGTCAATGTCAGGGAAAATAACAGTGACTAGAAAATATTCTGCTGTCTCACAAACAGAGCGGCCACCAGTTGTGACGTCATTTGAACGCGACTGTTTTTCAGCAAACGTGAAATTTTGCAACACGTTAATTTACTCGATGTTTGGTATGATGACATTCATAATTCACAGAAAACATCGATAACTTTTTAAATATCGTTTTTAGAGATTGGTTACAATTATAAGAATTTGGTTACATTCAGCGATTATCCTGCTAAACATAAAAAAACAATCGGAGAAATTATTAATCGAATGGTTATAATGGAAAATATTGAATTTAATGTAAAATATAAAATGGATTTTTATTTATTTTTTACTTTTGGAAATGTTCCTTGGAAATGTTAGGCAATAGCACTTTCACAAGCCACCAAATATAACCGTAGGCTATGTTGCGTAGATCTGGCCAAGACAAATGAAGTCTGCAATAAAAGAACAATAGTCGTCTTCCTTGTAAGCAAATTTACACGCCTATGTATTGATTATATATTTATAATTATATATCTTTATGTGTGTATAATTATATATCTGTATCGTTTAGCCAACTAGCATCATCGTAACATTAAAATAAGTAATTAACACATTTTATCTCGGAGGTCGACAATTTCCAATATATATATATATATATACAAGGGCGTAGGAACCGGGGGGGACGGGGGGGACGTGTCCCCTCCAATATTGGAGACAGTTTCATTTGTCCCCCCCAAAAATTATTTGAAAAATATTTGATTTTAAAATCTTTAACTGCTTTTAACTTTAATCTGCTTTTATTTTGAAAGCGCAACACAGCGTCTTTTCACCGGCCCGCCCCACCCCCTAAACGGCTAGTGGGGTCTGAAGCTGGCGACAGGTCGTCTGAGGTTAATATGAAGAGACAGCAACAGTTCAGTTTAAATGATTTCTTTCTACTGGGGAAGAAAATAAAGAAAGGAAATGTTAGTTGGTATAAATTTTGTCCAGGAGGATAATTATATTTTATGTCTAACGTAAGCCATGGAGTTCTTCGTCATTTGCAAAATTTTTAAATTCACTTTTCATAAAGACGACGTGTATTCCCCTTGCTAAGCGGGATTTGATCAAAGCCTGGAGTGGAGCGAAAGCATGTTCTTCTCTTCAGTGTGTGCTGCTGATCACGGCACATGATAATGATCACCGACACCTGTCATCCAATAACAGACCCCGTCCCGTCGAGTGTACATTACAGGGGTGATATACGATTTCATATTTTCTTTTTATAAAGTGGGTAGTTTACTGTAGCTGTTTCGCCTCAATCTGAAATGCCCCAAAAGCTTTTCCAACTTTGCTTGGACATTCTCGTGCGTGAGTCACAGCCTGTACGTGTGTTTTAAATAGCAAAATCTATGTAAGATGTTTTTTTAGTTTGTCACAAAAATTAACATGAAGGGGATAACGTTTTTTTAACCCTTAGTGCAGGAGTCACAAGTTTGTTTTAGACATATAGTAAAGGGAATGGTTCAATTAAAGGACTGTGTTAAAAGTAAAGCTGTAAATTAACAAACTATTAATAAACCTACCATATGTTGTAGGCATAAAAGTTATAAATTAGGAGATTAACTATCATTTTGACAAATGGCTTAAAACAATACAATGTATATTCACACAAAACCATACTTGCACTGCTGCTGTAGCCCACCTTTGGTCCTGTATTTTATAGTGACAGTTGGCAACTCTATATATGCCACATGAGACTTCAATATTGCATTAATAGCAAAAAAGTGGTAGCTTACTATTAATCAGAAGAAAATAAAATATAAACATGCACTGAAAGTGTATTTACTGAAGTAAATACTGAAGTATATTTCAGAGATTAAAAATGGCATTTAAAATATGCAAACTGACAATTTTAAAGCAGTTTAAAACATCTCTCCTTAAAATGCTATTGGTCTCACCTATTTACATAAAGTGTCAGTTCACAAGACTTTTTTAAGATGTCAAATCTTTTGTGTCACAGAGAACATATGTGAAGTTCTAGCTCAAAATACCATATAGATAATTTATCATGTTAAAATTGCCACGTTGTGATTTTTTTTTTTCACTTTAACCCATGCCTTAGACTTGTTGATATTAAGCTGATGTTGTGATTCAACATCTAACTAGTAACGCTACACTCTTGCTAGGTAAACGTTGTTACTATTAACCTACTAGCCAACAAAGGCTGGCGAAAATATGGCAGACTTTCCAGTAATGTAATGGAGAAAAGCGATTTGACACTAAAAACAGTATTTAGGATGATGATTGTAAAAGAACATGATGAGTTAGTCTGTCTGTGTGTTTTTTGCTTGTTCATGACATTCCCATCAGAATTTTTCTATACCTTGTCCATTTCCACTACTTTCATATTAGAGATCAGATGAAGTTCAGCTGGAAACTAACAGTGGTGACACTGGTGAGAGTAATGCAGGGAGAGCTAGCACTGAGCTCCAGGTAGGTGTTATATGAAGGGTGAGGTGATTTTAGATTGTTGATCATGAAAGGAAAGTTTGAACATGATTAGAAGTGAACACGTTAATTATATCATTTTAGTAGAATAAAGTATGTCGGTGAATGTTTTGCAGTGTATGACATATTTCTGTTCAAATAATTAACGGATCTGTCAGGTTTCCGATATGTGTCCCCCCCAATGTTAAACTCATTCCTACGCCCCTGTATATATATATATATATATATATATATATATATATATTTGCACTTGTCGTTAGTTATTTAAATGTCAAAATGTTTTTTATTTTATTCATATTGTGTAAGAAGTTAGGCTTTAATAGAACCAAAATGCTGACAAAACATAGAAACTTTATTTCAATTATTTTAAAAAATAGATTTTCATTTTTCCAACACTTTGATTACAAACAGTGTGACACTGGCAAACACAATAAATTAAACATAAACAAATTGCACACAATAAATAATATTATAATAAATTGACTATTAAAATGTAATTAAAATGTAACACATAAGGTTAACCTGAAATACATTTTAAAAAAATCACAATTACAGTAATGGTAAAATAAGTAATAAATAAGTAAATCTCAATCCCTCAAACAAATAAATAAAAATAAATTAGAACACTTCAAAAGTTACTTACGACGACACAAATGTCACATTGTTCAATTCAGTTTGACTGATAAATAAAATGCAGGCTCCAGAAAAACAGTCATAATAAATATTACTCATAAGTTAACCCTGTTTTAAAAGTCTATTTCTCTTAGGTCAGTGGGAGTGCTGGCTCTTTCATCTTCAATATCATCATCTTTTCCTTCCTGAGCGCCATTTCTCAGCCTCTCTCTGAGAGCTCCCTCTATCAGCTCAGTGCAGCACTGTAACACGGCCTGTAAATGAGCACAAATGTCAATTAACACACTGTCCCAACCAAACACATACAGCAGACGCATACAGGCACACACATCACTTACCACATCAGTCTGACAGAGCGTGGCCAGTGCAGAGGTCATAACACTCAGTTCCAGTGCAGTCTTGATCCTTAACCCCCGAAGGGCAGAGTTCAGTGCTGCTGCCGCTACCAGAGACGGAGGTGTTCCCAGAAAACGAGAGTCACACACACACATGGCAACAAGTGTGTCGCTGTGGCGTCGCAGGGTTGTGAGAAAATCTCCTGTATGTGTGGCGCCATCCTTGAGCTCCCCGAGAATGACAAGGAAGTGTGGGAGAAAGTCATGAGGAGTCACGGCTGCCACATCCCATCGCAGGGTGGCCAGGACAACACGCTCCATTTCCTGTCATATAAAGCACGTTTATTATACAGTACAGTTTATACAGTTATAGTGATCATATATAATTGTTTCTCAGTCTCTTTAATTGACTACATCCAGAAAATACAGGAAATATGTATATAGTATTAAAAACTGTATCAAAATGTAAACTGATGTGTCAAGTTTTTAGGGTAAACTTCCCTTCCACTTGAGCATGTAGCAGGAAACTGCAGGATCTCTTAAACCTAAATGAAATTAAATCCTAATTTCTAAGTTTAAAGAAATGAGTCTTTTAACTTCTTTCTGCTCAAAAAAGCTCAAGATGTGTTTAGTGCCAAGAGAGGTCTCACTAAACACAGACGATGCATTTAGTAGACATTTAGTCCTGAAAATTATTTTTTTTCTGTACATATTTCCTGTATTTTCTGTTTGTATCTTAATAAAATAGATTGAAAAATAAATATGGATGGACATTAAAACTTCTAAAACAACAAGCCTGGTGGTGGTGGCCTAAGACTTTTGCACAGTACTGTATATATTTACATGTATAATATAATACTTATTGATTGGTCAGTCGAAACAATACAATATCTGCTAAACTGATAACACACCACTCATCTGGGTACTGTGAGTCATCATGATCGGTAATACATATGTTTAATGTATCACTCCTCTCTCTTTTCTTAATCTGTTTCAAATGAACTAATAAAATATTTCAAATCTGATTTTATATATTTTGTGTCTAGTCTTTTATTCGTTTAGCAAGACATGTAATAAGTGAGATAGTCACAAAATAAAGCCTAGGGTGATCAAGACTCTGTAGCAAATGGAATAACAACTTTATGTATATATATATATTATAATGCAATGTAATAAAATAAAACAAAATGCTCACCCGAAGGCTGGATGACATAAAGTCGTACTCAGCTGCCGCACACAGTGTATCTGCACTAACTGTGTCACATTCTGTAAGTTTGGAGGCCACCAGGATACAAGCTGCAGCCAGACAGGTTGGCGAGACGGGCAGGGATAGAGTGGCAGACAGATATCGATCCAACAGAGAGACGGCCAGAGGGAATACAGATTCATCACAATCACATTCACAGCACACCTACAAAAACACAGAAGGGGAAGGTTTAAACAGCACATAAACCTCAAAGTCCTAACTAACACGTCAAGAAGTGTCTAAAGACATTTGGATAGAGAGCTTTGTCCTTATAAGAGCTGTTAGTATCCATCATCAAAACCTGATGTTATGCGAAAGACAAGAGTCAAATTGACAAAGATGCAGCTTTACATCGCAGGTAATAAGTCAGTGAATAATAAACCCATAGCCACATAAAATCCCAAATGAGATCTCAGTTGCTCAATGCCAAACAAAAGAGATAAAAAGTGTTTTGCTTCTCACGTTTTTCTATTCTCTCACCTGTATCCTTTAAAGTTTCAGAAAAGCCAGAGATTGTAACACAGCAGTTTAATCGTTATCCGTAATACCTTTTAAACAATTTTAGTTACAAAATTCCAAATCTACCTCCATGGTCCACTTGGCTAGCTCCTCTCTCCGGTGAGGTTCTCTCTGGATGAGCGAGGTATAGAGTGGAGAGGGCAGATACCTTCCCTCTGACTGCAGAAGTCTCTGTATGACCCTCAATCCAGAGGCACTTGGGTCCCATGGGGCTCTGACTGAAGACTCCCGACCCTGAGTCTTGTCCTGGACCTCTTCTTCTTCACACCACAGAGACACAGACATCACTCCCACCGGCAGTTGTGATCCAATAGCCGAGACGTTTAAAGTGTGTGAGAAGTGTTTTCTCACTCCCCTGAAAATAAAACACTTGCTTAAAATGTAAAAGTGTACTGTACTAAAACGTAAGCGCAAACAAGTGCCAGTTTCTCCTTAAAGTGCTCGTGTTTACTTGTGTGAATGCGTGCTGGTAAGTGTCTCTGTGTGTGTGTTTCTCTGTTGTTCCCGTGTTGTTCTTACCCGTCTTCTCTCCTGTTCCCTCTTATATACGTCCTCGAGGAGAAAGAGTGACTGGTGACGAAGAAAGTGAGAAAGTGGAAGAATAATAGAGGGGTGTGTAAAATGAGTAGAGAGTAAAAAAATAAAAGACAATGCTGGCTGAGCAACAATGGCATCAACAGGTGGAGAGAGAGAGAGAGAGAGAGAGAGAGGGAGAGGGAGGGGAAAGAGAGGGAGTTGCCAAGGGGGACAGAGCAACAGCTTGTCACCGTCACTGAGCGAAGAAAAACAGAGCGAGAGCGACAGAGAGAGGAGAGAAAAAGGTCATCTCCAAGCTGGGACAATGGGAATGAATAACAAAACGATTGGGAAGTTGGGTATCAGAAAAACAGTTAGTGGGATCTGTACACATTCATGTTTTAAATTACATTACAAAGACAATGTAAGTGGTGCTTGCCTGTAATAAATTATTATTTGTCTTATACTTAACGTAAGTTTTTTTTTATTCCAACCCTACCTTTAAGCAAGAATAACAGTGGCGCTTGTTAACAATTTAACATATGCAGCAAAACACTTTGAAAACTTGAAGCTGTTTTTTACAGTCATTGTTTTTTAAAAGATTGAAAGACCTTTTCTAGAATACGTAATGACGCTTCAAAACCTCACATCTGCGAACAGTGATGCTGAGCACCTGATTTTTGTGGTCATGCATGACATCAGGTTCAGAGCAGAGCAGATGGAAAAGCTTTTTGAAATCTGACACAGGAGTGCGAGACAGAGACTGAGACGGAGGAGTTAAACTGGAGTGTGCTGCTTTTGTTTTCGTCGCAACGAAGTCACACTTACTCACGTGCCACCTAATATCCCATCAACACCCCTCCAGATTTTAGGTGGAATCTCATTGTCAATCTCACTCACATATTCAGCCCCTCCCTGGCCCTGTGGCAATATGGTGTCCCGTTTAAAGAGCGGTGAGTCCTCTTGGGAGGGCTGGGCGAGGTATGTGCAACAGACAGTGGAGCCGGGCAGGTCAATGAGGCGTATTGTCTCTCTTTACAAATCACTGTCAGACACCAGTGCCTGGCCTTCTGCTCCCACTCACATACACTTGCATTCACACACTCCACACTGAACGCTCATCACAGTCACAGGAGGACAAAACATTCGAAATATTAGAAGATCAGAGCAAGATCAGAGCCATTTTTTTGTCATACAGATTTTATTCTGCCTATACAGTATACATTTCAAGGTTTTTTTATAGCACTTTTCACAATTTTGTATTATTACAAAGCAGTTGTACGGTAAATACGCCTAGTTATGAACATAGAATGGTATTTTTTCATAAGATGTAGGCCAGTGGGTCCCAAACTTTTTCAGCGTGTGGCCCCCCTTGTGTAGGGTGCATTTCTTCGCGGCCCCCCAAAGAAAATTTGTGACAAAAAAACTGTTCTAAAACTCAACATTTTAATAAAAAAACCATAAAATTATACAAAAAAGTAGTGCTTTTGGTTAGTAGCCTTATTTTTTTAGGATTAATAACACAGAATTCGTGATAAATTTATGTATTTCATAAAATGTCATAAAACTGGGGCCCCCTGGCACCATCCAGCAGCCCCCCAGTTTGAAAACCACTGATGTGGGCTATATTAGTGAAAAGAGCTGACTAAATATAAGGACATTAACTATCAATATATTTATAAATAATTAATGATTATCAATTAATAATTATCCCAGATTTTTACTATATTGACATTTTTATGGTTTTGTGGTTCTTTTTACTTTAAAAGCTGTAAAAAACTTTTTTCGTGTTTTTTCAAAGTGTTAAAAAATGCTTCTCATAAAACTCTTTTGAAGAAAGAAATAAACACATTTATGGAACACACTGTAAAAATAGTGGTAACAATATTACACATAATATTTTGGGTACTTTTTATTTTTTATAAAAATTCCTTAAATTGTTAAATTAGGTACCTACCTACGCCATAAAAACATCATGCAAAATCTACTAAATAGATTGCAACATATTTATTATATCACAGTGTGATGATCAAGTAAGAAGAGGCTGTCTCAGTACTTGTATTACCTCGTAACCCAGATATTGTCTTTACTTAAACGATGAAGTAAACATCACTTAATTTTTTGTGTTTTGGACCAAATATTTAAAAAGTATAGTTAATTTAACTTTTAAGCGTACAAAATTCATTAAACTTAAACATTCAAGTTAACTGAACTTTAAATGATTAGTTCATGTTGTGAGGAATACTACCCATAATCCTCTGTGCCTGAATATTTTGATTATTTTCGGCTTTTTTACAGAATAAAAACTGATAAAAACTTTAAATATTTGTAAATAAAATGTCATGTAGCATTTATATTATTGATTATTGATGTTGTTTTATTGTAAATTATAGTTCTCTGTTCAGGTGATCAGTGTTTCTGTACATGAACCCTGTTCAGAAAAAAAAATCAACTTATACGGGCTTACAGGGCAGTTATTGCGAAAATTAACAAACATCAGTCAAAACACAAACACCAATGGTAACCACAAAACTTAAAAAAGAAACAGAAATAAATAAATGCACATTAAAAAAGTCTTTCTGTTAGTGAAAAACACATATAATAAGTGTTTATTTAATTTCAAAATTTTAACAAAAATTTTGTTAAAAAAACAAGAATTCAAATGTTTAACTATATTTTACTCATTTTATTCTATGACATCTCATAAGGCACATAATATTTTTTTTTAAGTGCACATTGCGGGTCTATACAGCTATAGCCTACAGGACAGCCATCCTCAGGTATGTTATTTGGTATAAGAATTTGATTACATATCTCTGGCTTTTGAGATCCTGGTAAATTATGGTAAATCTGAGCGTATTACAGAGAATCATGGTTGTCAAATTCTTTTGAGACATTGTTGTGGCCATTGTTGAGGTCTTATCTGAACTGAAGACTTAATCAAAGGTCTTTATTTGCATTGAATCGTATTCTCTTGCTGCACACTGCATTGCTGGGTTATTTTTGACCCATAATGGGTAAATATTGGACAGAACACACAGCTGGGTTAAGAATGACCCCATGCTGGGTTAAAAATTACACTCTCAGAAATAAAGGTACGAAACTGTACCTTTTCTGTCACTGGGGCTGTACCCTTTCAAAAAGTACAGCTTTGCACCTAAGGATTTCATTTTATTACCTCAGAAATACATTCTGGGACCAAAGAGAGCTTATTAGTACCTCAAAAATACATATTAGTATCTCAAAGGTACATATTGGTCCTAAATATTTAGACATCTGTACCTAATGATCCATACAATTACCTTCTTAAAGGGTGCTGCCCCACTGACAGCTAGGGTACATATTTTGACTTTTTTCTAACAATGTAGGTCCTTAAGGTACGGTAATCTACCCAAAATTGTATTCTGTTTTGTATTCCGGTAAAGGTATCAAACGGAAACTTAGGGTACAGCCCCAGTGACAGAAAAGGTACAGTTTTGTACCTTTTTTTCTGACAGTGTAC
This sequence comes from Paramisgurnus dabryanus, assembly GCF_030506205.2. Taxonomy (NCBI): domain Eukaryota; kingdom Metazoa; phylum Chordata; class Actinopteri; order Cypriniformes; family Cobitidae; genus Paramisgurnus; species Paramisgurnus dabryanus. The sequence continues at coordinate 26,398,720 of NC_133339.1, forward strand.
CCAATATCCAGTTGGGTTAAAACAACCCAGCATTGGGTCAGTTTCACCTATTTTTAGAGTGTGTGTAGTTGAAATAAAGATAAAGATGAAAGAAAGGCAGAGACATTTATCCAAAACAACCTTTAGTGTATTTCAGGTATAGGTTTTATCAGTATGTGTCTGTGTCACAACCTTTTGGACTGCTAATGCAATGCCCTGCCTGATGAGTTACAAACGTCATTCTTTTGATGCAAATTTCATTTTGTGATTTTTCTTTCCTATGGTGATCAAGCTTATCATTCCAGACAACAAGCCAAACCTCACATGTGAAACATGTTCTATTTTTTCCCCATTTTAAGTGAAAAAGAAAACTTGCTGTATAAAGAGGAGAATGCTTGAAAATGTCAGATCAATGCATATCAGCAAAAGAGGCTCAATCACAGATCAATAAACATCCAAAATCAGATGAAGTTCTCAAATGCACAAAGACTGACTTCACTCAGATCCTACAAAGCTGTTCAAACAGTGTTATCCGCTGAAAACTAACTAGAGCTTAACTCAAAGCAGATTGAGTTTGAATGAGGCACTTAGACTTTTTTCTCTCCTTCAGTAAAGCAAGGTCATGCTGGTCACGAAAGGGACAAGATGAGTCTCAGGAGTGCAAGTGTGTGTTTGTGTACGAGACAAAGAGGGTGACAGATCGCAGGGCTGTTTAAGTGCCGTGCTAAATTCATACGCTGCAGCTGTATTCAAGAAACACAGTGGGAAAATATAAAAGAGGCCGAGTGAGAAACTGAGAGAGAGAAAAGAGGAGGACCGACAGCAGAAAGAGCAGCGAGAGGACCAGTGAGAGGGAGGCGTGGTTCTCCACCCCTCATTTTCCACCTCATTTGGTAGGACAGTGGGGAACAGTGACCCCGTTTACCCTGATCTTTTAACCCCAGTCAGACACCTGCTGATGGAGTGTGTGAATGTGTTTGTTTGTGTGAGGGCTGCACTGGTGCAGTCTTTGTGACACATGGGCCGTGTCGTTCAGTGCCAAACATGAATTTTAATGGTTTAACAAAACATATGTTAAAAGATTGCGTGCTTCATTAATTTGGCACTTTTAATTCAGGATGTTTCTTATTTGTTATTAAAAATGTCCAAGAACACATTTTAAATATAATTTCACAATATTACAGGTTCTCATTTCAAAATGTTTTGACACACAATACCCTCCTTTCTGCTAAATGGATAATCTTTTGAAATTCTTAAAAAAATAGACTCATTTAACAGTGAGCTAAATTCATAAGGGGTACAAATGAACAAATATTATCATATTAAAGCACAAACAACAAAGTCACAGAAACTACATTTCTAAACATTTTAAAGGGAACTATTACTAATGCCTATTAGAAATAATAAAATAATAGCAAATCCATAGCTTAAAGGGATAGTTCACCCAAAAAAGAATATGCTGTCATCATGCTCATGTTGTTCTAAATCTGTAGGATTTTTTTTTCTGTTGAACACAAAAGAAGATATTTTGATTTACAAATGATGGAAACCACACAGCTGATTTTAACCATTGACTTCCATAGTAGGAATAAAAAATACAATGGAATTCAATGGTTACAATCAGCTGTGTGCTTACCATCATTTATCAAAATATCTAAACAGGTTTAGAACAGTAATTCTCAAAGTTTGGCCGCCAAAAGATGACCTAAACTAGGCAAGTGTTTGTACAATCGTCACTTATTTAAGTAGATTTTTAATGCACTTGCGAAACTGTGATATCAGTTCTTCTTTTAATAACGTAAAAATGGATCGGTTGGCTAAACCAAAAAGGGTCAAAATAAAAGATCAAGCGTCAACTGAAAACAACTAAAGTCCACAGATCTATTATTTTTGTAATGTACTAGTTTTTGTTTCATGTGTAAAATCCCTGTAATTTCAGTGATTTTGGACATTAAGGGGATTTTTTTCAGTATTTTATTGTTACCATAGATACAACCATAGACTTCATATACCCACCACCTCAGTTTTAAACTAATGGCTCTTTGGAATGACATTAAGTGGGACCTAGGCTGTTACAGTATGTGTAATGGCACTTTTTGACACATGTGCAGTTTGTTGTTCATATTAAGCTGCAACTCATTTCACATTTACTTTTTCAAATGAAATAAAATTCATATAATAATTTTTGAACATAGCATTGCATTTGTTTTTAAAAAATTAGTTTTTGACTTGAAACAGTGGCATATTGAACTTAAACTTAGCTTATCCTTCCTATTTTGTTGTTTTGTCGGGGAGTGTTAGAGTGGGATTCTGTTAGGTGGTCCTCAGAAAAAAATTGGAAGATAAAGTGGTCCTTGGGCTGAAAAAGTTTGAGAAACACTGGTTTAGAACAACATGAGGATGAGTAAATGATGACAGATTTTTCATTTTTTGGGTGACCTTTCCCTTTAAATGCATAATAATAGTAAAATAATAATGATTGCCTTAACAAGAAAAGAAAGAACAAGTCTGATTTTAGTTACAATACAAATTTTAAAGGTTTTATTGGATTTCTTTTAGCCATATGAAAAGCATACAATTGCACTATGGTTAAAAAAATAACACAATAAGTAATTTATATTTATGTATATATGAGAATTACAAGTTCTTGTAACATTACATGCACAGCATTATACTTTTATTAAATGTGGCGTTTACAATTGCTAAAGTGAGAAAGTAAACATAACAGATGGAATATACAGTACACTAGCATACAAATGCTTAAAGAAAAATAACTAAAATAAAAATACATAACCACACCAACAACAAGATATACAATTTCGTAAATATTAATATGTGAGCTGCAACAGTTATGCACATCCTAAAGTCATCACATGATCCACAGTCATTCACACACCAAACAGCATGCTGAAAATAATTCTGCCCTTCTTAGGAAAGTACAGTGTGAACGTCTTATCAACTTTTATTAACAGTTTTGCATCTCTAAATTACATTTAAATATATCAATGTCAGTATTGCATAAACTAATATTATCATAATTAAATTTCAGTTAATATTCTAACTTCCTGGTCACCTGCCATTCACTGGAATTAGGGGTATGTAGGAGGTGGGCGCTGTGGTGTCTGCCCATTAAATGGCTGGCAGGATGTAGCTCCTCTGGCCTCTGATTGGCTGAGTAGGGTGTCAGTCTCTCTGTGCTCCGTATTTGGACTCTCATCTGCTGAGCTTGACGGGATATATATTCCGAGGACTTCCTGTACTTTTACAGGAAGCTCCTGAGAACACAGCAGTTACATTACCAGGTTAATTGTTTATTGTACAATATAACCACTCATATCTCTCCTTTATCAGAGCACTGTTGGCATCTCACCTTGCAACTGGTTAGCTGTAAATAAATGGCTTCTGCATCACACAGCAGTTTTTGAAAATCCATCTGCATTGACAGCTCATTAATGTGCTGTAAACACACAAACACACACACCTTAGAATCAAGAAAATTCAACTCTGTCTTCTAAAGCTTTTTGCTTCCACATGCTAAAACAAAGCTATACATACCTTAAGTATAGAGTTAAAGTCATGATTTGAGCCAATGAGTTCTTTTTTTTGTGACTCAAGAATGGAGCAGGCCATTAGCAAGTGAATGTTTTCGCAAGGCAGCCGTGTCCAAAAGACCTGAAAAACATTGGAGGAGGATTAAAAATAAATATAAAAAATAAAACAGTGCTGCTTTTATATACATTAATGTTTGAATATAATGTGATAACTGCTTATTTATCAGATTTATCTTACCTCCCACAGACTCAAGATGTCTTCAAAAGTAAACTCTCTCTTAAACCAAATTAATAACCATCGGAAACAAAAACAAAGCGAGCCACTGTCCTGTGAGTCTGAGACAGAGGAGAATAGAAATTGAGATAAGAATATTTTGCAACCAAAGGTTTACATAGCTTTAAATTTAAATATTTTTTAATGCATCTTATTTTACTGTTCTTTTTATTTAGCTTCATTTTTGTTTTATTGTTTAACTTTAGGTTTTAGAGGTCACATTCTTCCTGATCCCCTTTTTACAAACTTTAGTTAGTGTGTAATGTTGCTGTTAGACCATAAATAACACCTGCAAAATGATAAAGCTCAAAGTTCACTGCCAGGCAAAATATTTCCTTTAACAGAATTCCCCTTTCATAACCTACAGTGAACGGCCGGTTTGGACTACAGCTTTATACTTCTCAATTGATGACGTCAATAAGGGAGTTTTTGCCAAATTCCCGCACACAGGAATATGTCAGTCGCCAGCTAAGCTCAAACGGCTCTGCTAAGCTAAGCTGCTGTCGAATCACAACGCACTAAACAAACTACACAATCAGAACTCGTTACGTATTTCTGAAAAAGGGACTTTACAGAAAAAGGAAAACATCAGCCCGTTTTTAGGACAGTAAAAACAGCGGTATACAGATAATAAATTGTGTGAAAAATACTGCGTTTTTTTTACACATGAAACATGAAGACATGTTATATTGCACTGTAAACACAATCAAAGCTTCAAAAACACAGAAAAAAACAGTACCTTTTACTTTAGTTGACAATTTAACCGTTTTTAGTTTAATTTTTGTTTTTCAGTAGGGATGCACCGAATCCAGATTTTTTGGGTTTTAATCCGAATACCGAATCCTACTCGCATCCTTATTCCATTAACACAGTAAAACACATTAATGAAGTAAACAACGTCCACAGCAGTGTATTTTTCTTTTATTTAATTTTAACTGTAAAAAAGGATAGGCAACATTATGCCAGGATGAAAAGTGGGAAAAACTATTTTGACAATTACTATAAGCCTATGCATAATGAAAGTGATGCGGTGTGACACGCTCGTTTTTCCAGGTGCGTCCACGAAATGTGAACCGCCCCTAAGGCTCACCGAAAGAAAAAGCTTATCTCCACGTCAGCACCCGATGTGTGTAATCAACGGCCGCGTGACGTCGACCAGCGTAGCGCAAGCCTAGAAAAAATATAGGATTCAGCCGAACCCGAACCCCGTCAAAAAGCCCAGTATTCGGCCGAATCCGAATCCTGGATTCGGTGCATCCCTATTTTTCAGTTTATTTCATTTTTAATTTTAGCTTTAGTACTTTAAGGGCTGCCAAAGTTTATTTGTTAAATGATGATATCATTTAAATATGTTTAGCAATACAATAGTTTTCAGGGCTGCAAGTAACATTTTCTCAGATGCAAAACCCTCTAAGTGCATTTTTTTTTAGCTTTTTTACTCCCCAACAAACCAGTTTTTTTTAATGGTCTGAAGCTGGGATTAAGTGCATTTGGAGCTGAGGTATTTTATGAATGTATAATACGTGCCGAGAGCATTTGGTCAATATGATTATTTTATTTTTAAGGTTTGGCATTTAGAGGCTTTTGCATCTCTTATTTCATGTTTATTGGAAAGCTGTAAAGATTTAAATTTTACAATCCTATGCTCTACAAAAGTCAATTTAAGGTTATTTTCTTTAGTTTTTAGTTGTCTTGGAGTTATATTTTTAATGTGTGTTTGTGTTTACCCAGGTAGTCACATAGCTCTGGATCAATTGCTTTCAGTAGGATGCTGAGCTGAAGGAGCTGTTGTTTCATGGCCTCCTGAGACTCCTCAAAGTTTTGATGCTGAGGACAAAGAAAGTTTTAGGGGCGATTTCCCGGACAGGGATTAGCTTAAGCCAGGACTAGGCCTTAGTTTAATTAGGAAATATAATTCGTTTTAAGAAACATGCCTTACTAAAATTTTAAAGCAAAACAAAGGGCACTAATGTATTTTAAGATATGTCAGTCCAAGTTGTTTTCAGTTTGGACAGCTCTTACATTTATTTTAGTCTAGGACAAATCTAATCCCTGTCCTGGAAACCGCCCCTATATATCCAAAGCTAATGCATTGACTATAAAACAAACAATTAGCAAAACAAAAGTGTATACTGACCAATAAATCCATAAAGCCTTTCAGACACCAGAAGGACTCCACCTCATTCTCAGTGACAAAGAGGAGAGGAGACAGAATATCACTCATTCCCTGGACATAACCTAGAATGGCAAAGTGAGAGAATTGGTTGAAACAGTGCCGTCTGGTGGATGGTAGGTAGAATTACCATGAAAAAACACTTACCTAGGTCAAAATTGTACATGCAGTATGTCATCAACACATCATGTAGGAGAACAAGTCCTGGGTTATCATCCCCAGAAAAAAAGGAATTCTGCCTGTCTGTTCGATTCACATCCCGTTCTGTCCAAATCAGAAAAGAGCAGGAATTTATAAGTAGTGATTTATCACTGAGCCAAAGACTATTACTTTTAGATTTGAGAATATGTTTGTATGTTTTTATTTGCTTATCTGACTCATTTGAGCCCAGCTTTTTTAAGTGGTTTAAGGTTTAATCTTTTGAGAATCCAAAAATAGGGATTAAGGTGGTCCTTATTTTTCAACTTTTAAAAGTTCATGCTCTTAGCCCACCAATATGTTTGAATAAATAATTAAAAAAATAAGGACAATTTTTCCGATATTAATTAATATTTAGAGGTTGCTCAAGACCTTTGAAGTTTAACACATCCACGTATTATGTGATACTTTGTGCTAGCATGTATAATTGTTTAATAATATGTACTTATGGCAGCAATGGACTTATTTGACCATGCTCCATTCAAATTAAAACTCCTGAAGCAATGGCTGAAGCAACACGAAGCATGTCCGCTATATGGTTACTCGGATCAGAAGAGACTAAAATAACTGGAACAAAGTTACCCTGCAAGAAGCAAGTTTTATGTGCGTTTTTTTTTTTAATTGTACAATTTTTGCAAAAATATGTGATTTCGGAAATATAAGGCTTTGAGCAACCACTTTATAGGAACAATTAAAAATGTTGCACAGTGTGTTTTTATTGATATCCTAACACATTTAGGGGGTGAGAGTTGAACATTTAAAAAATTTTTTTTACCCATTATAAGGGCCACCCTAATAATGATGACAGATAGCTGAACTGACCTATGAGGCTACGGTATCCTCTGAAGAGAGAGTTCCTCATCTCCTGTTCTTCACTAACTGATTTCCATTGAACCTTCATCCTGAAATACTCATCTCTGTTTGAAACAAACAAACATTAAACAACAAAAATACTTAAACACTAAACTAGTACCCTAACAAGGTCGAGCTGGTTGTATACATGGTTGAACAGCTGGTCTCCCAGCCTGATCAACTGACCCTTTAACCCCTTTAAAAGCAATAAACCACACCAGATAACACCAGTTCAACCAGAGAAAGCTTTTTATCTTTTAGCATGCACTTTAAGTGTGACAGAATGCATATCATATCAGTGTATTTTTAACAGGTTGTTAAAAATGCATGTCATGTGCTGACTGAGATAAACGGCTATAAAGAATGACACAGGAAACCACAAAAGATCAAATCACTCTAGATAACACTATAATGAAGAACTGAGTGAACAAATACGGTGTCAATTTGGAAACCTTATTTTTTGATAAATAATGGGAGATGTTAAGCTCACGTTTTGACCAGAAGAATTTCCTCTCTCTCTTTGGTTGTGCTCTTCCACGGGTAGAATCCCAGGAGGAATTTCCACACCTCCTTCCGCAGAGATGGAACAATGCCCTGAAAGAAGAAACATTGTTTTTAATTATCAGATCATGTCAAAATCAGGAAAAAAACTAGTTCCACAAAATAATAAACAATTTCTCTACACGTCAATGCAATGACAACATGGGCCTACCCCTCTAAACACCAGCTCCTTGACTCGCTGTGGATCAGTGACACGCCCTTCTGAATCCAAAAACTGATCCCAATTATCCAAAGGTTTTCCTCTTTTGACTTCCGGTCTGGGGCCGAGCTCCGCCCCCTTGAGAAAATAAAATCTCTTATTCATGTTTATGCATGAAAACACTTTTAGATAGACACACGAGAAGCTCTGTGACTTACGCAGGTGATGAGCTCAAAGCCTGGCTCCTCGTCAGCCAGATGCGGACTTAAAGCATCCTGTGGAGAGCGGTTACCTAGGGTCGACTCTGGAGGTCTGATTGCTCCCCGGAAGAAGTTAGTAACTTTGGAGAACCCCCCGAATGTGGTCGCATAAGGGTCCTGAATAAACCTCTGTAGGTACAAACATACATGTTTCTAGCCTTACAAAAACACTATACAACCTTAACATAATCTGTGAAATAGACTTACAGAGACAAGGTCTGCACTGGTATCATCAAAGAGGTGCAGCTCATCAAACGACTGCGAGAGGGCTCCAGAATCATGTGGGTATGCCAGAAAGAGTCTACCATCCAGGGGAGACCTAAGACAAGAGATTGGACCGAAATGTGTCATGCGAGTATACAAGTAGTATATAGGTACTACAATGCAAAAGTGGTGGCTTATCAGAAGAGATATAAAAGAAAGAAATTTGTATGCAACTCACGGAGCAAGTCGAATATACCGCTGCATGGCTTTCAGCAGCTCTCTAGTGCCCCCTCTACGGAAATGCAGTGGAGGGAGAGAAGCACTCCCTCTGGTGGTCAGCACCAGGAAGTTCCTGCCCAGAGAAAAGCGAGCCCTCCGCAGGGAGTACAACTCTGACAGGGGTAAAGAGAAGGCACCCCAGTGACCTGCCAAAAGATGGAAGACAAAGCTAGTCAAAACATAAATGGAAGTGCTGATCATAATGTACTGTATTTAAACATTTAGGGACGGTTTCCCGGACAGGGCTTGTGCTATTCCCAGACTAAAATGCATGTTTGAGCTGCCTTCATTTAAAAACACAGTCTACTGGCATATCTTAAAACATATCAGTGCCACTGTTTAATCTCAAGATGCACACCAGTATTAACTAAGGTTTAGTTCTGGATTCATTTTAAACCCTCTCTGGGAAACCACCCCTTAGTGTGCTTGGGAAAGAGAATGCACACATCCAAAATCAGCTACCAGTTTAGAACTGTACCCGTTTCTTTAACTGGCAGACGCTCTTGCCGTCTCTCCTGCTTGACTGTACTAATGACGGCCCAGTCTGGCTCATAGCCTGGGTCAAACTTGGTCTCTTCTTCCCCGTCCTCTCCGTCCTTTCCGGAAACACAATGTTACAGTTAAAAGAGAAGTGTGATTTGAGCGACTTCTTTGTTAAACTCACACTGTTAGTTTAAGTCAATGTTGCTATCTAAAACAAACAGAACTATGCATGATTGATGTATTGATTTACATCTTACAGGGAAATTAACTTATTGATTATTGTTGTCTTTGGACGATAAAGTCTACATAACATAAACATATTTATTCTTTATTAATCTTCATGTTTAATACTGCCATAAAAAGCACTTTACTGCCATTCCCAGCAGTGTATTTTACAAGTGAACTTTGATCTTTAACAAACCACCAGTCTTTGTTCACCAACCTTCTTGGTGTATAAGACAGCAGGAGTGTTTCTTCCGTCATCCTCAACAGGGCTCCATTCCAGTGCTGGCTCTCCATCCTTCAAAAGATTCAATTCATATATATAGCACTTTTCACAATTGTTTAATTTTGCTTTGCATTAATAAAAAGATCAATAGATAGCCAGGCAAGTCTTTAAATAACATTATTTTGGAAATGTGGAAAGACATCACCAATAATGTATTTAACACTCTTATTCATTTATTGCATCAAGTGCAATGTACACTGGCCATTTTAACCATTCAGGGCGTCATACTACATTCAAATTAATATGGATAACTTAACCTTTGACCCTTAACCATAAGTCCTTTTATTTAGAAAAACATAAATATTACATGAATGACATATCTGGGGTTACTAAACTTGGAAGGATTATGTTGTTTTGAAAAAAGAAAGAAAATATAATGTAATTTAGTCATCAATGCATAAAAGTCTAATATATATCAAAATCATAAAACTATTTTAAAAAGACTGATACAAGCTGATCTTACCCGTTCAACTATCCGGATAAAACCAGGTACGGTTGTGTCCTGATGACTTCTCTTGGCATTGGTGTGGAGATAAACCCCCTCCTTCTCAAAAATCAGCTGATGAATGACACAACACAACACGTTTGCTTTCTAATAATAACACAACTATATTGCATTATTAGCACTTATTTATATTATGAATATTTTGTACATTTCCTGATAAATAAACTGACATTTCAGTATTTATTTCCCAAAGCAAGACCAAGAAACAAACCGTTTATTTTCTGGTTAGATTAACTGCTGTATTAAAGATATCAGGTAATACATATGACACATTATTCATAGGATGTTGACAATATTAGATCTTCAAAGTAGGCAATTAACTGGTTTGACAAGTAAAGTCAAGCAACAACAAAGCATTAAGCTACTTGTTACCCAATGTGTGGTCGTGACATATTAACCCATCATAAAGTTTTGACAATGACTAAACCATTAGGCTCGAACCAACAGTGTCAGTCAACAGACTGCGTACTGGCTAACCTAACCTAGCTAACGTTACAGCTGTGGAAAACTATTTGACAGTCTAATACAGTGAAAATAAAAACGTGAAAAGATAAAAAACGATAACGTTACATAGATTTTTTAAATTGGTGTCTTGTCAGATATTAAAGACGATATAAACCCAATGTTACTGACAAACAAACTACACACCTTGTGACTTTCTGGCTTCGCCTCCATTCCTCAGTTGCTCACTTCGTCGACCAAAACAATGGCACTTCCGTTTTTCCAGTAGGACACCGCCCCCTCCGCAGCAGCCAATCAGATATTTCAAACTCATAAATTGGCCTTATATATATTTTACAAAATAAATATTAAAAATATAAATATTTTAATTATAATAAAATAATACAAATATGATATCTATTCATAAGGATACACACCAGCAGGTCATTGAAAAACATTTAATACATTGGAGTCTTCCACAAATTACAAAGAAATCCCATGAATGCCATATAATCTCATATTATTTATTATTTATGCCTTTCATTATTTTATCTGAACATAATTATTCTTTCTGAATGAGGCATGAGGACGCGCGCGACCATCGCGGGTGCGTCTGCTGCTATGTAAACAGCGCTGTGCACGTCGCTGCACTGGAGTCTAGGGGAGAGACAGGCAGGCACGGACGGATCAAGAGAGGGTTTTAAGGTGTAGGACTGAAAGACGAGTGGCAAATGTGGGAGGATATTAAACGTGTAAGTTGATTACTATTTCTTCCTTTACGTGATTGTTTAAATGTATTTCTATTCATTCAAAACGTTGAAACAAATGAAGCCATCAGACGTATGTTTGTTATTAGCTGTATTGCTAACAGTGGAGCGGACTGGCCTGTATTGCACTTGGCCAGCGAACCGATCAACAAGCTCAAAATCAGCGTATGGCGTAATGCAAATGCACCGTTGTTTATCCACGTATTTCAGCAAAGTTTCATCTCCAATGCCTACTCATTAAAAGCTGACATTGACAAACAAGACAACAAAAACAACAACAGCAGCTGCAGCGTCGTATATATCACGTTGCTTCGAGAGGCATTCAGATTCGCTGCATGCACAACAGGCCTGCAAATCAATTTTATGGGTGCAACTGTATTTAAACATGAGCATTAAAACGCATTAAACGTTTAAGGTGTGTACGTGTGTGACACGTGCGAAGAAATGGAGGTGTGCCCCTCAAGTGAGTGGGGGTGTTTAACAGTTGAGGTGTCTGGTGTAGCTCAGAATTGTGCTAGCTTATATTGAAAAAATGCATAGCTTGAATGCACCGCAAAAAGCGTCTGACAAATGTGTAAATGTTAATGGCATGCATACATGTAAACATGTATTGTGTAATTGTAACTATAATGAAATATAGTTCATACATTATTTGTTTTTCTTCTCAGGTAACACCAGCAAGTGACATCCTTCCTCTCTCCCCTAGTTCTCACATGCACACGCACACTGTCACTTCATTACAAATGTGCCTCTTATAACCATCAGCATGTGCTAAACCAGGTTCTCTTTACCAAAGAGTGTAAAATACACAACAAACTAAGATTTCTGTAAAGACATAAGGTGACATTTAAGAGACACACAGGCACAGCTAGTAGACAAATAACACGTATCCTGATTTGACACCAGCATTTTAACATTCCAAAACGAGTCCTAATTCCAAAAACAGAACCATTGGTTGAACCATCATGGCCGCTGTCACCAAATCCTCTAACCCTGAGATCCCAGATAATCATAAGGAAAGCTGGCTGGCACTGCTTGCTGCAGCTGAGGCGTATAGTCAGAAGGCCGGGTGTGATTTGGCTATTCTGATGGCATATAAGAGGTTTGGAGGTTCTGGGATTGAGGGCGAGGGAGCGAGGAATCATGAAGTAGGTGGAATTCTGCCATCTGGAACCAGGAAGTGTGATTATGGATACCACATTTGGGGTCAAGGGCCACTGGCTGAGTCGTCACGGCGATACATGGATGACATCGCAGTTCTGCACTCCACCACTGTACTGACGGCAAAAAGGCATACACGTGTGAATACAGAAGCGGGAGGAGCCAAACTAGGTGTGGACATGCCCTCTCAAAGGGTGGTAAGTTGGGTTAGAGTCACTGTAATAATTAGTAGTGTTGAAGTCAAGACCACCGAGACCAAAGATTTTGAAACCACTATGAAAGGGTAAGTTTTACAATGGGATAACAACCTTATGATTTGATGATGATGTTTTTTTTAAAGAGCCTTACTGGTGATGGAGTCGGGACTGTTAGTCCCAACACAAGACTTTATTCGCAGAGCTACCCGTCAATTTACAGCTCACCTGCTGCTGTGGGGCAGCCTACAGGGCATCATGGGATTGGAGAACTTGACAGGGAAAGAGCAGTGATAGAAGGACATGAGAAGTCAAGAGAAAGAACAGACTTTGTGTGCCTTGAGGGGGAGGATGAAGAAGAGGAAGAGGAGGAAGAAGAAGAAAATTTGGATGAAAGGAGGCGTAACCTTAATGAATCGGCCGGTAAGTGGCCTGGTATGGGGAGATGATGTTTTTCGTTATATATTTTCTGCAGTAATATCTGAATTAAAGTGATACATTTTGTCTTTTGCTCTCTTAGGAGTCTTTTCGATGGATGAGGATTCTCTGTCTCGGGACTGTGAGCCTTTCTTCGAGTCTGATGGGGAAGAGGAGAGCACTGATGGTGAGAAGCTGGGCTATGAATAATTGTTAAACTCAGTGACTGTAAATATTGGTTAAAGGGGACATTTCACAATACTTTTTTTTAAGATGTATAATAAATCTTTGGTGTTCCTAGAGTACATATGTGAACTTCTAGCTCAAAATTTAATTTTAATTAAAAATTTATTAAAAATTAATTTATTATAGCATATTAAAATTGCCACTTTGTAGGTATGTGGTTGTGTCCTTTTTAAATGCAAATACATTGATCTCTGCACTAAATAGGAGTGGTGTAGTTGGATAGTGCAGATTAAAGGGTGGTTTATCCCCTTCTGACATCACAAGAGGAGCCAAATTTCAATGACCTATTTTTTAACATGCTTGCAGAGAATGATCTACCAAAAGTTACTGGGTCATTTTTTCCACCTTTTTTTAGGATGATCGAAGCACTGGGGACCCAATTGTAGCACTTAAACATGGAAAAAGTCAGATTTTCATGATATGTCCCCTTTAATGTCCCAATTTCTGTGCTGTAAATATAGATCTTCACGGGTCCACCTAGATCTGAAAACTCGAGGTCCGACCTGAGACGCAAACAGGTTCAGGTCTAAAAAAATGTATGTGCCGGACACGGGCTAGGTGTAATATTATTGGCCTCGGGGGATTTAAAATGAACGTGTTTTTGCAGAACGGTTCCAAGAGCATATTTGGAGTTAGTTAGTAAATGTCCCTGCTTTTCCAAGCTAATAATGGTAGAAAACAAGTTTCAGGGATCTTCTGACTTTAAACCACAAAAAAGTGCATCCATCCTTCACCAAAGTAATCCACACAGCTCCAATGGGTTAAAAAGGTATTTTACGGGTAATTGATGCAATTTTGTAAGAAAAATATTCATATTTCAAACTTTATAAACGATAAAAAAGGATCACACAGGATACATTTTAGCCCGAACTCAGAGTACCCCCCCCACCCCCCCTTTAACTAGAATAAATGAAACTAGTGAGAGTGAGGTGATGGGGTGGAGGAGGGATGCTGCAAAAAATCTGTCACGGGACACAGGTGAGGGACTGCTATTTATAGGCACCTCTTTGCACTGATTCGTGGATCACATGACCATGCTCCTCCTGAACTTGGTTAACTCAACTTTTTTTTAACTCAAATTTCAGTTTTAACACCGCTTCAAAGGACTCTAAATTATCCCAAACAAGGCATAAGGGTCTTATCTAGCGAAACAATAGTCATTTTTAATGACAAAAATACATAATAAGCACTTTTAAAGCACAACTTCTCGTCTTGCACTAGCCGTGTGACGCATCAGCGGGACCTCACGTAATTGCATAAGCACGTAATTACGTAAGCACGTAATTGCGTCATGCTTTGCATGACGTATGCAAAACTACCATTTCAGTGTTTCCAAGTTTGGAGAAAGAGGACCGTTCCGACGTTGTTGTATGTGGAATGATACTAATTAATGTATTTGTGTCAGTTAATTGTTAAAATGGTCCACAAGTGTGCATTTCACACATAATGCGTGACCTTTCGACGTGATGACTCATTACGTGAGGTCACACGGATGGTGCAAGACGAAAAGTTGGGGTATAAAAGTGCTTATTTTGTGTATTTCTTGTCAAAAATAATTCTTGTTTCAATAGATAAGATCCTTATGCCTCGTTTGGGATCGTGTAGAGCCCTTTGAAGCTGCGTTAAAACTGCTATTTTAAATGCATTGAAACTGTAAACTGTCGAGGTCCAATAAAGTCTATTAAAATGAGAAAAAGCCTGGAATGTTTTCCTCAAAAACAAAGGGAGACATCAACATTTTTGATGACATGGGGGTGATAAAATATCTGGATTTTTTTAAGAAAGTGGAGTAATCCTTTAAGATGGGTTCCAGCATTAACTTGTCCCCTATCTTTAAGTGGCTGGTTGTTCAGGAATGTTTTTTATCTTCAATTCGGTTTTATTCCTCTCAGGGTCACTAAGTGAGGAAGCGCCTCCCCCTCCGCGTGGCTTGGCCATGGGTCGCTTGGCATCTCGCTCGTCCAATCCCATGGCAATGGCACGTTCACTGCCTGTTTCTGTACCAGTGTGGGGCTACCGGAACAACCACGCCCAACAGGGCGACTCCCACAGTGGAGAACGGGTCAGTAACGCTCTCATAGTAAAAACTAGAATTTGCTAAACCATTATAAAACCCCTCAATATATCCACACTCTAATACTAAACTGTTTAGCTTGATGAAAATGGGCTTTTGTATTTTAGGTGGGCTGTGCAGATCTGGACCACATAGCAGCCAGTATGAAAGCTCTCCTGGTCCCCGGGGCCACAGATGGAACGGAGATGTTTGGAGCACTGCCGCGACCTCGTCTTAACACAGGAGACTTCTCTCTCAAACACTGAGAGAAGAGGGTATATGTACGACTGAGTGTTGGCACGAGAATCAGGGGGAGGCCAGTTGTAAGCTTAATTGAGAGTGAAAGCGAATAAAACTGAAGCGTAGAGTTTATAAGACACAGGGAGGGATATTTTTTAGCAAAGACGTTGCCAAAATCAAAAGCTTCTCTTGAATAAAAGTATTTCTATCGCATTGCAAGTGACAGAACCTTTTAATAGCAAACCTTTCATTTATTTTTGCAGCAGGAGAAGTAAGAGAATATCTGATTGATTTAACAAGTGCTTCTCAACCCTGTTTTGGAGCCCCAAACACCAGCATACATTTTGGATGTTTCACAATTTAACACATTTGATGCGACTCTGTATTATTGACTGCAAGATCTGAATTGGGTGTGTCTGATAAGAGTGAGTGTTGCTTGGGGGTTTCCAGGACAGGAAGCACTGGTTTAAACCAAACGGTGTCATACTTTATGTAGTGCATTTCATTAAGAAACACTAAATGTACATCATTGCATGACTAGTTGCACCCAGTATTTGTCCTCTGCAGTGTGGGATTAACTAATCGTATACGAGTCGATTTACACACTGATACTCAAGACATCCAGTATCAGAGGAGCAATGTACATTCGCAAACACTATGTGTACTTAATATATATATAGACTACTGGACTCAGTAGTTTATATTCCCCAAAAGCTGACTAGATGTTAATGTGAATGCTTAACAAATGATGTCATTCTTTATCTTTGTGCACTCACTTTTATTTCTTTAAGATTTACTTAATCAGGGCTTTGTAAACAAAAGGCAGGATCTTATTTGCTTCTTAATGTTCTGAAATCCGTTAACTTTGAAAATATTCTGAGTTTTTGACAAATTAAAGGATGGTTTACCCAAAACATGAAAGTTCTGCCATTTACTCGCCCTCATGTTGTTTCTGTTTTCTAGAACACAAGGAGAAATTTTGCTAAAAATGAACACCCCCCTTTCCCCATGTAAAGTGAATGGGTACTGAGGCTTTCAGCAACGTTTAGCATAACATTCATTTTTGTACTCCTGGGATGAGTGAGTCTTATTGGTTTGGAGCAACATATCAGTGATCGATGTAGAATTTTTATGTTCGTGTGAACTATTCTCATAAATGCATCTCTGGCTCAACCAGTGAAGCAGGTATGTGGATATGCACGATGTTCTGTTATTGATAGTGTCCTAAATTCTTTAAAACACCTGCGTGATTGAAGGAATAAAAAAAAGTTGAATACGAGACTTTACACTACAAAAGTCAACTTGCTGTGTGTCCATTTTTAAACATTTCACAGCTGTTCAATGTTTAAGTAAATGCGTTTTCAATAAAACAGTTGTTTGTTGTTGAATACTGTCTTGTGTGTTTTTTGTATAAGTATTCAAAGACTAAATCCACTGTGGAATGACAATGCTTTTTACCAGAAGAGGGCAGCATTAATCCTGTACTGTTTATAAGGAATGTGTTGTAACCAACAACCCCAAGACATATATCTGGTTTGATCAAAATTAATCAACAAATGACACAAATGGATAATTCAGTCAAGTACTATATGCACTGAGATATATCTTTATTACAATATCTGTATTTGTCATAACATGGACTAATATAAAAGTATTTAAACTACAAACACAAGACAACTTTCTATTAAAAGGTGTAAACTACACAAATACAATAACTGGTGTAAATAAAGGAAAATAATTTGAGTGTTTTTGCAAAAAATTATTTTGGCACTTAAATTCTTAAGTTTATTCAACTTGGATTTAAAGAGCACCTATGGTCCGATTCACGATTTTATATTTCCTTTGCTGTGTAAGTGTGTATTAGTACATGTTAACGATATGCAAAAGGTACAAATCTTAAAGTAAACAATGACGCAAGTTATCGTCTCCAGCGTAAATCTCTTTTCTAGGATTACAACAAACACATGGATTATAGGCAACAGTTTACTTCCTGGGCCTGTTGACATAGACACCACGTGCATTATCATAATTCTTCCCGCTTGGACCAGGGGCGGCTCGTGACTGCTCATCCGAGGATGCGCTAATTCAAAATAAGTGTTCGGATTGTCACACGTGTGGTTCCCTTTTCCAAAATGTGTGTCATGTGTTTCGAGAGATCCTGCATCACGTGTTTTATCAAAATAAGTGCCTGCTGCACACGCGTCAAAACCGTTATTATAAAAGAGACACGTTCCCAAAATACACGCTAGAAACTCTGATTACGCATGAGATAATGTGAGTATCTGGCAAATGTGAGCGTCTCTTTTCATAAACCCTTTAGACGCGTCTGCAGCAGGCACTTATTTTGGCATGACACGTGATGCACACACGATCTCTCAAAGCGCTGAAAACATATTTTGAAATTATGAACCACACACATGACGGGCTACATACATGTTGTGACGAACTTCGCATCCTGCGCTTCAAAAAAAGAAGTCACCAGCCGCCACTGGCTTGCACTGTAAGTAAACTGTAGCATTGCATTGTGAGCGAATCTTTCAAACATGGTAAGAAGTAAGAAGCATCACATTTCCGTCTGACATCAGAGAAAATTCGGAGCTACAAAAATTTACTGAAACATAAACTACGCGAACACATTGTATTATACCAAATGCACACACACACACACACACAAATGTTTTTAGCAATGAAATAAATGCACTTTAAAAGTAATTTCAACTTCAATTATTTATCTTGACTAATGATGAGAAGCTGTAATTTAAGGTTAAGTTAGCTTACGTAGTTTTAATTTAAATATATAAGTTACAGCAACTCATTCTCAAAATAAAAAATCAAAGTTAAAGTGACTTCCAAGTTAATTATACTTAAAAATTTAAGTGCAAAAGCATTTTACAGTATAGAAATTAACTAAGATTTATACATTCTGTAAAAGCATTTTTTTAAGCTTACGTGTTATTTCATTGCATATGATAACAAATGAAACTTTTGAAAAGTGCTACCATAACATGAGCTTGCTTGCTTTTTGGCCAACCCATGTGTAATAGGCTGGCATTAGAATTACATTAGTATTTCTCATGATATTCTGGTTAACTAAATATTCTTGCACAGCTCTGTTTTTTCACACCCCTTTTCTTTCCATCGATCCCCCCGCCATTCATGTCCTACTGATCTTTCTTCCGGATCCAACAGTGAGATTTCCTGCCCACCCAGAAACCGGGGTAGAGCTTCTCGTTGATGGTGGTCTTAAACTGATAAAGCAGACTGACCGCCTTAGAGCCATTCTCTTCAGCTTCCACACGGTAAAAGTTGAGTAATCCAGCTGGCTGATCTGCATAGATCCCAATGGTAGGACAGAAGGGAGCATGAATCTCTATGTTCACCCCATTGTGCCACACATGGTAGCAGGAGCCAGCCCAGCCCAGACCCCATGACACCTCATTTTCTCCTAGGCCACAGGGACCATCCTTAGTTTTCCGGGCTGAGCTCTCACACGCTGCCCCTATCACCACCCAGCCTTCGCAGTCAACCTCCCAATATCCACGATTACCCCAAACACACTCCCTACACAGCACCTGCAAGAGAATATTATAAACTTTTAGTTCACTTTTAAAAAGTGAACTTTTATTATAAACAATAACAAAACCCCAATGTCACAGGGGGCAAGGCAAATTGCACAAAATTTTTTGAATTCAGTAGTGAATTATTTCATTACTACACATAAAATGAATTGATCTAAATCAGATTTTTATAACATTAGAAAATCCAACAAGCTAAATAAAAATATGCAGTCACACAGTTTATATACCTGTGGTGAATGTTCATATCTTTCAGGTCGGTCCAGAACAGGACACATTTCCTCACACATACGGGACACCTTGGCTCCACCTTCTGAAAGCCACAACACTTTCTGAGACGTTCTGTCATCCAGAGTGAAATCCATCCAGTCTGAGAGAGATGAAGACAGTAAGAACAGATACTGTTCAATATAAAACTGTGTCTGTGTGTGTTTGTATCAGACTTACATTCCATCAGTTCAGCTCTAGTCCTGGGCTCAGGGATGTTGGGAACATATGACGGTGCCTTTTCTGGAATGGAGAGGGAAAGAAATATTTCACTATAGTTTACAATGATTGCATAATCCTGTATAAGTGACAGCACGTGTCTGATGAAGGCCCAGGCATAATTTTCATTGCATTATGAGTATGAACTCTCTCCCATTAAAACCATTAAGAGCTGGAAAGACGCTAGGAGTGTGGTACTAGCCTTCAAAATGTCACAGATTTCATCGCACATGCAAAACATATTATCAGATTTGCATGGTATGTTGATGTAAATCCAAGTGTTCTTGTCTGACATATGCTCTATCATGAAAAAAGTATGTTGTCCATATATACACTCACCTTAAGGATTATTAGGAACACCATACTAATATTGTGTTTGACCCCCTTTCGCCTTCAGAACTGCCTTAATTCTACATGGCATTGATTCAACAAGGTGCTGAAAGCATTCTTTAGAAATCTTGGCCCGTATTGATAGGATAGCATCTTGCAGTTGACGGAGATTTGTGGGATGCACATCCAGAGCACGATCTGGTGACTGTGGGGCCCATTTTAGTACAGTGAACTCATTGTCATGTTCAAGAAACCAATTTGTAATGTTTCCAGCTTTGTGACATAGTGCATTATCCTCCTGGAAGTAGCCATCAGAGGATGGGTTACATGGTGGTCATAAAGGGATGGACATGGTCAGAAACAATGCTCAGGTAGGCCGTGGCATTTAAATGATGCCCAATTGGCACTAAGGGGCCTAAAGTGTGCAAAAAAAAATATCCCCCACACCATTACACCACCAGCCTGCACAGTGGTAACAAGGCATGATGGATCCATGTTTTCATTCTGTTTACGTCAAATTCTGACTCTACCATCTGAATGTCTCAACAGAAATCGAGACTCATCAGACCAGGCAACATTTTTCCAGTCTTCAACTGTCCAATTTTGTTGAGCTTGTGCAAATTGTAGCCTCTTTTTCCTATTTCTAGGGGAGAAGAGTGGTACCCAGTGGGCTCTTCTGCTGATGTAGGCTATTCGCCTCAAGGTTGTGCGTGTTGTGGATTCACAAATGCTTTGCTGCATACCTCAGTTGTAATGAATGGTTATTTTAGTCAGATTGTCTTGACCAGGACCAGGTGTTCCTAATATTCCTTTAGGTGGGTGTATATGCACCTATGTTAATCTATGACAGGGGTGGGGAACCCTGGTCCTGGAGGGCCACTGTCCTGCAGAGTTTAGTTCCAACGCTAATTAAACACACCTGAAAATCAAATCAAAGTCTTCAGGATCACTTGTAAATGAAATTCAAGTGTGTTTGATTAGGGATGGAACTAAACTCTGCAGGACAGTGGGCCTACAAGACCCAGGGTTTCCCACTCCTGATCTATGATACACTCTAAAAAAACAAACGGTGCTATATAGCACCAAAACAATTGCTTTGGATCGTAACGATAGAAGAACCATTTTAGTGCCATATAGCACCGGTGAAGAACCAGTGAAGAACCAGTGAAGCACCAGTGAAGCACCAGTGAAGCACCAGTGAAGCACCAGTGTAGAACCATATAGGGGCCATATAGCACCACATATGGTTCTACATAGCACTATATGGTTCTACACAGGTGCTTCACTGGTGCTTCACTGGTGCTTCACTGGTTCTTCACTGGTGCTATATGGCACTAAAAATGGTTCTTCTATCGTTACGATCCAAAGCAACTGTTTTGGTGCTATATAGCACCGTTTGTTTTTTAGAGTGTAAGAGATGCTGCAAGCAATTTGCCAGAATGTTTGAAATGTTTTTTTTTTATTTAAAAAACTAACAAGCTGATGAACTGAATCAGGTGTTTTATATAGGGAGACATTTGAAACGTTCTGGGGGGCCGAGGACTGGAGTTGGAAACCACTGCCGTCTCTCTGACAGCCCTACAATCGGCGAAAAGAATATGGGAGCGATCCATGCATTTAGCCAGTTAGAAGCAGTTCCTGCATCTGGCTAACAGAGGATTGATTCCAGGAGTAAAATGAGATACTGATCAAATATGTTGGTTGAATGCACTTTTTTTAAAAGCATCAGCCAAATTTGTAAATGTAAAAAACGTCTGTAGTCGGTTACAGCAGTGGTTTCCAACTCCAGTCCTCGGCCCCCCAGAACGTTTCAAATATCTCCATGTATAAAACATCTGATTCAGTTCATCAGCTTGTTAGTTTTTTAAATTAATAAAACATTTCAAACATTCTGGCAGGACCCTGATGAGTGAAATCAGGTGTTTTATTTACGGAGACATCTAAAACATTCTGGGAGGGGGCCCTGAGGACTGGAGTTGGGTACATTATTCACCAGTGAACACTCTTGCTGTAAGTTGTAGTTGTAAACTCATACCTGAAGGTTTTATACCAGCTTTTGATTCTTTTCTTCCTGTAGAAACAAAAATTAAGAAGAACGATCAGTACAGTGGTGTAGTTTCCAGGATTTATTGGTGGTAACCCCTTCCCATTACAACCCCCCACAAAATGTATACAATGATAAATGAAAACATATGTACAGTACACTTCAAACTAAATGTACACCCTTGCATCAGTGAACATCAAAGAACCAAGAAGTGCCGGCCTTCATTAACTCATCTTATCCCACATTGGATATAATGTCGTCTCACCCTCCTTCTGTAGCTCTGGCATGTAATATATCACCATAAGGTATGTCATTCATGTACCCCTGCCGTTATTAGCACTGAATCATATAGTTTACTTATGCCTATCAGGGGTTAAGTTACATCTCTGTAGCATGCTAGTCCTAAACATACATTTATCACATACACCGATCATAGGCTCTGTCAGCAGTTACCAAAAATAAATTTTCTTTCCGCTGGGCCTCATTTCAAAAGTGTTAGTGGTGTTGGTGTGTTTATGCACAGCACTCTATTTATACTTTTAACACAAGGTTTCTATCCACAGCTGATTTTGTCAAACACCTCTATCATTTTCAAATTCATTTTGTGAATGTGGCCTCACTCCTTTCTCTCGCACTCGGTCAGAGGACTCCCTTGGGTCATCATAATACTAGGTGTCTTTAAGCTCAGTGTTGATGTTTGTTAGTTTGAGTGCTAATGGCAGTAATGGGTTGGCTATGGTCTTACAAGTTCTAATGTGTGGTGTAGTTGTGCAGAGCTGTACATTGGTTCAGTCTTTGCTATGAAGGCCTTCCGCATTTTTAAGCTTGTTGCTACACTTAACAAAATTGCAGCATGAAATTTAAACAACTTGGTTTTGCAAGTCAATTCAACCTACTTTTTTAAGTTGTGGCTTATATAAGATAACATAACTTATAAAATCAAGTTGAAATTGTTTAACTTATTTTTTAAGTTAAAGTAATATAAAAATATATGTTGATTTGACAAAAATGCTGTGTATTTTTTACAATAGTTCCATTAAAGGGGCCATGTCACAAGACTTTTTTTAAGATGTGAAATAAATCTTGATAATACCATATTGATAATTTATTAGAATATTTAAAAATTTGACACTTTGTAGAAGGTGTGAGCAAAAATGTGGGTGTGTCCTTTAAAATGAGCTGATGAAATTCAAACACTGATCGCAATTGTGGTTGTTTGTTGCAATTGAATCTCAATTGTGCTGTCAAATATTCTCTCTCTCTCTCTCTCTCTCTCTCTCTCTCTCTCTCTCTCTCTCTCTCTCTCTCTCTCTCTCTCTCTCTCTCTCTCTCTCTCTCTCTCTCTCTCGCTCTCGCTCTCGCTCTCTCTCTCTCTCTCTCTCGCTCTCTCTCTCTCTGTGCACTTTTATTATAAAAAGATGTCATAAGGAGAGCCAAATTTCAATGACCTATTTTTCCACGTGCTTGCAGAGAATGGTTTACCAAAACTAAGTTACTGGCCTGATCTTTTTCACATTTTCTATGTTGATAGAAGCACTGGGGACATAATTATAGCACGTAAACATGGAAAAAGTCACATTTTCATGCCATGGCCCCTTTAAAAATATAATAGCCTTTCCGTTACATAAAAAGTTGAAGAAATGTTTTTAGACTAGGCACCTTTACTTTTTATATTGTGAACTGTTACATCACCGTTGTGGCCCTGAGTAGGTGACCTCATGTTGTCAGTCAGACAATTTCAACCATATACAGCTTGTACACGGTAAAATAAAACAATGCTTCTCCAGGACCAATGTGCAACACAAGACAACACAAAACACACACTTAATTGTACATAATTAAATAATCTTAATTAGACTAAAATCCAATAAATAATATTGGAGTGGATTGTTTCTGCAATGCTGTAAGTGTAATCTAAGTCAGAAGTCCAAAAGAGGGCATTTATTGAGATGTCTGAAGGGGAAGTCTCATGAAACACCATGAGGAATTTTGTCTCACTTTCAGTGATATCTGATAGGCTCTTGCTCAAGGCTGAGCTGGTCTTACAGCGGGAGGTGAAACAGGTGACTGACATCCGTATAATGACTTTTCGTGACAGTATACGCGCCCAAAGTGATCGAGTCAGCTGCGATGCATCACATTCAGGGATGTCCTTACACCTATTTGAGACCCCACTGTACTGTTCATGATCTCATTGACAATCACCCAGAACACTGTACCATCATCATTTATTTTATTTTATTTTATTCTTTCTAAGTGAACATATTGTGTGGTATCCATAATGAAAGCATTTGGTTAAAATGTTCTGAAAAATCAAGCGAACCAAGAAATGTTAAAGGTTTATTTATTTTATCTTTTGTCCACTTTTCAACACAAACTGAAGCCCCTAATGAAAACATGCCGACTCTATACAGATTATGACATGCCCATTAGGCCATAACTGTGAGATACAAGAATCTAAAAATTGACAATAGTTAAATATGACAGCGAGAATTTGGCTTGGTTTTGTGGAACATACTGCGATCATTGATCAAGTTGCACATGCTATGAATTACACCGTAGGTGTAATCTAAATGCTAATATACATTTCAGCGGGTGAAATATAGAGGGATTGGTTGTACAGGAGAGGCTAAAACAGAGGCGGTAAACAGACGGGGGCTGGAGATAAGAAACTGCTGCTGACAGGTCACTCCATCAGTAATAGCCCATTTCATCCTCTCTATGGACCTCTTCCTTATAGGGGCTGGTATGGAGTGAATCAGTCAGGACAAGAGGGAGGGGCGGCAGACAGTCAACATACTTTAGCTATGATCATTAGACAGGGCAACAAAATCAAACATATGACAAAATAATGAACACCTAGTGCTATTATTCAAAAAAGTGATAAACGAACCTCAGATTAATCTCTCTTAATAACCTTATTTACTATGTCTCTGATTCATACATAAAATATAGCAAAGGATATTTCCATTATCTCAGCTTTTTAAAAGTTTAATAGAGATTGACAAACTTTATTGTAAAATTAATTGCTGTGGATTGTAGCCCAATGTTATATACAAATAAAGCAAATAATACAATATCTTATAAAGACATGTTTCTGTAATGTCTATTCACAGATGAATGGTAAATTTGGATGAAAACAAGAGGTACATGAAGGAGTTTAGCACAAAAGCTTTGTATCAAAGTCCTCTAAATCTAAGGGATCATCCACAAATCCCTGTTCATTCAGTTATTTGCCTAGATAAACGCAATGTTGTTAAAGTCTAATGGTCTGACTATTGATAGAGATGTACAGACCAAAAAGCTCTGTTAGACATGATGGGGAAGACTAAAGAGGGAAGAAGAGAAATTTACAAAGATATTTAATGCTAAATCGGTGTGCAAATGTTTTCACACACATGAAACATCAGTTAGTTTGCACACTGTCAGAAAGAAAGCTGTCACTGGGGCAGAACCCTTAAAAAATACGTACCAATTTGGTACAGAAATCATGTATACATTTTATAACAATATGTACCTCTGAGGTACTAAGATTAACTCATTTTTAGTCCCAATAACAGCAACGGACCTTTTTTTCTAACAGTGAACTGTTGATTTGAGATAAAAATGACACTTTTAGAATGGCGGATAACGTTTAAGTGTTTGGTTGTGTATTGCCCTCCCTCATTTATAACAATACAAGTTAGAAACAAATGTATAGCAATAGAATGGACACCCAAAGTGTGGCATCATGGGATATCCATATTGTGATTTTTTTCAGTATAATTTATTAATGAAACATTAATCATAGTCAAATTAGCTGTTGACATGTTGTTTCATGTTTCAACAACCTTCAACAGATTCCTAACATAACATTTGCACCACATTGAACTTGAACAGCCGTGACCTGCCTGAGGATTTTCTGCTATGGGTAACAGCATTGAACTTCACCTCTTTTAGCAATGGTATCTATACGGATGACCTCATAGGCTTTGGTGTCTTTGGTTCTTGATGACAGTGCTGTTTGTGTTGGACACATTTTAGGTGTGCAATGCCAACCCCTGCCATGCACCCAGCCACAATGCCCGCACCGGTACAGTACTTTGTGGTTAGATCAAGTTGATACTATGCGTGATGCTTTGAGCAAAGGAGATGGATTTAATCTCTCTAGCCGCCAAGTGTTGAAAAGCCCATGTTGAGTTTCGCCCCTCTGTTGATTGCTACTTGAAACAGACCTGATGAAAAATAACATGAGCGGACAGATGCACAAATAGAGTACTGAAAGTTTTTGGAAGTGTCACCTATCAGAAACAGTCCTGAGAAATAGACTGTGCCCAGCCATATGGGAGAAGTTCTCAAATATTATCTAGATTAGATCTCTCTTATCATACAGACCTAAAATGCAGAGAATTACACGGTTAAGGTGCATATATATGGGTCATTCTACAAAAAAGGTGGAAATTTATTATTAAAAATGTATTTAATAAATATAGACTGTCCTTAAAGTGAGAAAGTTTATTTATTTAATTTTCTTTTTTTTCCTTTTTTTAAACTTTTTTTTAAATGTCTGGTCCTGAAATTGCCCTGTCCCTTTGATCATACATGGAAGTTGAGCTGTGTACTTATTATTTAAAACCATGTTTTTTATAAAACAAATCTTATTTACATTTACCTGTAACCCTGTATGAATTTACTACAAGACTGAAATGGTAAAAAATACACTATTAATATGAATAATATCAAATAAATATTTGTCCACCAAATTGATGTCATTGGTGTTACCCTACCCAAAGCACCTTTATTTTGAAAATCAGCTCTTTGAAGTTTTTCTTGGGGCAAGAGGTCAGTGGAAGAAGTGCAGTGGAGGAAGGTAAGAGGTTTGTGAGATGTCTTACCATATTTGTCTAAAATATCATGATATATCTAAGAATTTTGAGATAAGATTTTTTGGATGTCATCAGTGTTACTCTTTTTATAGCTGGGAGTGTTAAGATCTTTACATAAAAATACATTATACTGAATAAGTATGTGATTGTTACATCTCTGATGAAATAGCACATGGCTAATGGCAGCCATTTAGTTAAAATGTTAGTTTTTTCTTTAAATTGTCATTGGTGTTACCGTCATTGGTGTTACTTCTCTAATGAGTACTTCCTAAGCACTGTAACTTTGACAAGTTAATTAATGCCATTAAAGAAGTTTTGGGTATGTTGGAAGAAGTTCATTTAAGCAGATTTCCATCACCTGAATTCCACCTTTTCTGTAGAATGACCCATATGCTGTTTAGTAAGATAGTAACTAAGTGTTTTAAAGTTTATTATTGCTCTGATCAACAAGATGGCATTTCATAATTTTGCCAAAAAATAGCTATTGAACTTGAACTAGAAGTTATAATGGACGTCAGAGAGAGAGAGCGAGAGAGTTAACGTTAGATTGACGGATAGGTTGGATGGGTTAAAAGAAAGTGCAATACAACTACATTATCTTCTTAGAGAACAACACTCAAAAAATCTGATCATCTGAACTTATGAAATGGTTCTTTGTACACACTTTTATTATTTTTCTGTGAAATCCTTAAGCTGTCCACAAGAGACAATAATAGTATGAGAGTTATCTACCTCTTCTCATCCTATCCACCTCTCCGGTCTCTCCTGTTTTCCCCTGACCTGCGTTTAGGAGTCATAATTACTTTTAGTCTAATCATTATTGTGGTGACACATTTAGTTTGGGTACTGTCACCAGCACTGTAAATATTGTACATAGGCAGACAGGTGGGGAGGTTTGAGGTGTTAAAAAAGATGCCTGTTATGTCACCGGATGACACACACAACCACGCACACGCACACACACACACATTCTGGTTTCCATGTTTTGTGGGAACATTCCATAGACGTAATGGTTTTTATATTGTACAAACTGTATATTATATTCCCTTCCCCAAACCCTAACCCCAACAATCACAAAAAACTTTCTCCTAGAAACATCATTCTGTTTGATTTATAAGCTTGTTTCCTCATGGAGACATCAAAATGATAGTGTGAAAGGGAATTATTATTATATCTTAAAAAGTAGAAACTAATGGATTACTAACAATTATCAGCATACCTACATTAATTGCCAAAAGTGATGTCCGGGTGGGAAGGATGTGTACAATATTTATTAGTTACATTAGACCATCAAAATATAAGGGATGATGGACAAAACACTAAACTTTTAAGGTATTGGATAGAAAAGAGAATATTAGGGAATCTGAGTTTATTTTAATATACAAAAAAATGCAAAATAAAAAACTCATAGGTAAAAAAGCATACGATCTGTTATTAATCTTTGTCGATGCTCCTTTGTGGTCATTTCCTGGGATATATCTTTAGAAACTTGGCACATGTTGTGTGTAACACCAATGCAACATGCATCCAAATGTATAAAGCATCTTTAATTTAACATAAAAATGTTTTTTATAAAAACAAAGAAGGTAGCTGTTCAAAGCTAAAATGTTTGCATGCTACTGTACATATTTATATTTGTTTACATATCTAATATGCACATAATAATTCTATTAATTGTATATAACTAAATAATCATGCATATTGGCACACAGCTAAACTTGACTATAGTGAATTCTTTATGCAACCTTACCTGTTTTCTTTGCTTCAGGCATGGCTCCGTTGGTGCTTGGGGTAATAATGGGCATTACAGGTGTGGATGAGCGTCTTTCGACTCTGAGGCTCTCTCAGGCTCAGAGTTCTCTCTTATTCACTTCCAGAAGGGGGGCACACTGCATATGGGGCAGTAGGTGTTAAGCATGTCATGCGTGTATCTCACGTGTACCTAACGTGTTAAAAGAGTTGTTAAAACTGGGACCACACACACAGTTCACACATTTGTAAGACATGCAATATGCAGTGGAAACCTGATCTAGATTAAAATCATAATTTTTAATAATGTAATTTATCTATAAAATATAGTTTATAATAAAGGTTTAAAAATTGTGCAGAAGGCAGATCATCCAAAATTTCCTCAAAAACTCACAATAGTCATGTATATATTTGTCAAATATATTTAAAAAAAAATGTGACACACATAAAAAGGGAAGAAAACGTTTTCTGACCCTAACAGGCCCAGCAATGAGTCTGATATTACTGCATTGCTCCCACATCTGAAGGACATCTTTATAGGCAACCGGGACGTTTTTCTACACACCTGTTATGTTTTGGGAAATGTATCCATAGCAACTTTGGTTATGTTGAGGTGTCAGAACCTTTACATCATAAATGATTTGTGTAAATCACACGTGGTGCCGACACCTGGCAGCAGATCAGTTGGTTGTAAATGTGATATTTGATAGTAGAACAAGAAGTCATGCCAGTGAAGCTGAAGTGAAGGTCTTGAAGATATTACTGTAAGTTATCACTCACAGATATCCCTTCATTTCAAAGCTCAGAATCTTAAACCACATCAGGATTCAAAGTTTAAATATTTAATGTTATCATGTCAGTGTCAAGCCCGTCTTTATTCCTAATGAATAAAACAGGTGCATTTCTCATCCCCCTGCCTATTATTTTTTTCACCTTAGCACATCTGTTCTCTCTTTTACATTGTAATAGCTTTCATGCCATCCAGTACTCCTGTTTCATTAATTCTTCACACTTTGATGACTTAGGCAGAGGAATTTTTAAAGTAGACAAATGTATGCTATGTATAGCTAAACAGTACATTGTGTATGTATGTATGTATGTATGTATGTGAGTGTGTAGGACGTTTAAAGACCCTAACCAGTCTAAAATAGCATCAATGAAATGACAAATGATTTAAAGGCATAACAAAGTTTAAACTGTTTCAATCTGTCCTGTGTAACACATGGAACCACACAGCTTAAATAACTAGTAAAGGAACAGGAGCAATAACCAACAAAAAAAAAATACATAATACCAATATTTATATTTTATTTAAAATCATATATATGCATATATGTGCAAAAAACACGTATGGGCTTTTATTACTCTAATTTCTAATTGCACACACATGCTTGTGT
This sequence comes from Paramisgurnus dabryanus, assembly GCF_030506205.2. NCBI lineage: Eukaryota > Metazoa > Chordata > Actinopteri > Cypriniformes > Cobitidae > Paramisgurnus > Paramisgurnus dabryanus. Next base: position 26,428,651 of record NC_133339.1, read on the forward strand.
TAATAATTAACAATAATTAGGCGTAACAATTAACTTAATAAACTTAACCAGTATAAGGGATCACACAATGTTAAGAGAGCATACACAAAAACATTAAAGCTTTGCATGAACACTAGCTCAAGGACTCCAACTACATCACAGAATTATCTTGGTAAGATGCTCATAGATTATCAGGCGTTGCCATGACAACATAGCTGGGCAAACAGCGTCAGGATGCGAGACTTTTGACTGACCACTCACTGAGGTCTCCTCTAGGTTTATGTTTCCTTAACCTGTGATATTTATATGTTTTTGTGTCTCATGCACAATTTTTATTGCATCCAGAACTGATTACTACTTTACCAACATTTATTTACATATCAAATTCATCCCATTATGTTGTCCTGTTGTTCTGAAACTAAAAATGTTATATTGAACAAAAAATACACAAGCAGGGGGAGAGAGATATCACACTATGTCAACCAGCTTTTTGGTACCCTGACATCTATGTGTAGGGAAAGCTAATATTAAGTGATCTAATATTAACAATTCAGGGAAGGATAAACACCCTGAATAAACACAGTTAGATGTATAAATGTTTACTTCTAATAAGTTGAACCGAAACTGAAGAAACACAAGTGCTTCAGTCAGCCACTAGCTCTCATGTTTACCAAGGCATGTAAGCACAAAAGTGCAAGACCTTCACATACCAGCAGATCTGTTTACATACAACTGACTGTGTGGCTCACAGAAACTAATTCCTGTGCCTTGTAAAAACAAAACATGTATTTACAGTAACACACATGTAAAGACAATAGAGCAAGACAAAATAATTATGTAAAAGAAGTGCTCTGTTTTACAAAAGAAAATTTGTAAAACACAGCACAGCTTCAAAACAGGGAATGTGTCACTTAAAAATGTTTTCCATCTTTTCTCTTGAAGTTTGACTTTGACAGGTCGGAATCGAAACTGATTTGAAAAAATGATTAAAAATCAGATATAGTGAAATAAGCACACAGAGAGGATCTATGTTTTTTGTGTATTCCTACTGGTATGGAGTGACGTGATGTCATTGATCAGATGATGTTTAGCTGGACTATGAAAACTGTCTGTGGTCTGCACTTAAGCCATGTAAGATGCAAATTTACTGCATGCCGCCAAAGTAACACATGGATGGACCCGAGACAAACAGACCCACAAGCTGCGAATGACAGACTGTTGACAAAGATAGCCACAGAGAGGGAACATGACCATACAGTCTGTTGAAGTTCATCTTCTAGGGCAGTCTATTGTTCAAGTACCCCCACATTTAACTTTTAAGCGACAAGATGAGAAATATTTGATAAACACTTTTTTTAAGGAAATTTTTTATTATTAAAACTCTGGTGGTTTCCCTTCAATGCCCTTGAAACTTAGATTTAAAAAAGATGAATTGTATTAATAAAGCTGTGAAATATTGAAAAAAAAAAATTGTCAAACATATGCAAATAAATTATATGTAGATTCTTGTAGGCAGGTATGTATTCTGACATTTATGATGCAACTTAGGTTCATGTGTTGCTCTGGCATCAGTTTTGTGCTTTATGTAACGTTGCTCATTGTTTTCTAAACCATAATGGGACCGTTGTGGGTGTGCAAAAAAGCCTCTCTCTCAAAGAAATATCTCACGTTAAAAAAAATTTCAACTCTATTGACAGCACCTGTGACAATGTTGATTTCCACTGATATAAATTCTTACATCTTAGTTTGTTGAAGGAATGAATGTACCTAATGAATGCCGAAGAATGCATTAAAATATTAATAGTTCTCTGATATCTACGTACAGTAGAAAGTATGTGGCTTTATTAAGTCGGTTTTACAGGTCCATTTACAACCCTAGGATTTGCCATTAGAATGAAATGGACTATTATTACCTTATTTGAAAGGGTCCTGAATAATAATGTTGAGCTCTGCTCTGATTGGCTGTTTCTCAGAGCAGCTCCTTCAATAGCTCTGTGTATGTCTAAACATGCCTTACTTGCGTGTTTTTGGCCTGTGGGAGGAAACCGGAGTACCCGGAGTAAACCCACGCTGACACAGGGAGAACATGCAGAAACTCCACACAGAAAGGCCACCTGCCCTAGCCGGGGCAGCTCTGTATTCTAAGCATTGTGTTAGCTGAATAACTGTTAATGTTACGTTAACATAAACGGTCGGACACCTGTTCAGCCTGTTGTTCTATGTGCTATTGTTTAGTTAAATGACTTGCCATTCCAGATTAAACATCAGTTCTTTTATATATACACTTGTATATACATTTAGGCTTGAATGTTAAACAACGGTCAGAAAATCACAAAGCTCTCCATCCTGTTACCATTGAGGTCCTATGATGAGTGTAATATGAATAGTATCAGTTCACTTAGTTAAATTATGCAGTAAATAACTGTAGTTATAACTTGAAACGGTCAGTAAATGTTTTATTAAATCAGTAGTAAAAATGAAATCCAAGAATGCAGTTATAAGTTAACAATATTTCTCTAAAAAACAATCCTTCGTTTCTGCATGTACGCGTGTTATTTTAAATTATTATGTACATCACATGAGTATTGAGTGCCGTGGAAATTATCGCCCTCCACCATTGGCTGCACCTCCTCCGGCTCCGCCTCCAGACTGATCCTGAGCTCCGGACATCATCAGGAAAAGAACAAGCGGGACGATATACATCCACTGATAATAAAAGAGAGAGAGAGAGGAGCAAAACAAAAGAAGTTTTGTGTCTGTCAGTTTGAAAGGCATTTAAATGAGGCAATCACAGATGATGTCATTTTTTCCCAGGCAAATCAAATCATTTTCAGTTTCATCATTCCTCACTCTATATTTTTCCACCTCCACCATTCGCGGTTCCTTACAAATGACTTTTTCACAGGGAATGAGGAATCAGGAGAAATGAGACTGAAAAAACACATAAAAGTAAAGCAGGCACTGTGGGTCAAGAAGAACATGAATCTATAGATGAGCTCTGATCACCAGCCTGAGAATCGCATCACCCGACATTATGAACCGTCAACCTGACTGTGTAAATCCAAAAGAATCTTTCAACTCGATTTATATGAATACACCACTGATTTGGTCATGACCCAGCAGGAAAATTACATAAAGCAAAAACGCACACAGACAACTGAACACTAAGCTGAAACAGAGGAAGGATAAGAGGACTTGTGGGTGCGTGTACAGGCCCAAATATACCCACACACACAATGAAAGAAATGCAGCTGGAGTGACAGAGTAACCAAGTAGGCTAAAATGAGATTTCAGTACTTGAAATGAATGGAAATCAGCTCTGCTCTCGGGCGCCCCCTGGTGGGGTTTGTGCTGAATTGGTGGCCATGAGGAACACTGCACCTCCCAGAATCAAATACCACTGGAACACAGCACAGACCAGCACAAAGTCAACACAGACACAGCATAGTGAACACAGAAAAGCCAATCACGACACTCGGCTGTAGAATTAAGAAAGAAGTTAAAACCGGGACATTAGTACTAGTAAGCTCAGGGACTGCAGCAAGGCAAGGTTTGACACTCTGGGCGGCATAAACCAGCAAGGGGAAAAAAGCAGCAAATAAACAATTGGCACCAAACAAACACCCAAAACCACTCAGGAGTGGTCATCTGGGGAACTGCAGTCCGTTAAACAAACAAATAAGTAAATACAAACAGCAAAGAATAAATACACTACTACAAACAAGAGACCTAGTAGCAGAAATAAAGGCTGTTTGGAAAAGTGTTATTTCTTCAAGAAAAGTAAAATGGATGAGAGGGGATAATCCAGTACAAACATATAACATCTTTTCTAACTACATAAAAGGGAATATTATTAGATTAATAATTTAAAATAAAAGAGTGAGTGAACTCATCTGTTACAGTATTGCAAAATGAAACCTTGTCAGTAGTCAAAGCAAAAACAGAAATACTCACATATTTAGCAAAGAATGATTTCTGCTCTTGTGGATTTTTTCCTTTCTTTTCCATTTCCTGTTCCATCCTCTCAATGAAAGGTGCCGTTTCAGGTCTATACAAACAAACACATTTCATACACATACGAGCTTATAACAAAGGTGGGTGGGCATACATCAACAAGCAATGTAAGGGTTCAATGTTCACATTAATGATCATTCTCAAGGTGTATTTGCTTGGCACTGTCTACTTAATCTATATTTTCATTAGGGATGCACCGAATGTTTGGCAACCAAAATTATTCGGCCGAAAATTAATTTTTCGTGAAAAGGCCAAATAGTCCCCAACGCACCGTGAGAGATGAGCAATTGCAGCAAACATATTGGTAAAAGTATTTAAAAGTTTATGATGCACACGGATGTAGCACATGGATGTACATGGAACATGGAAACCAGAATGTGTGTGTGTGTGTGTGTGTGTGTGTGTGTGTGTGTGTGTGTGTGTGTGTGTGTGTGTGTGTGTGTGTGTGTGTGTGTGTGTGTGTGTGTGTGTGTGTGTGTGTGTGTGTTTGCACTCACCCAGGTGCATTGACTGGTGCCACAACGCTTATAGTTGTGTTAAAGACTTCCAGGTCAACTTCATCTTCCACGTCTATCCCACGACATGAGCCGGGGACTGTCACTATGGAAATACCAATAACATTTCCACTGACATCCGTGTGAAGAGTGATGACATCACTGAGATGGGACTCCACTAATGAGCACTTTGAAAGAAAGGAAGAGAGACACAATGTATACGGCTGATAACATTGACAATTATGCTAATAGCAATCATACACATTTGGTAAAGTAGGGACATACAAAGCTAAGGTTTAGCTTTTCAAAAACTAAACTAAAAAAAATATAACAACTTTAAAACTAAATTTGGATTAACTTGCTTAATACCTTTGAATACATTTTATTCTGTTTTGTATTACAATCGATGCAGTAGAATATGTTTAATGGAGAGTGGATTTTAACTAGATGAACACTTTTCTCCTTATAGTAAAAATGTATTTTTGTGTGAGTATTGAGCGTCTTATCCGGCATCATATGTAAATGAATTGATCCCAGGACCCAGATGTGTAAATGTTGAAAGTTCAAGCACTAAATGAGTTCAAAATAAGATAGTTTATAGGGTTTAAGCAGAACACACTTGAATGTGCACACTGAAACCCTCTACAATAAGTTTCTTAATTGTTCTTATTAATCAACAAGTTTGTTGCTTAAGGACTAGTCGATCATCCTGACCCATTCCTATTGAAATAAAAATGTGACCCCGTCTGTGAAATCCAGGCTAAACTCCCATAATCTAATTATGAGATTAGAAGCATCAAAGTTTGATTTCAAATCAATGAATTTAGTCTTTTACATGGCCTTACTAACATAGGTTATAAACTCACAGAATGATCTTTACATCATATTGGCTGATTTTATTTATTCTCTCAAGGGTTTTTCTCCTCCTAGGAGTTTTCCCCCTGGACTAGCCAGGAGGGGTTTTCTCTAAGGGGTTTTTTCATCCTCTGGAGAGTCTGCCAACTTTGTCTTAACTTACTACTTTACTGTATACATTATTTATACTACGCAATACGCATGCTTTTCTATGCCTTTCCTACATCTATTAATGTAAAGCTGCTTTGAAACAATTAACAATTGTAAAAAGCGCTATATAAATAAAATTTAATTGAATTGAATTAAACCACAAATAATGACTTTAGCTGAGTTTTTACAGATTGGGTCACACAATCAAAGGGCTTTGTTTGGCAGGGAGTTAAGTTTAAACTTACAGCTCTGACGAATGCAGTAAGGTAACCATCAGATTGTCTCTCTGTCTGCCGATCTGCCTGCAGAGATACTCTTGGCACTCGGATCCTGTACAAGCCATCAACTCCTGCCACATCCTGAAAGATGTTTGTTAGATTAATATAAACTTTAATATATACCTGTGCCTCTAAATAAGACTTGTATTTTTACCTTCAGTGTACTTATATCTTTCTCAGACACTGGGTTTTGCGAGAGATGCACAGTGCTCTCTCTTCCACCCCTGAACTGTAGAGTACCACGAATGCGAAATCTGGGGACATCATCTAATGTACAGATATGTATAGTAAGTGAAATGCATAAATCAGATAAACAAATCTATATAGAATGTATGTCAGACTGTCCTTATACTCACCCACTTCAAAGGAGTGCTCGAGTGGCACAGAAAGTCCGCTAAACTCTGTGTCCACACCACCATCTCCTGACTGACAGACACAATACACTCAGTTTCCATTATAACAGTATCGAGTATGAGCTACATACAAGCAGGTCAGCATGCAAAACATCAGCAAGCTCCTGTGAAACACATATTGCATTACTATAAGGTATGTCAAAATGCATAACTCACCCTTCGACCATTGTTGCATTCGCCAAACTGTGTGCATAATAGCGTTATGGTTGAAAGAACGGACAGAATAGCAGTCAAGGCTGTCATCGTCGCCATTTTGTCGCGAGCCCTGAGAAACTCCTATTACCGGAACTACGGTATTTTAAAACAAAAGTCATGAAAACATTAAATATAATCATTAAAACAAATTTAATCAGAAATGCCATTTTTCTTTCTTCTCATTCTAGAGTGTCTTTGTTTTTATTTTGAAATATTATGCGTTTTAATTGCTATGTATTTAGATGCATTACACTTCACAATAAAGGTAGCAGTGCTTTGTTTAATCAAATCGATGTTGTTCTGTTTGTTTGGTTTTTTTTTAAAACTGGTTATGCCAGCATCTCTAATCACACATATAGCTTTTCTAAAATATTAAAATAAAATAATTATTTTCTCTTCATCGGCGTCCATAAAAGCGAACGTTTGTTCTAATGAACACTAGAGGGCACTCTTAATATGAAACACAGTTACATTGAAGAGCTGTTTAGATCTCTCGGATTTTCGCCGGGCACAGTGGCGTGTGCCTGTAATCCAAGCTACTGGGAGGCTGAGGCTGGCGGATCGTTTGAGCTCAGGGGTTCTGGGCTGCAGTGGACTATGCCGATCGGGTGTCCGCACTAAGTTCGGTATCGATATGGTGCTCCTGGGGGAGCCCGGGACTACCAGGTCGTCTAAGGAGGGGTGCACCGGCCCAGGTCGGAAACGGAGCAGGTCAAAGCCCCCGTGCCGATCAGTAGTGGGATCGCGCCTGTGAATAGACACTGCAGTGCAGCCTGGGTAATACAGCGGGACTCAGTCTTTTGTGTATTTCGTTGAATTTTTTTTAAATTGGACTTAGTTATTGGATTTAATGAATGCATTACCTTTAAAATGTATTGATTTATCTCTCAAGCCTTATGTGATACATAAGTCAAAATTTATATTTCTTAAATACATCTATATGAATACATTTTTATTTTAAAAATCAATGATAATAGTGTAATATAAAAAGAAATGAGGAAGTTAATATATATATATATTTACCGCCTCCCTTTGTTTAAGAGTTGAAACTACACCTGAATTTTATGCAACATGAATCCTAACCAGTAGGAGCCGCTGTTTACACTGTTTTGAAATTGAATTAAATGACAGAGAATTGCCCAAATGGCTTTTTCATCGATATTTTACATTTCTGTCTTGAAAGACGCTTCAGCCCAATACATTTTAATTATAAAACGAGGAAAATTGGGTAATTTAACCCCCCACCAGTATCGAACAGGATTTCAGGTATTTACCGCCTCCATCTGTTAATAGTTTAAATTACACTTGAATTTATGCAACATAAATCCTGATCCAGCAGGAGCCGCTGTTCGCTCTATTGTTGAGAAAACAAATGACAGAATTACCCACACAGCAATTTAGGATATGCTAATATATTGACTTGACTCCTAAATCTGCGGCCCAGTTTTCTTCAAATGTATTAATATTTCGCACTCATGACGCTGTATTATAAATCGTGTTTAAAGAATGAAACTGTAATAGATTTCTAAACGACATCCACAGGTCAACTTTAGTTACATGAACACCAGTGGATGAACCTGTCTACAATGTCAGCAAGTGTTACAGGTTAGTATCTCTTTATGTTAGTCGAATACTTGAATGATATTGGGGCGGTTTCCCGGACAGGGATACTAGTCCTAGCCTAAAATAAATATAAGAGCTGTCCAAACTGAAAACAACATGCATTGACATATCTTCAAATACATCAGTGCCCTTGGTTTTCCCTCAAAATGCACACCAGTAATGTTTTAGTGAGGCATGTTTTTTAAACTAGTTATATTTCATAATTAAACTAAGGCCTAGTCCTGGCTTAAGCTAATCCCTGTCCGGGAAACCACCCCATTATGTACTGGCAAGAGTTGAACGCTAGACTAGAAAGTGGTTTTGTAAGTGATAGCACATGCGCCATTTTAATTACTAAAGCCAAATAGTAAACTCAAATGTGCAATAATATATATTATTTCCATTTTTTAGACTCAACTCATGTTTTTTATTTTGTATGATAACTTTTACGTTATATAATGTAAACATTTAATTACGGTTACGGATGGGTCTATTTATAGTTAAAAACTCGAATCTCCTCCCCTCCTCTAAAAGATCTCTCTTTACTTCCGGTCATATGGTATGGCAGGCATAGATATGTATATAAAGGCTAGATGGCTCGTCCGCGCTGATGGCCAATTGAGTTGAACGTCCGCATTTTGGCGGCCATCTTAGGACAGGGCGCTCGCTCACTCGTAGCATTGAGTTTTAATGATGCAGGTACTTTTAAATGACCATAACTTGCTTAATTTTTTACCGATTTTCAAACGGATTGGTTTGTTATAAACGTCAAAGATGTACCTATGGCACTGAATACGTATACTAAAAATACATAAAAAATTCATGAAACATGTTAAAGCATCCATAATTATAGCCACGTTAATAAAGTTTGTAAAAAACCAAACCGTTTGTAAATCCGTCAAGAATTCAGCAAGTTACGAGCATTTTAGTTGGCGTATGTCACTCACCTTCCGTCCACAGCAGCAGGGAGCAGCACTATGGCAGCACTGACCTAAGATGGCCGCCAAGTGACGACACAGCTGACTCCGCCTTGAGCCATCTAGCCTTTATATACATATCTATGATGGCAGGTGGGCGGGATCCTGGAGAAGATCACTGCAATTAGCAACACAACCCAACTTCAAATGATCCAGTCATATGGACAAATTAAAATCCAGCCCTGCCTAATTTCATTTCAGAAGCAGGGCTGCATTCTGCCCCAACAAAACGTTGCACAACGTTTTTTAAACAGAAACAGTGATGCGTTGAACACACTGGCCGTTTCTCAATGTCAAGGATACTTCCTTGGCAGGACTAGACCTTACAAGTCACTTCCTTCAGAGGCTACGTGAGGCTCCTCTTAAAGGAACAGTATGTAAGAAATGTATATCAATTAATCGTAAAATGGCCCTGATATGTCACTAGACATTAAGAAATCATTTTCATTTCAAATACTTATATCACTGACAAAAGTAGTTTGGCCCGGATATTGTCATTTAAAAAGTGGAGTTGCAGCCCTCAACTGATGTATGTTGTCATGTTGTGTATTGGCCACCAGTTGTGTGATTGCAGTACCAGTTTTAGCCACAAGTTTTGTGATTGGAATACCAGTTTTGGCCACAATCCTACATACTGTTCCTTTAAGCATTCGGAGAACACGTAAATGAAACAGGCTAGCAAGTGCACGTCATTGCGTCAATGAAAGGTGTGCTTTCGGCGCTGCGTGCATAGGATTGTGGGTGATTTTAGTGCGCACAGAGAGCGAAGGATACACACATGCATACTTTCATGTATATGGGATAATGCTTGAACGAAGGACTCAGGCCTTGGCTGAAATTCCGAGGATCCTTGACATTGGAACAATCCTCGACATTCTGGATTCCAATCCTTCCTTGACATTGAGAAACGGCTACAGTTCTAATGAAACAAGAGATGCAACTACGGTAGCTGAGAAGGCCATTCTTTGTGTTCTTTTTAAAATGTTTCCGGAGCCCGAAAATTTTTTTTACAATCAATTACAATCCCACAATTCTTCTGGTTCCCAGATTACTTTTTATTCAATTTCTATTGTTCAATAAAGTCAATGATTATCTCTACAACCATCCATAATCAATGTACTGCTCCACACAGTAAAGCACCTGGGGACCTACAAACTGCCATGAAGATCTAAAGCAACACAAAACCAACACATACAAACACACTTCCACACACGTTTCATTACATTGATCATATGTCAGTGAGGTAAAGTGATACAGTGTAGAGTATCGGCATACCCTAACTAAACACATCTCTGCCTGTATGATTAGTACCGGTAGATCATTTCAGCAGGAGGGCTATAGGGTTCTCCGTGACCCCTCATGTGATTTCCAAGACATTCTTTCTTTGAAATTAATATGTATTTATTCCATCCAGTCTTTGCTTTCTGTCAGCACAAGATCAGACAATAGTGTAGCCACACATGCCTTCAATACTATAATTAGACATTTCTCTGCTATAAAGGCATGTGTGTGTCATAAGACTCGTGCTTTGATATTTTGCGATAAAGTTGTAGTTGTAGTCTGTTTGGTTGTATAGTTATATATAAGTTAACACATCATAAAAGTTTGTATCTTGTTACTTTGCTGTTGCCATCATCAGTTTTCACCGAATATGTGTTTCTTTTACATGTGTGCAGGTTTCAATGTTTGAGATTTTACTTTGTAAGGCAAAATGTTTTGAACATTTCTGTATAAATACACAAAAACGTGAAGAAAACCAGCTAGTGAGACATATTCATAAAACATCTGAATGTTTTCTGGTTTCTATAGAGGTAGGGTTCGAGCTAGTGTATATAAATATAATTGTCCTAGTATGAATTGTGTATGAACTAAAGAGGTTCTCACAAATATGTACATTTTATTTTAATGCTGAACATCGTTTCTAAACTGCTTTGCTTTATTACATTTTCTAAGCCAAAAATGGTTCTTCTATGCATCGTGAAGCACCTTTATTTTTAGGAGTGTATCCTAGGGGGCTAGTTCTGCATTGGTTTTACATCGTAAACATAGTGTCAGTTAGCTAAGTTTATAAGGTTAGTCACATGTTAGTTTGTTTTTATTAGAAAATGTATAAACACTGTTAAAAATGTAACTGTCAATAAAAATGAATGATTGATTGGTTAAAGTGTCTATGAGGCCCATTTCACAATATATGCGGAGGTTCAAGTAAAGGTTACGCTTGTAGTCTAGTAGTCTATGGGACTAAAAGTACATATAGCTTCTAGGGTCTAGGTATGTAGTTGTGAGTGTATGCACGTCTCTTATATCTCTCATTTGTTCCTTTCTCTCTTTGACACCTGCCACTCACTATAAATAGCACAGTCTTCTCGCTCCCAAAGTTCAAAGGAGCATTCATTGGAGGTTCAAGCTTATTAAAGTACTTAATGTGTAAAACTTTTAATGTTTCTTGAAATGAAAAGGATGGTTAGAGAACTGAGCTATAGGGTCAGCAGGTCAGCTTTCAGATGTTCCTAACCTCTGACATCCCTGATGGCATTTCAGCAGCTATAAAGACCTGCATAGCTAGCGTCGAGCATATGATGTTTTTGATTCAGGTGTTTAAGCAGAAATATTTGAACCACCAGTGTTACCATATGTACCATGCTGGTTGACACAGAAGGGCTATGCTGGTCCACCAGCAAGATCACTAGTCAGCATAACCTTCCCTGGAAATCTATGAGTCTATAATTCTCTGAATTGGAAATAACTTGAAATGAGATCACAGGTGACAAACAGCTCCACCCTAAAATGTGAAAATGTTATCTTTAACTTGCACTGGTCCTTTAACAAGATGAACTCTAAATGAACCTTTTCCTTTATTTGCAGTGCTGAACCTCTTGTCTCCATCTTGACTCTGCTCTTCCTTGGTATAGAAAAGGAAGTTGGATTCCTATAGGATCTCAAGTGACACTCGTTGTGCGACTCTCCCTCCCTGCATCGTTCTTTTCTTCTTCACCCACCCTCCCCTCTCTTTCTCAAGGATGGCGGGGGCGAGCTTGCAGAGGGAGGAGTAAATAAAAGGGATGACAGACGAGTAAAGTATGGTAAAAAGAAAAGCGAGAGTGACCGACATATGACAAAGCACCATGCCTGAACCAAAGAAACCAGGTAAGTCTCTGCCGTTTATTTTCAACATTTCATACCACAGCATATATAAATCTACCTAATTTCTACCTTACGTAACATTTAGCCTTTTCTGGCTGTAGGCCACTTTGTTTTTCCTTTTTGACCATGAGGTTAAGAAAGTCCATTAATTGAAAATTTGATTTACTGATTGTACGATCAAAACATGAATCACATCCTTGGTTGACACTTGTTGTTAGCTAGTTATCTGCAAAGGCTGGGAAATATTATGTGGTTAAATGTAAATCAAGGGTCTGAATGTTTAACTTATTGTAAGGAGATGGTTATGCCATACTACTGACAGGTGGTGAAAGATGAAGTTTTATAGGTTGGAGTGAGTGAGAGCTGTGAATGCAAATGGGTCAGTGTAACTTCATACTGATACTTCACACCTAGATACTAAACAGGTCTATTTGTTTTTAATGATTAAATTATTATTAGATCTTACCCGAAATAGTAATGAAATATTTCTCTATGCATAACAAATTAATTCAGTGTAAAATATTATTTGAGCTTGCTCCTTAAGGACAAACAAAAATGATCAATTTACCAAATTAAATTATAAATAATATATGTGTATATTCTGAGGATATATCATTAAGCTGAATAAATCGGTGGCAGATTAATTTGTTATTTGCGGAGGAGACTTTATTCAAATACTACATATTTGGTTTATCCTGCAGGTGAATTTTTGATTTTAAAATAATAATCACATTTTTAAAATGTTCTTAATTTAGCACAATTAAAAATTAATGACATAATTGCACCATTAAGGGGATAGTAATACACCCCAAAATAAATCGGTCATCATATTCCAAACCTGTTTAAATTGTTTTGTTCTGCTGAACACAAAATAAGATATTTTGAAGAATGTTTGCAACAAAGCAGATCTGGTGGACCATTGTCTTAGCAGGAAAATAATACTATTTTCTAAATATAGTAGTTTAAAAAAAAAAAAAATCTTTGGACGTTCGAGCTCGATATTTTAAACTCAATAAATCAACATTTGCACTGTAAAAAGTGAAAGTTGGATTAACTTAAAACATTCAATTAGTAACAAATAATTCACCTAAAACTTTAAGTGAAAAATTTAAGTGGAAAAAGCTAAAAAAAAATAGGTGTTACCAAATTAAGTAGTTTTTAAAAGTTTTTCACCTTGAATTTTCACTTAAAGTGAAAACATTTAACCTCCTAAGACCCAAGCTTTGGTTTGGCTTGCATATCAGATTTCCATCTATTTGGGGTTAGGAAAAACCAATAAATATACTAACCAAATATTTTTCTTTGAACATGAAGCAGTGTAATTGTCCACATTTGTGTAGAACAGGTTCCAGTTAGACAGAATTAAGTATTATGGTGCAAAAAACAAAAAATGTGATGTCCATGTATGTAGACACACCAGGTCTTATGCTACGTAGGCCCACACACCAAACACGAGGCATCGCGTTACTCGCTCTAGTTTACTTGCGGGATTTAACTTTGTGTTAAGAGAATTTTTCGCTCAAGTTAAATATTTTCAACTTGGGCGAAGACGCGTATGAGCCGAATAGCGTGCGTTTTTAGCGTGAATAGACTTTGTATTGTAATCTACTCGCGCAAATCGTTGAACTCGCGTTTGGTGGGCAAACCATTAGGAGTTTAAATAGATACAACTTAAATATTTTAAGTGTTACCAATTTAAGTAATTTTCTAAGTAGATCCAACTTTCCCTTTTTACAGTATAAAGTGGGTTTCTCTCTATAACCTATTAAAGCAACACCAAAGAGTTTTGGCTCTTTGCTCCCCCTACAGGTTAGAAGCGTAATTGTCCATTACCCACTGTCATAAATACTGAGGCATAGCTGGCTCTGATTGGATTGTAGGTCTGCCGTAAAGCAAGACTGAAACTGTTTTGGAAGCGTTATTTTAAGGTAAAAAAAACTCTTTGGTGTTGCTTTAAATGGTAAATGATGAGGCCTCCTCTTACTATTATCAGTAGTAAGCCTAAAGTAAGTTTGTTATCTAAGAATGACCTTTGACCACAAGTGTCAGCTGTTTGACCATTCCTACCCGATGTCTTCACTTTCTCTAATGATTCAGTTTTTCCTTCTAACTCAGCCTCATTAACCAAGCTAGTGTCTAACAGAGTTAAGGCCAGTCTGACAGCATGACATCAGCAGTGTCAAATAACTTGCTTCTTTTATTGGACTGTGATCTGTTGGTTCACATCTGCTACCATCTTCCTTTCCCCTCTTGTCTCATTTCATCTCCACTCATCTCATCGATCTTTCTTATTCATCCCATCTTCGCTTTGTAGGACCACACACAAGGACCCCCTTTTAGTTCATTAGCTCATTTAGTTCATTAAAGATTAAATTTAACACTCACTTACCCAATTCTGCTATCCTGGAACCCCCCCACACAACCGTCTTTACTGTGAATGACACTGTGAATGGAGGCATGTCAAGAAGATAAAGTCTGTCTGGACCTCCTGAAACTGTAGTAGTGACTGGCAGAGAGCACGATTCCTTAATAATCAGCTTCCAGAATAGCCCTTTGGCCTTGAGCAGTCTGTAGGGTGTAAACTTTTTCAAATGGACATGTTGACAGTGGTTATGTGTCTGGAGATGGGTGTGACCCGGCATATTTCTCTTTGATAATGATAGTAGCCTACTATAAAAGTAAATGTGCACATAAATGATCTAATATCACTTATCCTGGTAGGGCAAGGCATGGCTTGAGTTAGGTGATGTTTCCAAACTTTTTGTTCATAGTAGTTTAAACCAATTATGCTGTTTATGTACAGTGTCGTCTTTGGTATTGTCGTCGATTTGTCCCCAAAGTATAAGTAAAGCCTTGAAAACATACCCACAGGGACAGGGACAGAGAGCGATGCATGTCTTGACATTTAATGTGTCATTTCTTACGTTGCTAGTGTATAGCATGACCTGATACCGTCAACATTACAATGCTCTACTTGGCATGTGTCTCACTCATGATGGATCACACACAGATGTCTGAACGTGTCCTCCAACTTAACCGTAATGGGATATGTACTGCATGACCTAATATTGTACTATGACAGTGTTCATAACTGCTGTTGAATATTCCACACACCAGCAGTGCTTAATTCTGTTCCTGGAAATCTGGAAACATCAAATATTCAAGAACCTAATGACCTTGATTAGTTGGTTCATGAGCATTACATTAGGGGTGAACTAAACTCTGCAGGAAAGTAGATATCCAGAAACAGGATGGAGGACCCCTGCCATGGACTGTGATCCAGTTTAATGACGATAAGACCCAAACCATCACAACCACTGTGCTAATTTGTATCGGTTTATCTCTGTTAAATCATCTACATTTGTATCATAGCATAACATATCCTGCTTCCTTAGCACCCTCAGGATAAATCTTAACCATTTTTGAAGTATGCACACACACACACACACACACACACACACACACACACACACACACACACACACACACACACACACACACACACACAGAGAGCGAGAGAGAGAGACAGATAACTGTCAGAGGACATAATTCTTGTCAACAGCATCACATAAGCCACAGCATTTGCCATTGACTGTATAATGATAGCCTGTCTTTAGTTCATAAATTCTGGCAAGGCCAATGTATGCTACGACAGGTTATATGTTTTACTTTAAAACATATTTTAAACACAAATAAAGCATTGGTCATTTAAACTATGTTCAGTTTAGGTGATACCCATTTTTCAGTGTTAAAATAATTCCTGGCTTAACCTGTTAGATGATTTACAGGTGTAAACAGTGTCTCACTATCAAAATATTACTAAACCCAATATAACCGGCTCGATATATCATCTCTGGCTCAAATGATATGTCTGTTTATGACCGATAGAAGATGGGAGTGCTATTGAAAACTGGCTTGACAACAGTCATCATAAAGTGATATTCACATAAAATAATTTATAGAAACTTTATCTGATTATAGCTACATACAGTGTGACCCATAGCGACCAGTTTATTTTTAATCTCTGCCTACATAAGTCATGATTAGAAATTACAAACCGTCCCCCTGGTGAACTGGTGTAAATCCCTTTTACTGCATAGTCACCGTTTTCTCTCAACCCAATCTCCATGTTTGTCCTCATCTGCCATTTCGTTTATACGCGGAGAAATGAGATATTTATGATGCCAGTCTATTACTCAAATCATCATGTCTGCACTGGCTCTCTCTTAAAGGGTTTCCTCTTGCTGCCAAAAGAATCACTTTCTCCATCCTCATAAAATAGGGAAACTTCATCATCCGTAGACGACCCTTCATTCTAAATGTTTTTAATGCCAGTGGCACTTCATCACAAAACATCCTAAAAATAGCAGATTTCAATCTGGGTCTCCGGTTAAAAGAAGCTTGAGAAAAAAACATTATTTTTGTTGGAATATGTAAGTGTATCTTTAGAAACACTTACATTAGATACATACATTGAACTTAATAGGCTGTTGCTTATTCTTATTCTAAAAACATTTTAAAGAAATTGAAATGATAATTTACTTAAAATTTAAAAGTGTTTCTCAAGGTATTTAAATGTGTAAATATGAAGGATTTGCGTGTATTGCTGTATCTTAGGCAAATTTCTGACTGTGGCTTCCGACTGTTGTTTTTCTCTCCCATTACCATTGTTTCTCTAAGACTTATTTTTATTATCTTATTT